>NC_057810.1:560755824-561055824 GCF_018294505.1 Triticum aestivum | reverse complement strand
ACCCTTGTTCTATTGCCCCATCTGCCACGTTGTTGCATGTGGATCTTTTTCCACTCCACCATCTTCCCAATTTGCTATCCTCTGCTCTACTGGCCACGCAGACGAAAACCATAATTTGCAGTATTAAAGGAAACCCTACTTCATGCAAACTAATCCATGTCTGGGTTGAATAAGGAATGGAAGGGAGACTGTATTGTCCAACAGAGTAGGCATCGAACCCGCATCTAGGTTGAAAAGGGGAAAATCAGTAGCTAAGGAACAAGTCTCGTGTCTCTTGGTTGAAAAAGGGTAGAAAGGCACGACAACGCAATAGAGAATGACCAGGTTGATCGGTTTGTTGTCCTCACATAGGAAAAAGGTGGCTAAAGAGAACAAAAATGGGACGTAATCCACATATGCTGCCTGGATATTTGTTGCTCTGGGCAACCATACCTCCCTCACCACTCTGCATCCATGGAGGTACATTGTACTGGTGCGCCCACTGTACGAATCGGCCTCCCATGCTTTTATTGCCACTTTTTTTGATGTTAGTATAACGCCAGCAGTCAAGTCAAGCAATGCTACAACTAAAGTGATGCCACATTTAACTAATGCCACTCTCAGTCTAATGCTACCAATAAATTTAAGCAATGTCATTTAATGTCACTAGATTATTTCAGGGTTAGCTATTGATTGTGGATGTATTAAAGATTTTTCAGCTAAGGCATTCTAATGCTGTTGCACAGCCAGTATACCAACGATGAAACTTGTTACTACCTTCAGATTTTTTCACTGTTAATGCTTATAGATTACATACCTCACTTTCATGGGATAAGTTAATTTTTTTGTACAGTGTCACTAAAATGCCAAGGCACTGATGTCATTTTATTTTGGTTAAACTGCACAAAAAATTATGAAGACAAGAGGAAAGGTCAAGAGTGGGTACCTCCTCCTCTGGCTGTTCTCTTGATTTGTTCGATCAAGTTTTTATGTTTGATCGATTATCAAGATTGGGATAGCAATTTTTAAGGTCCCCCCGAGTTCGAAATGATATTTACCTTGGAGGTACATGGTTTGCAATTTTTTTATACCGTCATTAGTTAATAATGCTAGTTACCTTCAGACTTTTGTATTTGGTTTAATGCTCATGCACAGCTAGTATACCAATGCTGAAACTTGTTAGCTTTACATTTTTTATTGTTAATTCCTATAGAAATCTTCCAGTGCTAGAGTTTATTGAAATCTGTTCAGTAAAACCATTGTACTGTACCCTGTAATAAACTAACTACTCTACTGTTGCACTAGCCACTAGATTAGTGTATATTTGTAGTATTCGAATGGTGTTGCATTAGCGTATGGACATAAATAAAGTGTGGCCAGCTTTCCTAGATATGTGCTCAAGAAAACTACTACATGTTTTTCTAAATACTAGACGTTTGGGTACTTTAAATTGAACCGTGAAAACATCTTATATTAAGGAACAGAGGGTGTAGAGTTCACTCAAATTATCCTAGTAAAGCTAGTCACACCTTTGTTAAAATTAATGTTCATTATGTTATCGGAGGAGGTCTGTATGTTTGTCTCTAATGCCTGTCGACTACATACCTAACATCATGATGTAATGTTAAGTCATTTCCTTTTGTACAGTGTCACTGAATTGTTAAGGCGATGATGGCATTTTATTTTAGTTGAACTGCACAAAATGTGCTTAAAAGAAGAGGAAAGGTCAGCAATGGCTCAATTTTTCAGAAAAACTATGTATGCCTTCCTATAATCAGCCGCCGTTGCTTTATTTATTCCTTCAGACAGGTGGTTAGAAACAGTCTTGCTACCTTTTTCCATTAAGAAATTGGAATGTTTATATTTGTGAGTCTATGCTTCAACTAGTGCCACTTTTATAGTAATCACACTTTCAATATCTATGCAAACAGGGATGCTCAATTTTAGTGGAACTGCACAAAAAGTCCAACTGGTTCAACATTAGGAGCATGTTTTTTTCCAAACATTTATATCCAATTGGTGGCACTATGAGCTGTTCATTACGAAGGTACATGGTTTGCTACTATCTTGCTACTCTTTTTGTACTGTCATTAGATAGTAATACTAGTGGTTTGCATGTGAATTTATTGGCAGGGTGGATATACATTGGAGGTGCAGGACAGGATTCAATGATTGGATGCTCAATTTTGGTTGTATCGATTTCACCTCTTCCATCACTGCAAACATGGATATCCTTGGTCTGATGAAGAATAGGCGCTATATTTCTGCTCTGAACCAGCAAATCAATTCAGTATGAAATTGTCCAGGGCAAAACATAACTGTATCAGATTATCCAGTGCAAAACATGACAGATGCTAAGTGGAAGAGAAATGTTTAAACCGAAAATACATGGTGTGGTATATGTTTACTAGCTGCTTGATATTTGTGCAGACAGATATGTCTACCTGTTGCTATTTGGTAAACAAACAAAGTGTCCGCAATTTTGGTTGAACCGCACAAGAGAATAGTATAGTCACTGCATGCAGTGCCATTTGAAAATAGACACATAATGATTGGATAGTCACTTCATGGACTGCGGAAAAATAGTATTGTACTATTTTTGTCCAACACTAGGTGCTTCATTGCTTTGGTATGATTATACAATGGGCATCATTTTGCCTAAGTTAAAGTTTGTATTCCAAAAATAGTCTCGCAGTGTGATTGAGAGAAGACCAAATCATATTGCAGTGGATGTTCATTCTCATGGTTCCAGCTGTTGGTGAAACCACTTACGTTTGCAAGAGGAATTGTAGACTTCAGAAACAAATTTGTCTTTCAGTATGTACTGAATGTTGGCCAAGAGAAGCATCCATGTTAGTAGGAAGAACAAATGTTTTTTCTAGATCTTTGCTATTGGAGCTACATATTTGTATATGATCTGTGAATCATTGAGATGCATTAACATGTTGATCTTATGTATGGGAATCGTACTAGTTAGTTTTAGTTGTGACGCAAGATCTGAAGTGGCTGATCATTGCTTTTTGAGCTACATATTTGTATATGATCTGTGAATCATTGAGATACATTAACAGTTACTTATTTCTATTCGCTCAATGTTTACAAGTTACTGATCAATCACTAGCTAGCCTACAAATGCGCTCCTGGCAGTTTTATTTGCGACGCAAGATGCAAAGTGGCAGTTTTTTGAATAAAAATGCCTACCTCTGAAGAAACTGACAAGCTACACTATCGATCCTACACGGATAAATAGCGGATCACACACGTACTACCTCCTTTCCGGTTTGCAGGGCTCAATTCCAGAAACGACCTACTCGATCCTACACGAATAAATAGCGGATCACACACGTACTAGTACCTCCTTTCCGGTTTGCATGGCTCAATTCAAACCTCTCACCAACCAAGGTCCTCCCTCCATCCGGGTTTATTAGTCTAGTGAGCAAAGCAGCAAGACCAAGGCATGGCAATAATTAATGGCATGCAGAAGTTTAAGCCTAATTAATTCCAGCAATTTTAGTGGCTGCATGCGTGCCCTCGGCTGCGAGTCGTTGCATGCTGCTCCGCGTACTGGCTGCCAGTGATTCTGAGTGCCTGCAGCAGCCGGTCATAATTAAGGCAGCTAACTGATGCGAAAAAGATGCGCTTTAATTGTTGCGGGCTTTTTAAATCCGTGGAATCATTATTGACAAGGAGGGAGATGATTCGAGTGCACTCGTTTGACCGCCATGCCGGCGTGCGACCCAGACGGGACGGGACAGCATAGTCATAATTTCAGTTTCTCTAGTTTTCCATGGCAAGCTGGCGCGCTAAGCCATTATGCAGTGAATTCCGATGACCATCGCACTACCTTCCGCCTATAAGTATTGTTTGCCGGCCTTCTCCGGTGGCACCGTGACCCAACTCACCATATCCTCATAAGCCCCCACCGGCCTGACGTCGCTCGCCACGTCCGCCATGCCACCATCCGTCCGCGGTAGGCGACGCCGGAGGCGGTCACCACCGGAAGTAGTGTTCGGTTTTCCACCGGAAGGCAGACAGAGGGAGGAGGCATTCTATCTGTCTTTAGATGGCAATGTGGAGATCGAGGAGTTGTTGGAGCATGACCGCCTAGCGGAGGAGCAGGAGTTGTTGGAGCGCGACCGCCCGGCGGAGGAGCAGCGTATCACCGATTTGCGCCGCCAGCGGGACATGGAGCAACATCGCTCCGACGCTCTGAGTCACGAGCAGAGCGCCCGCAACTGGCCCGACTACGTGGAGGCCGGCG
This sequence comes from Triticum aestivum, assembly GCF_018294505.1. Lineage (NCBI taxonomy): Eukaryota > Viridiplantae > Streptophyta > Magnoliopsida > Poales > Poaceae > Triticum > Triticum aestivum. The sequence continues at coordinate 561,051,584 of NC_057810.1, read as the reverse complement.
CCCGGCAAATAGCCCTGGAGGCTGTCGGGCACACACGCGTTCGCGACGCTGATTTTTACTACCAGCTCGTCAAGTGGGTTTCCCGCTTGGAAGCCGAAGCTTCGGTGGACCACGCCGGCATGGAAAGGGCCAACGCGCGCGAGCAACGCGCCATATCGCACCTCTTGCAATTTCGAGGTGAGGCGCAGGACGCCGGTGCCGGTGTTTAGCGTGTACCATAGATGGCGGCCGACATCGTCTAATTAGCTAAGAGTAAGTTACTACTTGTACGCTACTAGAGTATTAGTGGGAGTAGATAGTTAACTTGGCTATGATGGTTGTCAATGTGGAAGTTCCGTACTCTATATGTGGATCAGACCTGTTACTTTGCTCTGAATGTTGAACTTTCCGTTTGAACGTATGGAATGGGCTGTTATTTTTTTAAATGGGTTGTATTTGTCCTCCACGGGTATAGAGGCTGACTTGTGGGCCTACCAAGTTGATGTGTACACAATCAGGAGATGATTGTACGTGGAGAGGATGACAGCAGGGACCCGCCAAGGTTATGGCAGTACGCAAGCAAGTGCCTCCTTATTTCAAGCCAATAAAAAATGGCTCCTCCTAGTGGATTTCTGATATCTGGGTCCCATGCCATTATCAACGTAGTCAGTAAATGAGAGAATTGCATAACAAGTGGCTGACACCAGGGACCCAGCAGCTCGCCCAGTTATTTTTGTTTTGGGTTAATTTGATAAATGCCACTCCAAATCTGGTGTAACCGAGAAATGCCACTGCAATTTCCAAACTTTGAAAAATGCCATTTCATGCCATTTCTAATGGCATTTTTCGAAGTCTGGAGTGGCGTTTTACAAAGTTAGCAAAATGCAGTGGCATTTTTCAAAGTTTGCAAAAATTCTAGTGGCATTTTTCAAAGTTTGGAAATTGCAGTGGCATTTTTATGAATTTCCATAATTGGAGTGGCATTTATCTATTTTGTTTTGAGACGGAAGCAGGGTGTCAACTGAGCTGTGCGGGACACTCTGGCCTGTCTAGACAGCCTTTTCTTTTATGTTTACCACATACCAGCCCAGTAGTTTTTTTTCTTTCTGAAAATGGCTAGCCCAGTTTTTTTGTGATTTGTCAAGTAAGTCGCTTTATCAGGCCTGTTGGGCTGCAAATCTTTCAAGACGAGGAGAGCGTCATTGGGCTGGCTGAGAAAATGGCCAATTAGTAATGAGAAATGGGATGTACATTTTTAAAACACATCAAACCGGCAATTAGTTTCAAATATCTTTTTTTCATTTCAAGATTTTAAATTGCATTAATTTTTATGCGTGGACAATTTATTGGATTTTATATTGATATACATTTATTTTTAAAATCTGTCTGAATGTGACTCGAAATTTCGGGATTAAAAACAGTTCAGACCGCACCGACATAGGCAAAATTTCGTATATTTTTTTAACCGTGGCCACAGTATGGGCTGTAATGCTAACAAAAAGAATATGGTCCCCAAAAAACCTGTAAGAATTAGCAAATGGGCTGTAAATTATTTGAAATAATGGCAGATGGCATGTATGCTGTTTTCCACAAATTAGAGGCTTTCCTACAAAAAGGTTGACGCACAAGCAGTGACTGTAGGATGTCCATCCAACGGCCGCTGTGCTTCTTCAATCTCTGCTCTTCTTGCTCCAGTCGCTCAAACAAGCGCCAACGGGACAGTCGAAGTAATGGGCCATGGGTAGACTCACCCGAGTCCCTTGACATAACAAAACTTTGGGCCTGCTTCGCCCCGCCAAGACCCCGGCTAAAAGCTCCGCCCTCCGGGTGTCGGCTGGCTCAGAGGCCGGCCACCGGATGACGGCCAAACACCAGAAGACGGCACTGGGAGCGGCCGGCCCCAGTAGACCGGCTCCCAGAGAGGGCGGCCACCGACGCCCGAGAGTCTGGGCCCCATCAAGAGTACAAGATAGAGCGTGGCTATAGTGAAGCACGTCGCCCCGAATCCCGGAACAAGCATGGCTACAGTGCCCCGTACAGGCGGAGATTCCGCACGGCGTGGCACTGTGCATGTCCCCTCTAACGTCGCTCCGAGCAGGCGGAGCCTGTTCCCACGACGACCTATCGGTACAGCCGGCTGGTGGCGGCCCCTATCGGGAGTGACGTCGCAGAAGGCGGCGGAAGCCACAGTCAGACTCGGGGAGGGCCGGACTCCCACAGGCGGCGTCCCTTGCCCCTGAGGCAAGCATGCCATTAAGCCGATGAGACCAGGTGTGGCTACAGTGATCTCCCGCCAGGCGGCAGGACTGTAGCCATGCTGAGATGACAAGCCCTCGTCATTGGCGGCACGGCTACAGTAAGCAGCCACCAACCAGTCGGTGGGCCCCAGTAGTCGGCAGAGAAGCCGGAGGCCGGAGACACTGACAGCCGGGCCCAACACATGGCCAGATTATCGTTGTACCCCTCGGGGGTAGGCCTATATAAACCCCCAGGGCACCCATGCAAAGAGTTCCCACCCTGATAGAACTAGCCACTTCCTTAGAGCAGGAGAGAGCTAGCCCTGCCTTCTCCTACCTCTAGACACAGCTCAAGGAGCACCTTGTGTCACTATTGCCTTAGTGATCATGCAGAGACCCCGCAGAGCAGGAGTAGGTGTATTATCTCCACAGAGAGCCCCCAACCTGGGTAAAGTTCACCGGCGTACGTGTCTACGCCTTATCCCGCTTCCAGGCACCGGCGGCGTTCTACTCGCTCCCACCATGATAAGCCATCCTTTGGCATATGTCGCACCCAACCCCCGACATTTGGCGCCCACCATGGGGCGAGGTGCACCGTCTCCCGAAGATCTGCTCTGGACGGGAACCCTGTTCCTTCCTGGCGAGCAAAGCCAGCCCAGCACGCCCGACGGCGTCAGCCTTGACATGCTGCATGGCGCGGAGATCACCTGCGCGGCGAGCTGCCTCGCCAACCTCGTCGGCGAGATCAACCTCTCCGACGAGCCGGCCTCCGACACGGGCACCGGCTGCCCCGAGAGCCGCCTCGTCAGCCTCCACGACCAGCTCCATGTCACCAGCGAGCCTGCTGTGGACCTGGAGTCTGTTGGCTCCACCGATCCGATTATCATCGACTCCGACACGACATCGTTTGACGTGTTCCCCACCAACGTGGTGGTCTACGATGAGTCGCCTCCTCGCGAGCACAGTGGCGGGAGCACCGTCACGGAGGTGCTCGTCATCAGCAGCGGAGAGCACTCGGGTGCGCATGCTCGAGACCCACTCGACGCGGCTCCGCGCGACCTGATGGGGCCCATCCCAGAGGGCGCGGATGTTGAGGTGCTGGAGGCGCGCCGCGTACAGCTTCTCGAGAGCGCTGGCCGCCTGGCCAGCATGCGCCGTCTTTCGGACACCTACCGGCGCGAGATGGATCGAGCCGTTGGTGGCACACTGGCTCCTGAGGGGCCTAGCCACCTCGGCACGGTTTGGCAGCATGGCGCGACCGTCGCCAGTATGTTCGGGGTGGAGCGCCCCGTCTACACCACGCCTGCAGAGAACATCTGGGCCGCCCAGGCGGTGACGGATGAGCTGGACAAATGCGATGGCAATGAGCGCCGCCACATGATGGAGCGAGTCCAGTAGCTGCTAGACGCGGCCGTCGCCCAGCACGAAGCCGGCTGCCGCGCTGAAGTTCTAGCCCGACGAAACGATGAGCCACCCCCTCGCCAAGACCATGGGGTGATGTCCCAGACGCCGACTGGTGGCGCCTGTGGAGGAAAAGGCAACAAGCCGTCTGCCAGCCGCAGCCAGACGCGCCTCTCCATCGTGCGAGACGAAGACGGCTGCCCTCATGCGTCGGAGCGGCGAGGTGATCCGCCTACTCCTCCGCCTTGCGGAGCAAGACACCGTACTCCGCCACCTGTCACGCACCCGACACTCGGCGACCGCCTTGGCCGCCGAGAGGGAGTCGGAGAGAATGATGCCCGCCATCGGATCGATCGCCTCAACCAATCCTTGGCGCTGGAAGAAGAAGATGTGCTGGGCCCGCCCTATTTCGGCCCACGAATCCTAGATGAGCCCTTCCCCAAAGGGTTCACTCTCCCGTGAGATACGCCCAATTACACCGGCTCCGTGAAGCCGGAAGACTGGCTGGTCGATACTCCACGGCTGTCAGCATAGCAAACGGCAACAAGTGTGTTGCCGTGAAATACGTCCCGCTCATGCTTCAGGGCACAGCCCGGACGTGGCTTATCAGCCTGAAGCCCCGCAACATCAACAGTTGGTTGGATTTCACCGAGGCCTTCATCCGCAACTTCACCAGCATGTACAAGTGGCCTCCCAAGCCCCGACAGCTCTCCTTGTGCGTCCAAGGGCCCAACGAATCAACTCGTGACTATCTCATGCGCTGGGCCGAGCTGCGCAACTCCTGCGAGGATGTGCACGAGCTGCAGGCCATCGAGTACTTCAGTGCCGTGTGCCGAGAAGGCACCCTCCTCAAGCACCGGCTTCTCTGCGATGAGCCTGCAACCCTCGACAAGCTGTTGATCATCGCCGACAAGCACGCCACGGCCGACTCCTCCATGAAGGCGGAGATCTTAGTCGATGCATCCGGCAAAGTGGCACCTCAGGCTCCTCGGACACCGGCTGGTGACACCAGTCGGAGATAGTGCCCAAGCGACAACAAGCGGAAGGCCACCTAACCGGCTTCCAATAGCCGGCAGGTGGTGACAGTCGAGGATCAACAACCCGACGGGCTGCCAGCGCCCAAGCGTCATAAGGGCGACAAGCCCAATTGGTTGCCCGCCTTCTCGTATGAGCAGACTCTTGATGCTCCCTACAAGTTCCAAAGTGGCGCGAAGCCATCCAACCACACCACCCGGAAGTGTCACTAGCTCACCAGGATTGCTAAGGGAGATGGCCTCATACCTCCTCTGCCCGCTGGCCTGCCGCCTCCTCCGCCCCAGCAGCCGGCGGCTCGGCCGGTTGGTGCCATACAAGATGAGTATCCTGCAGAGCACGGAGCCTATATCGTGTTCACTAGCGTGGCCGATGACCGGAGCAGCAGATGGCAATAACAGCAAGAGGTGCAAGCAGTGGCCTCAAGCACCCAAGAGTTCATGCACTGGTTCGAGAAACCCATCAGCTGGAGCAGGGCCGACCATCCGGAAGTGATTCCTTCCCTCGGCTCCTACGCCTTAGTCCTGGAGGCTACCCTCTCAACAAAAAGATGGGCAGCTCGCTTCTCGAGAGTCTTGATAGATGGCGGCAGCAGCATCAATATCCTCTACTATGACACGATGGAGAAATTGGGAATCAAGCAGAAGCAGCTCCTCCCCAGTCAGACTGTATTCCATGGCATAGTCCCTGGCCTTTCCTGCTCACCAACTGGCAAAACCCAGATTGATGTCCTCTTCGGAGACAAGAATTATTTCTGCTGTGAGCCAGTCCGGTTTGAGGTGGTGGACCTAGAGAGCCCTTACCATGCACTGCTTGGCCGTCCTGCCCTGGCCAAGTTCATGGTGGTCCCCCACTACGCCTACGTCAAGATGAAGATGCCGAGTACCAAGGGAACCCTAACCGTAGTCGGAGACTACAAGAAGTCGTCCGCCTATGCCGCGGACAGTAGCCGGCTGGCTGAGTCCCTCGTGATTGCGTCTGAGAAGCGGCTCCTAGACCGGGTGGTGGCGATGCCAGGCAAGAAGCCAGAAATGTCACCCAACCCCAAGGAGTCGGAGGTTGAGGGTTCATTCAAGCCGGCAAAAGAAACAAAGAAGATACCCTTGGACCCAGAGCACCCGAAGAGGCACGCTGTTGTAGGTGCAAACCTGGACAGCAAATAGGAAGGCGAGCTCGTCGATTTCCTCCGTGAGAATCGGGACATCTTCGCATGGTCTCCCAAAGACATGCCGGGTGTTCCGACGGATTTCGCTGAGCACAAACTACATGTCCGACCTGACGTCAAGCCGGTCAGGCAACCCTTGCGCCGCCTGTCGGAAGAGAAGAGAAGAGTTGTCGGAGAAGAGAAATCCCGACTTTTGGCAGCCGAATTCATCATGGAAGTGTTCTTTCCAGAATGGCTAGCCAACCCGGTCCTAGTGTTGAAGAAGAATAAGCAGTGGAGCATGTGTATTGACTATACCAGCCTCAACAAAGCCTGCCCCAAAGATCCCTTTGCCTTACCAAGGATTGATCAAGTGATAGACTCCATAGCCAGATGCGAGCTGTTGAGTTTCTTGGATGCATACTGAGGCTATCATCAGATAAAGCTGAAACCGGCCGACAGGCTGAAGACTGCCTTCATCACACCATTTGGAGCTTTCTGTTACCTGACCATGACGTTCGGCTTGCGAAATGCCGGCGCCACGTTTCAGCGTTGCATGCAGAAGTGTCTCCTCAAGCAGCTCGGCAGAAATGCCCATGTCTATGTGGATGATGTGGTAGTGAAGACGGAGAAGCGTGGCATGCTGCTAGAAGACCTCAAGGAAACCTTTGAGAACACGATTCCAGATCAAGCTCAATCTGGAGAAATGCGTCTTTGGAGTACCAGCTGGCTAGCTTCTCGGTTTCCTGGTTTCAGAGCGCGGCATAGAGTGCAACCCTGTGAAGATCAAGGCCATTGAGAAGATGGAGGTTCCCACCCGACTGCTGGACGTGCAGAACTTCACTGGCTGCTTGGCATCAGTTAGTCGTTTCATCAGTCGGCTGGGCGAGAAGGCTCTTCCTTTGTACTAGCTCATGAAGAAGACCCGTTTTTCAAGTGGAACGACAAGGTGGACGAAGCATTTCTCCAACTCAAGAAGATGTTGGCGACCCCACCTATCCTGGCGGCTCCAACTGAGAAAGAGCCCATGATCCTCTACATCGCAGCCACCAGTCGGGTTGTCAGTGTAGTCATGGTGGTAGAGCGCAAGGAGGAGGACAAAGCATTGCCGGTCCAGAGACCGGTGTATTACTTGAGCGAAGTATTGTCTGCCTCCAAGAAAAACTACCCACATTAACAGAAGATGTTCTACGGCATGCACTTTGCCACAAAGATGCTGAAGCCTTACTTTCAAGAACACCCAATAACCATCGTCTGCACGGCTCCGCTTTCCGAGATCATTGGAAGCCGAGATGCCTCTGGCCGAGGGGCCAAGTGGGCTATTGATATGCCCCCTACAGCATCTACTACTAGCCTCGCACCGCCATCAAGTCACAAGTGCCGGCTGACTTCCTTGTCGACTGGGCCGAGACCCAGTATTTGCCGCCTGCACCAGACTCCACCCATTGGCGGATGCATTTTGATGGTTCAAAAATGCGCACCGGACTGGGAGCCGGCGTCGTCCTCACCTCTCCCAAGAGCGACAAGCTTAGATACATGCTGCAAGTCCACTTCGCCGCCTCCAACAACATATCTGAGTACGAGACACTCATACACAGGCTCCGGCTTGCCAAGGAACTCAACATCCGCCGGATCCTGTGCTATGGTGACTAGCAGTCGTTAGGCGACTGGGACGCCAAGGATGCTAACATGGCAAGCTACCGCTTCCTCTTGCAGCAACTCAATGGATACTTCGACGTTTGTGAGTTCCTCCACGTGCCAAGAAACGACAACAAGCAAGCAGATGCCTTGGCACGGATTGGCTCCACCCAACAAGCAATACCAGCAGGCGTCGCCCTACGCCTCCTTCTCAAGCCATCCGTCAAGCTATCCCCAGAATCAGATTGCATCTTCGTGCCAGCCCCTCCCGAAGCAGTCGGATCTGACTTGAGGGTCCCAGAAGCCGGCCCGGGGACTTCAGCAGGCGGCCCGGGGACTGCTGGAGTCGCACCCGGCTCGAGGACTCCAGAGCCCGGCACGGGGACTTAAGCAGTCGGCCCGGGGACTTCTTCAGCGCAGCAGGCGGAAGCAGCTGCCAACCTGCCGCCTCCCGACCCAACCGCCCTCATACAAGTTGCAGTGGTGGCAGTCAAAGAAATAGCAGCGCCATCTTGGGCCCATCCAATCCTCAAGTTCCTAGTGAGCAAGGAGCTATCGACTGATGAGATCTCGGCCCAACAAGTGCAAAGGCGAGCAGCAACTTACACCATAGTCAACAGAGAGGTGGTGCAACAAAGTGTCACCGGGGTTTATCAGCGCTGCGTGGAGCCGGACAAGGGCCAAGCAATACTCAGGGATATCCACCAAGGCGAGTGCGGTCACCACGCGGCTTCAAGATCACTTGTGGCCAAGGCTTTCCGCATGGATTCTTTTGGCCGACTGCTCTAGAAGAGGCCAAGGAACTAGTTCAGAAGTGCCAAGGGTGCCAAAAGTTCCGCTCCAAGCCAGATTTGCCGGCTTCTACACTCAAGACCATTCCCCTAGCTTGGCCCTTTGCTGTTTGGGGGCTGGATATGGTAGGGCCATTCATGACGGCTCGTGGTGGCATGACTCATTTTCTTGTCGCTGTGGACAAGTTCACTAAGTGGATAGAGGCAAAACCAATCAAGAAGCAGAATGGGCCGACTGCAGTGACCTTCATCGCCGACATCATCACATGGTACGGCATACCACATAGTATCATCACTGACAATGGCACCAACTTTGCCAAAGGATCCTTGGCTCGTTTCTGCGCAACACAAGTCATCCGACTGGACTTGGCGTCTATTGCCCACCCGCAGTCAAACGGCCAAGTTGAGCGTGCAAACGGCCTCATTTTGTCCGGCATCAAGCCCCGACTGGTCGAGCCTCTAGAGCGTTCGGCCGGCTGCTGGCTCGATGAGCTGCCGGCCGTCCTCTGGAGCTTGTGCACCACTCCGAACAAATCAACCGGCTTCACGCCTTTCTTCCTCGTCTATGGTGCCGAAGCCGTCATCCCGACAGACATCGAGTTCGACTCTCCAAGAGTTACCATGTACACCAAGACGGATGCCAAGGAGGCACGAGAAGACGGCATCGACTTGCTGGAGGAGGGCCGGCTGTAGGCACTCAGCCGGTCCGCCATCTACCAGCAGAGTCTGCATCGATACTACAACCGCAAGGTGAAGCCAAGATCCTTCCAGGAGGGAGACCTTGTGCTCCGGCTGATCCAGCAAACAGCCGGCCAACACAAGCTCTCGGCACCTTGGGAAGGCCCTTTCATCATCAGCAAGGTGCTGGGCAACGACTCCTACTATCTGATTGACGCCCAGAAGCCCAGAGCACGCAAGAGAGATGATTCTGGCAAAGAGACGGAGAGGCCATGGAACGCAAACCTCCTCCGAAGGTTTTACAGTTGAGAGCAGTATGTATCACGCTACCTTTTGTATTATGTATAAAGACTCCAGGTCCCCCGAGAAGAGCTCGGGGACTACCCTCTTTTATCTATATGATAAGTGTTATGCCTATGTGTATGTATAGTTTTATTTCCGCCTGGCACCGGGTTCGACCAGTCGGCCCGGAGGCTCACCGCCTTCTGCTGTATGCCGCCTCCTGCAGCAGGACAAGTAGTGTGTCGGCACCAAAAGCTTCCCTTGTCAGAAGTCGCAGCTCGCAGAGCGACTGGATGGCGGGAAGGGTTTGCAAAACGGTGCCCACATGAAAAACTACTTAGGAAAAAACGCATATAGTCGAGGCCGGCATCGCGCGTATTTCATCCGGCTGCCAAGCAGCCGGACGGCCGGCTTCTACTTTTATTACCAACACTCCGCATGGCTAAGTACTGGCCCTCCCGCAAATAGCTAAGTACTCAACCCATCCGCAGTCCGCAAAGCGGCTGTTCGATTGGCAAGAGGATAGCCAAGGGAGGGCGGCAAAGGAAAAACCAAGGAGGAAAAAGGCATGAAAAGATAGAAGTCGGCAAAGCAAAGCATAAACAGTGATAAGATATTTACATGGATAGAGGCCTATTAGTCGGCATTCAACAAAGTTCAATATACAACCCGCGGGTGGAATTGCGAAATTTAATCAAGTTGTCCAGACTCTAGCAAAAAGGGAAAAAGAAAAATCCTAAGGAGCGGCAGAAGACTCCGGCTGGGCAGTGCCAGTTGGCGCAGCAAAGGGCTCCGGCTGAGCATTGGGGCCGGCGGCGCCGGTTGGCGCGGCGGAAGGCTCCGGCTGAACGTTGGAGTTGGTCGTGCCGCCTGATGCGGCAGGCGGCTCCGGCTGAGCGGTATAGTTGGCAGCAGCAGTCGGGACGGCGGAGGGCTAGATGACGGAGTCAGTGGCGCCCATCGGAGGAACGGGCGGCTGGTCGATCCCTGCCTGGCCGCTTCCAGTAGCAGTCGGTGCCTTGGAGCGTGGATCGTTGCTTGAGGCCCGGTCAGGTTGGGGCTAACCATCCGCCCCAACCCCCGGCAGGTCGACGTCGCTCTCTTCCTCCTCCTCCTCCTCCTCCTCCCCCTCCTCCCCTTCATCGCTAGAGTCGATGACTTTAGCTGAGTCCTCACTGTCCTCCGGGTTCAGCCCGAGCCATTCCTGCGGCACTTCGGCGCCTTCCTCGACTATCTCCGGGACGAAGACGCTGGTGTCGGTGAAGTCGGCGATCGCCGCCGCCCTGTCGATAAAATCAGCATCCACCGCCGCTAGCTCCTCCTGCGCCTCCAATCGGAACGTGGTTAACTGGGCTAGATCTAGCCCTGGGTACCACGCCTTGATGAACTCCAAGGCTCGGCGCGCTCCTGCCTGGGCTGCAGAGCCCTTCTAGGCTTCTAGGCGGCCGGCCGCCACCTCCAGCCAGTCGGCAGTCCGACTTGGGGTACGCGGAACCGGAAAGCCTGGCCAGAGGGCGGAGACCGCCTAGGCCCTGATGCACTGAAGACGGTGCAACATTTGATGGGCAGGCCGAAGATGGGCCTGGATACTAAGGATCTGCTCATTGAGAGTCTGGGGGGCGTTAGCAGGAATCTGCGCGCCTTCCGCCCTCCACTCCTCGCGCTGGGTCTCGATCATCTGGATCGCGGCAACAGAGTGGCCCGAGAAGAAGTCTGTTTGGATAGAAGGAAAGAAAAGCCAAAGTTATAAATGAGGAATCGGCTTAGATAAGGGTCGGCAGTTCAATGCAAGAAACAAAGAAAATAAAGCTCACCATCGACCAAGTCTTCGATGCTACTGAAGCAGGCTGTCATCTGAGCTTCCTTGTCGGCCCAGGCAGAGCGCCCGACCTCAAACTCGGCAAGGAGATTGGCCTCTTCCGTCTTCACCTCGTGCCGGTCCTCCTTGAGGGCCTCCGCCTGCTCGACAAGCTGAGTGACCAGCCGGTCTCGCTCCTCAGCCAGTTTGCTGCACTCCGCCTCCTTGCCACGCAGGGCGGTGTTGGCTTCACCCAGCTGCTGCAGCAAGGTGGCGTTGGCCTCTGAAAGAGGAAAAGAAGGAAGAGCATCAGTCAAATAACAAAGAGGGATGCAGTTGCCGGGGAGATCCGGCCCGACTGCTCAGCAGTCGCCCTGAATCTCAGGGACTACAGCCCGCGGGTGCGCCAACACGCCCACGCGAAAAAAGGAAACAGAAGCTTACTCCGGCTCTCGGACAGATGGGTGATCTGCGTCTCCAGCTCCTGATCACTGGAGTTGTAGGCGACCACGTGAAGGTTGTGGTAGTCCTGAAGAGGGGAATATCAGACGAGGTTAGCATTTAACTCCGACAAGATGAAGTTCCGTCCGCCTGCGCAGCAGCCGGCCCGAAACTTGGGACTACACCCAGTGGGTGCACTGGTGCGCCCCCACGAAGGATGAAAGAAGATCAAAATAAAGAGAAGCAGGAAGCTTACGCGGATGGCTGCCCACGAATCCAGAAATGCCTCGTTGCAACGCTTGAGGGCTTCGGCTTCGGTACGGAGTTTGGCTTGGACGTCGAGGGCCGCCTAGTTCAGGGCGCCCGTCCCGCCCCCACGTACCCAACCCGTCAGCACGGCACTGGTCGCCTCGGTGTCGGGGACCGACGAGCTCGCAGCTCTGGTCTCCAGCGGACGCGGCGCCGAGGCTGCCTTCTCAAGACGGCGGCGTGCGGGTGTGCGGACCTGAGGAGTTAGGTCCGTCACCACCACGTTCCCGGTCGGTGGCTTTGGCGGCTCGGCTGGCTGTTCGTCCCGCGTTCCGCTAGTCGCTGGCGGCGGCGGCACGAAGACGTCCGGCATGGCCACGTCGCCGCCCTCCCTCTCCTTGACTAGGTGCTCATCGCCGGCTCCCCCGGTAGTCGCCTCAAACTCCGGCGGAGGTAGCGCGGTGTTCAGAGGCGTCACAAGAAACGGCTCCTGGTGGCGTGCGGCCTCCGCTGGCTGCTCCCTCTCTGCGGCTTTGGCCTCCGCCTGCGCCAGCCTCCTTGCCGCGGACGCTGCGGCCTTATCCGCCTCCGCCTTCGCCAAGCGGTCGGCTTCTTCATCACGCGCCTCCCGCGTGTTCCGCTCCCTCGCCTCCCGGAGGTCGATGGCTGGGTCGATCCGCCGACTGGTGGAGGAAGTCGCCGCCGACCTAATGACCAAGGTGGCGCCCGACTTCTCGAGGGTGAGCGGGGCCCTGAGACGTGAAGACACGACAAAAAAGCTTTTTAGGCTGGATCAGTGAGGAGGTGGAGGCGTGAGAGAGACACTTATGCTGATACCATAACCGGCACCTTCGGCTGCCTCTGATACTTGGCTGCCTTGGCTGCGGCTTCCTGCCGCCTAGTCGCCGCGGCAGGGTTCTTGGGCTTCTTCGGCACACTGCTAAACAGGGCAGCGCCTTGCTTCCGCTTGCCCTTGCCGCCACGGGCGGGCGGCCCGGCAGAAAGGCCGGCGCCGGTGTTGGCTGTGCTCCGGGTGGGGCGCGGCTCGTCTTTGTCATCATCATCATCAGGCCAGGTCTCCATGCTGCCGCCCTGCTCGGAGCCGCCTGCCCTGCCGCCATCGCCTGTTGTGTCGTCCGCCAGGACGGCCGCCCCCAAGTTGGGGTTGTCCACGTCACTCACTGCCCTGTCCGGCAGGTAGTTACCACCCGGCCCCACGATGGCGGCTGCTGCCGCGGACATTTAAATCTGCGCTCAAGAGGGGAGTAGCGTCACGATGAGAGTAAGACCAAAAATAGATCTAAGGGAAGAAATCAAGGGACTTACGGCAGGTGGCGGATCGTCGCAAGAGTACGGCCGCTTCCCATACTGCCAGTCTCCCTCCGACACCTTGAGGTCGGAGATCTCGTTCACCATCCGCGTGACCTCGGCAGGCGGCATCTCTTTCATGCACAACCGGCACGGGTCGTGGTGCCCGCCCATCCGAAAGATCGGATGAGGGCGGCCCTGGAGCGGGAGGACCCGGCGCTCGATGAAGGCGATGAGGAGGTCGGAGGCCACGAGGCCCTCCAACTCCTGGAGCACTCGGAGTCGGCCGATGGCGGCCGCCGCGTCCGCTGACACCGGCTTCGGCTTGTACCCCCAGTTGGGCCGAAACCCGGTAGGGGGGCGGCCTCGTAGGCCGGTAGGTTGATGAAGTCGACAGCCAGATCGACGTTCTCAACGTAGAAATAAGACTGCTGCCACATCTTCACCGACTGGGCCAGCTTGATGACGGGGAAGGCATTCCTTTTCGCCAGCCGGCACACGGTGACATAGCCGCCGCACTTGGCTGCCGTGTCCTTGGCGGAGGTGCCTAGCTTCCCATAGAAGAATGCTCCCCACAGCTCGATCTTGGGGAGGATGCCGATGTAGCCTTCGCACGCCGTGACCAAGGCGGAGAGGAGTTTCACGGTGTTGGGCGTCAAATGATGCGGTTGGAGATGGTTGAAGTCGAGGAACGAGCGGAGGAAGCCGCTCGCCGGAAGGCCGAAGCTGCGGAGGAAGTGCAAGCGGAAGATGACCCGCTCTTTCCCCCTCGGCGCCAGCGAGATCTCTGCCTCCAGCGGCACCCACGCCTTGACGAATGACGCATTGGGCATCCGGCGCGTGTCCCAGAGGAAGGTGATGTGGTCTTCGATGACTGTCGAGGCGTCCCAGACGCCGCCTTTCTTGCGCGCCATGGCTTCAGGCGGAGCTGCAAGAGGAGCAAGGGCGCGGCGGCGGCAGTGACGGCAGCACCATGGCAAGCAAGAAGCAGCGACAGCGACAGTGGTGGGGAGAGCGAGAGGAGGAAGAAAGTGTGGGAGGAGGCGCGCGTGCCACGCCGCACCCCTCCCTCTCCCTACTTATAGCCCTCGGGCTATGACGCCGAGGGGACGGGGCGTGGGTCGTGGGATTAACTGCACCCACGACCCCACATTCACTGTGCAAACTTACTGCACCGTGAATGCCCGCGGGAATCGCAACCGCTCGCCTCGGCACAACGGATCCACCTGTGTGCCGAGGCCCAGTAGTGGCGGGCCTGGCCCACTGTCACGTCCCATCAGGAGCGTGGGGTGGTAGGCTGGCTGGGCTGGCGAGCGCCGCGTGGCATTCCCATGACGGGTGGTGGCCTGGGGAAGCTTAGAAGGCACGCCACCTGTTCTCCCGCCTTGAAGTTCAAAAATTGGCCAACGAACCCCGCCTTGTCAAAGCCGGCCTCGGAGGCCAGCGCGCTGCAAGGCGGATCAAGATATCCTCCTGGAGCTCGGTGAGGGGGGAAGCTGCTGAGACTTCGCGGCCCCACGACCACAACGCCTCACCGGCTTCGGGGACTACTATTGGAGTAATGGGCCACGGGTAGCCTCACCCGAGTCCCTTGACATAACAAAACTTTGGGCCATCTTCGCCCCGCCAAGACCCCAGCTAAAAGCTCCGCCATCCGGTTGCCGGCTGGCTCAGAGGCCGGCCACCAGAGGACGGCCAAACACCATAAGACGGCACTGGGAGCAGCCGGCCCCAGTAGACTGGCTCCCAGAGAAGGCGGCAACCCGACGCTCTTAGAGTCTGGGCCCCCATCAAGAGTACAGGACAGAGCATGGCTATAGTGAAGCCCCTCGCCCCCGAATCCCGGGGTAGGCATAGCCATAGTGCCCCGTACAAACGGAGATCTCCGCACAGCGTGGCACTGTGCCACCTCCCCCCTGACGTCACTCCAAGCAGGCGGAGCCCTGTTCCCCACGACGACCTATCGGTACGGCCTGCCGGCCGCGGGCCCTATCGGCAGTGACACCACAGAAGACGGCAGATGCCCAACAAGCCGGACTTGGGGAGGGCCGACCTCCAGCAGGTGGCCGTCCCTTGCCTCGAGGCAAGCATGCCATTAACCTGATGAGACCAGGTGTGGCTACAGCGACCTCCTTCCAGGCGGCGGGGCTGTAGCCACGATGAGATGACCAAGCCCTCGTCATTAGCGGCACGACTACAGTGAGCAGCCACCAACCAGTCGGCGGGGCCCACCAGGCGACGGGCCCCAGTAGTCGGCGGAGAAGCCGGAGGCCGGAGACCCTGACAGCCGGGCCCAGCACCCAGCCAGATTACAGTTGTACCCCTGGGGGGTAGGCCTATATAAACCCCCCAGGGCACCCATGCAAAGGGTTCCCACCCTGATAGGACTAGCCACTTCCTTAGAGCAGGAGAGAGCTAGCCATGCCTTCTCCTACCTCTAGACACAGCTCAAGGAGCAGCTTGTATCACTAGTGCGTTAGTGATCATGCGGAGACCCCGTAGAGCAGGAGTAGGGGTATTATCTCCACGGAGAGCCCCCAACCTGGGTAAAGTTCGCCGGCGTACGTGTCTACGCCTTATCCCGCTTCCAGGCACCGGCGACGTTCTACTTGCTCCCACCAAGATAAGCCATCCTTTGGCATATGTCGCACCCAACCCCCGACAGGGACTGGCTGCTCCCTCCTCCCCGCGGCCGGCTGTGCTGCCGCGCAGGCCTCACCGCCCCACCGTACTCCCATCGCTGGCCTAGCCATCCCTCTACTCACCCACAGTCCCACACCTGCTGTTATTCTCCGGCGACGGCAGACGAACCAGTAAACCCTCGTATAGTCGTACTCCCCTCCACATGGGAAACAACTATCGAGTCTTCCCTGGCTCTGTGTCGTTCCCTTCCTCAGCCTCGCCGTCGTCCACCGCCCTGGTGCTCTCGGCGTGGCGTGGTCAACGTGGTCAACGATTGACATGCATCTAAAGTGGACTGTACGTGGAGAGGCTGACAGCTGGGTCCACGGCCACACGCAAGGAAATGCCTCCTTATTACTCGCAAAATAATGATTCCTCCACCTGACATTTGGGACCCACCGAAAGGGCCTCTGTATTTCGCGAAAAAAGCGTTACCATCGTTGACAGCTCGGACCCACCAGCTATATCTTTGCAAGCAAGGAAGTGCCTCCTTATTACGCACAAAAACAAATCAATACTCCCTGAGGGAGTCCTGGATTAGGGGGTGTCCGGATGGCCAGACTATGACCTTTGGCCGGACTCCCGGATTATGAAGATACAAGATTGAAGACTTCGTCCCGTGTCCGGATAGGACTTTCCTTGGCGTGGAAGGCAAGCTTGGTGATACGATATGTAGATCTCCTCCCATTGTAACCGACTCTGTGTAACCCTAGCCCTCTCCGGTGTCTATATAAACCAGGGAGTTTTAGTCTGTAGGACGAACAACAATCATACCACAGGCTAGCTTCTAGGGTTTAGCCTCTCTGATCTCGTGGTAGATCAACTCTTGTACTACCCATACCATCAATATTAATCAAGCAGGAGTAGGGTTTTACCTCCATCGAGAGGGCCCGAACCTGGGTAAAAACATCGTGTCCCTTGTCTCCTATTACCATCTGCATAGACGCACAGTTCGGGACCCCCTACCCGAGATCCGCCGGTTTTGACACCGACATTGGTGCTTTCATTGAGAGTTCCTCTGTGTCGTCACCATCAGGAGGGATGCCGCACCTCGTCTTTAAAGACGGCGCTGTCGCTAAAGGATCTTTGGCATCGGCCAAACTCTCCGGCTAGGCGGTTTTCTAATGACCGCCTGTTCGGCCGCTGCACCGACGATGACTTCTCGGGTCATCGAAAGTAATCTCCATGTCAACTCGGAACTCGCCGAGCAGTTAGATCCGATGGAGCTCTCTTCCTTAAATGAGCTCTTGGATCACATCGCCGCCATGGGAGTCGCTACAGACTACGATCAGATTGGGCTTAAACCCGACCCGAGAGAGATTGACTCTCCTCAGGTCACCTACCACGTCGAAGTGGTGGAGGAACAATGCGGCGAATCCTCACCCATCCTATGGACCAGATGTGTCCGGATTCCTGATCCCTCCAAGCTGGATACCCGCGGAGGGGAGGACGTCACTCAAGCCCTGAACCTAAAGTCAGGCAGCGGGCCTGACTCATTGGACAACATCCAAGAACCCAAGCTTCCGAGTTCGGAAATTTCTTGGCCCCTGAGTCTCAGATCGGGTGAGGTTCCGGATTTAAATCCACCCACCCACCCAAATATAAGGGATCTATCCCAAATTCGGCAAGAGCCCAGAGAAACAGTACATCATTACTGGGCCAGATTCCTCCTGGTCATGAACAGGATAGAGGACTGCCGCGAGGAGGATGCAATTTCATCCTTCTGCAATAACTGCACGGATATCGGAATCCTCAACGCCATAATTCGCCGTGAAATCACACGCCTCGCTGACTTGGCATCCATAGTACGAAAGTATTGTGCAACAGAAAGCGTTCGGAAAACCGAAACAAAATTCTGGGAAATTCTGGCCCTGAATACAATCCCGGTCCGAAATAAAAGGGTGCATTACCTCCAGGCACCTGGGCCAAACAACAAAAAACAAAAACCCTCCATAGGGTATGGAACCGTGCCAGAGGGCTAGCTCAACCGACCCTATAAAATTCATAGTACAGAGGGCGCCACACCAACTCATAGCCTTAGAGCATGTTGCATACTCCGGCAGGTGGCCAGAAGAGGCGAGGAGCTTCTAACTCCAGAATCCGCAGAAAACTACCCCAGGAATACCAGTACGGTATCAACAGTCTTCGAGACTTTCGCATCAAATAATGTGCGGAAACAAACGCTCCGCAGCCTTACCAAAGTCTACCAGGTAGCAACAATAAACCCATGGAGTAACATGGCTATTACCTTTAATGCCAGTGAGGAACCTAAATTCCGGACTGCCCGAGCACCAGCCGCACTGGTCCTTAGTCCGATAGTGGACGGCTTTCGGCTTACCAAGGTACTCATGGACGGTGGTAGCGGATTGAACCTTATTTATGAGGAAACCCTCCGAAAAATGGAAATTGACTGGAGCCGCATTGAGCAAAGCAACATAACCTTTAGAAGAATAATCCCTAGTCGGGAAGCGTGCTATACAAGAAAAATCACACTGGATGTGGTGTTCGGCACGCCGGATAATTATAGATCCGAGGAGGTCATATTTCAAGTGGCCCCATTCATCAGCAGATACCACGCTCTGTTAGGACAGGAGGCATTCACAATTTTTCAAGCTATACCCCATTACGGGTACATGAAGCTCAAAATGCCCGGACCTAACGAAATCATCACTCTTGCTAGTGATCCGGACATAGCGCTCCGCGCCGAAAACAAGATAGCCGCACTGGCCCTCAAGGCATTATCCGAAGCCCTAGCGGCCAAAGAACTAACTGCGCTGCGCTCCACAGTGGACAGGGACGACGTGATACTCAACAAAAGACCCAAGTCCACCTCCTTTAAACCGGCAGACGAAATAGTCAAGTTCCAAGTCCATCCAACGGACCCTACAAAAACGGCCTCCGTCGGGGCACAATTATACCCTGATGCAGACGCCGCGCTAAGAGAATTCCTACGCGAAAATTGGGATATTTTTTCCTGGCACCCTTCGAACATGCCAGGAATCCCACGCAGACTGGCCGAGCATAGCCTGAACATCCTAACAGGATTCAAGCCCGTTAAGCAGGCTCTTCGACGTTTCTCCGAACCTAAGAGACAAGCCATGGGAGAGGAGCTAGCCAAACTACTGGAAGCCGGATTCATCAGAGATATAAAACATCCGGTCTGGCTAGCAAACCTGGTGATGGTACCAAAAAAGGACAAATCCTGGCGCATGTGCGTCGATTTCAAAGACCTCAACAAGGCCTGCCCAAAGGATCCCTTCCCCCTCCCCCGCATCGATCAAATCATCGACGCCACTGCAGGACACGATTCATTGTGTTTCCTCGACGCATACTCTGGCTACCACCAAATTAAGATGGCAGAGTCAGACCAAGCCGCAACAACATTCATCACCCCATACGGCCCATTCTGCTTCAACACAATCAGCTTCGGGCTCAAAAATGCCGGCGCAACATATCAGGGCATGATTCAGACATGTCTGGCCAACCAAATCGGCAAAACAGTTGAAGCATACGTGGATGACGTGGTTGTCAAAACAAAGCATGTCGAAACTCTAATAGACGACTTGAGGCTCACGTTCGGTAACCTTCAAACATATGACATTAGGCTTAACCCAGAAAAATGCGTTTTCAGCGTACCAGCCGGAAAGATCTTGGGCTTCATCGTATCCGGTAGAGGAATTGAAGCAAACCCAGCCAAGATCCGAGCTCTGTCACAATTGGATATTCCAAAAGATCTCAAACAAATACAAAAATTGACTGGATGCGCGGTGGCTCTAAGCCGCTTCATCTCCCGCTTGGGGGAAAAGGCATTACCCCTTTACCGCCTCCTCCGGCGCACCGAACACTTCGAGTGGACGGATGCCGCCACGGCCGGACTCGAAGAAATAAAAGCCATATTGGCAACAAACCCGGTCCTGGCCGCGCCTAACATCGGCGAACCAATGTTGTTATACATCGCGGCAACTCACCAAGTTGTAAGCGCAGTCCTCGTCGTCGAACGAGAAACGGACGGACACAAATTCCCTGTCCAGAAACCAGTCTACTATGTGTCCACTGTCCTCACTCCATAAAGTCCCGGTACCCGCATTACCAAAAGATAGCATGCGCAGTGTTCATGGCATCCCGGAAGCTACGACACTACTTTCAAGAGTGTTCAATAACAGTAGCCTCCGAAGTACCTCTTAATGATATCAAAAACAACCGCGACACAATGGGCCGGATTGCCAAATGGGCCATCGAGCTCCTCCCGTTCGACATAACCTATAAGCCACGGCGAGTCATCAAGTCGCAAGCCTTGGACGACTTTGTCGCTGAATTGACTGAAGCCGAACTCCCTAAAGAGTACGACACATATTCCAACTAGATCAAGCACTTCGACGGCTCCAAAATGCTGGAGGGTCTGGGGGCTGGCGTCGTTCTGACATCCCCAACCAGAGATACAATCCAATATGTACTCCAGATAATGTATACAGACTCCAACAATGCAGCCGAATACGAGGCCCTTCTACATGGCCTCCGGATGGCAGTCTCCATGGGCATTCAACGCCTAGAGGTGCGTGGGGATTCGAACCTCGCGATATCCCAAATAAATGGAGACTTTGATGAAAAAGATCCGAAAATGGCAGCTTACCGCAATGCCGTCCTAAATATGTCAGCTCGGTTCGAAGGGCTCGAATTTCACTGTATAGTCCGGGAAAACAACTAGGCAGCAAACGTCTTGGCATGCATCGGTGCAAAGCGCCCCCCAACATTTTCCTGGAAAGGCTATTCAAGCCATCCGTATAGTGGGAAGGGGAATCCGGAAATAACAATCCGGACCTAGCCGCACCACCTGACACCGAACATTCTGACACAATGGAAGACTCCGCCAACGAAGTCACACCCTCATCCCACGTAATAATGGCAGTAATTGCCCCGTGGACAGAACCATTCTTAGCCTATTTAACTAGACATGAACTTCTCGAGGACCAAAATGAGGCACGCTGCATAGTGCGGCGATCTAAAGCCTATAAAGTCCACGAAGGAGAGCTTTATAAGAAAAGCACCACCGGAGTCCTTCAAAGGTGTATCTCCGAAGAGGAAGGGCGGAACCTTCTAGCTGAAATTCACGCCGGACTCGGCGGGCACCACGCCGCAGCCCGGGCCCTTGTAAGCAAGGCCTTCCGTACTGGATTTTATTGGCCGAACACCCGGGCAGATGCTCAGGACTTAGTCCAGCGATGCGTCAGTTGCCAATTATTTGCTAATCAAAGCCATATGCCACCTACCGCCCTCCAAACTATACCCACTACCTGCCCTTTCGCAGTCTGGGGGCTTGACATGGTTGGACCCCTCAAAGGAGGAACCCACAAGCACAAATACCTACTAGTCATGGTGGACAAATTCACAAAATGGACAGAGGCCAAGCCTGTTAAGATGGACGAATCCGAACTGGTGATACACTTCATATCAGGGGTCGTACACCATTACGGCGTCCCCCACAATATGATTACTGACAACGGCACAAACTTTATAGCCGACGAGGTTAAACTCTGGTGCAAAACATGGGCGTTAAGCTCGATTACGCTTCAGTTTATCACCCACAAACTAACGGTTAAGTCGAGCGAGCCAATGGTCTAATCCTGAGCGGCATCAAACCCAGATTAGTGCGATCCCTCAAGGAATCTAAAACGCACTGGGTAGAGGAGCTCGACTCCGTACTCTGGGGGGCTGTGGACCACGCCGAATCGCAGTACCGGATCCACACCATTTGTTATGGTATATGGCGCAGAGGCAGTCCTGCCCTGCGACATAATTCATGACTCACCTCGCGTGCGCATGTACGAAGAAAGAGAAGCCGAGCTCGATCGGCAGGACAGCTTGGACGCATTGGAGGAGGAGCGCGACGTGGCAAAAGCCCGTTCTGCATTCTATCAACAGCAGGCTCGAAGATATCAAAGCAGAGAAGTACGGGCCAAAACTTACAATGTTGGCGAACTAGTTCTACGCCTGCCGGACAAGAAAAAGGACAAACTCAAGCCCAAATGGGAGGGTCCCTTCGTAATCGACCAAGTCCTGACTGGTGGAGCGTACCGTCTGCGAAATGCATCGGATAACCGACTCGAGCCGAACCCATGGAACGCAGCACGCCTACGAAGATTCTACGCCTAGCGCCGGACTCTGTGTTCGTCTCCTTCCTCTGTCCCTTTTTTTACAAATTAGCTGCCTTATATTTCTCTCCTTTTCCCTCCCTTTTTCTTACAAGCCTTTAAGGGCTCGCTTGCGCATTGTTCGCACATAATTGACGCGCCACCCGCGCTCACTATACATGGGGGCTTCTTTATCAGAAGCTTATATACACGGGCCTCATGCCCAACACATGTGTGACACTTCCGCATGAACATTTTATTCACCATTATATGCATCAATATGACTTAAGTTTTTGGCCAAGATGGGTTGCCTGGCTCCTGTGCTTACCCCTACGTTCCCGTTTGTTCGGCTAGGTGGTAAAGGGAGCACCTCTGCGATTGTTACTGCCGGGTCAGCCGGATGTGTACCTCAGACTAGGTGAAGCCGAAAGCTAGCGTTCTTAAGGGAATATTCGGTCGGTGAACTAAAAGATTATTTTTCACTTGTTTATTTATTTGCCCCCAGATGCTTTTCTGCTTTTTTTCGCAGTCCGGACATGCACTTTAGGGCATGCCTCCCAGGGAAAGGAACCACTAACGGAACTGTTCTCCCTGGAAGATGTTTCTTACTAACCATGTAATATAACATAACTAGTTGGGAACTTGTCTGCTAAAGCACTTATGACCCCTACGCCTGGTCTCCACGCATGCCCCGGTTCTTACATAACCGAGAGGGTATTCGGACACACTCCGGACTATCGGGTCCAGAGGTTGAAGCGAAAAGGTCCGCAATGACAAATGATCTACAATCTGGCTAGAAGGCATTTTACATGTCATTTTAAATTACATAGTCAATTTGACTAGGTATATTCTTCTTCAATACCATCCAACAGGCTGTCCAATTTA
The DNA here is from genome assembly GCF_018294505.1 of Triticum aestivum. NCBI lineage: Eukaryota > Viridiplantae > Streptophyta > Magnoliopsida > Poales > Poaceae > Triticum > Triticum aestivum. Next base: position 561,028,911 of record NC_057810.1, on the reverse strand, counting down.
CAGTCCTGTTGGGAATACTTGGCGGCCAGCTCTACCTGGCTGTACACTAAACTGACAGGGATCTCCTTCCCGTCGGGCCCCATAGGTCCGACCTCGGCCATGTGGTTTGGGTCAGCCTTCGTGTACCGCGTCTTCACCTTGGCCCAGGCCTCCCTAGCGCCTTGACGGCAGGCCGAAATCTTCCATAATCAGAAGCGCTGCCACGCTCCCTTTAGCTTCAAGCTCTCCAAGGCCTTCGGGCATGGAGAGGGATGGCCACAAGGACTGGACGACGCCTCGCATCGCCTGCCGAACGCGTTCGTGCAGTTGCGATAGCTCGGGAAGAAGGTCACCCGTAGAACCGGGCATTTTGTCACGCCCAATATGCGACCCTATCCAAAAGGAACTCGAAGGTCCCACCGAGGATAGACCCACATATTGAAACGCTTTTGCAAGGTGGATATCATTACATCAACATTACATAATAGATGGGGATACATACAAGAGGCATACAATGCCACACGAATACAACAATACATCATACATAAGAGCAACATCTGACTACGGATGAAACACAAATAGAAGCTCAAACGACATCCACCCTGCTAGCCTAGGCTGCCGACCTGGAACCTATCCCCTGATGGAAGAAGAAGCAGAAGAAGAACTCCAAAACAAGGAAACATCGCTCTCGCATCATGATCATCGCAAAACCTGTACCTGCAACTGTTGTTGTAGTAATCTGTGAGCCACGAGGACTCAGCAATCCCATTACCATGGGTATCAAGACTAGCAAAGCTTAATGGGAAAGGAAGGGGTAAAGTGGTGAGGTTGCAGCAGCGACTAAGCATGATATGGTGGCTAGCATACGCAAATAAGAGCGAGAAGAGAGCAAGCGGAACGATCGTGAAGCTAGCAATGATCAAGAAGTGATCCTGAACTCCTACTTACGTCAAACATAACCCAAAAACCGTGTTCACTTCCCGGACTTTGCCCAAAAGAGACCATCACGGCTACACACACGGTTGATGCGTTTTAATTCGCATCTGGTGTCAAGTTATCTACAACCGGACATTAACAAATCCCCATCTGCCCATAACCACGGGCACGGCTTTCGAAAGTTTATACCCTGTAGGGGTGTCCCAACTTAGCCCATGATAAGCTCTCGCGATTAACGAAGGATATACCTTCTCCCAGGAAGACCCAATCAGACTCGGAATCCCGGTTTACAAGACATTTCGACAATGGTAAAACAAGACGAGCAAGCCGCCCGATGCACCAACAATCCCGATAGGAGCTGCACATATCTCGTTCTCAGGGCAACACCGGATGAGACAGGCTACGAGTAAAACCAGACCTCGAGTCTCCCCGAGGGGGCCCCGCAGGCGGCTCGGTTCGGACCAACACTTAGACAAGCACTGGCCCGGGGGGGCTAAAATAAAGATGACCCTCGGGCTCCGGAAACCCAAGGGAAAAAGGGCTAGGTGAGGCAAATGGTAAAACCAAGGTTGGGCCTTCCTGGAGGAGTTTTATTCAAAGCGAACTGTCAAGGGGGTCCCATAATCACCCAACCGCGTAAGGAACACAAAATCCGGGAACATAACACCGGTATGACGGAAACTAGGGCGGAAAGAGTGGAACAAAACACCAGGCATAAGGCTGAGTCTTCCACCCTTTACCAAGTATATAGATGCATTAATAATATAAGAGATATTGTGATATCCCAACATAATCCTGTCCACCATGGAGCAATCTTCAACTTCACCTGCAACTAACAATGCTATAAGAGGGGCTGAGCAAAAGCGGTAACATAGCCAAGCAATGGTTCGCTAGGAAGGATGAAAAAGGTTAGAGGCTGACATGGCAATTTGGGAGGCTTGATAAATAGGTGATGGGTAGCGCAGCAAAGCGATAGAACGAAGCAACTAGCATAGCAATGATAGTAGTGAGATCCAGGGTAGCGGTCATCTTGCCTGAAATCCCGCAAGGAAGAAGAACGAGTCCATGAAGAAGACAAGCGGAAGTAGTCGAACGGATCCTCACAACTCCGGAACGAAACCGAAGCTAACGAGAGAAGCAAACCGGAAAGAAGCAAACAACATGGTAAACAACCATCACATAACATGGCATGATGCACAATCAAGTATGATGCATGTCCGGTTTAATGAGGCATGGCATGGCAAAGTGCACAAACAATCCTACAAATTAAGTGGAGCTCAAACTGCAAAACACCACATCAATTATTTAGTTCACTCCCGGTTAGGTACTCAACAATATTAAATGTTGGTTAACTGGCAAGGGGTGAAGCATATGAAAACCTACCTATCTAGACAGTTTAAATGAGGCGGAACAACAAACAATTCCGGAAAATCCTCATGTCCATGTTTTTAGTTTTGGTTGATCAAAATATTTTTAAGGTTGTTAAACAGAAAGTAAGTGCATATGTTAATTTATGCATTTTTCTGCCCCAATCATATAAAGTTAATTAATTGGAGCTGTGGTTATTTAGTTATGAATAAAGCATTTTGCATGTAATTTATGCAAATTAATGCAAACAGCAATTTTAACATTTTAAATGTTTTATCATGATGTGGATGACATATACAGTTTATGAGATGTTATGAAGCATTAGTCACCCTGGTGGCAAAGAAGGGTGCCACGGCGACGAATTCGAAAATGATGCACAGCAACAAATTGATTCCGGTAGCTCATGGAGATATCGGTGCAAAGAAGTGTGACGTGAGCGAGTCATAGATGGTGGGGTGATCCCGGATACCGGGTTCCGGGTCGACGGCATGGCAAAAGAGGGGCATCGCAAGCGACAATTCGATCACGGTGCAAACACGAGCATCTCATACAACACATGCATTTGGTCCACGGGTGATCAACTCGGGGTTATACCTTCGAAGCGTTCAAATGGGACGGTTCGGGTTTGGTGCAATGTAGAGGAAGTAGACGTTCTCGCGACGGTAGTGGAAGTAGTGGTACACGACAACGGTAGTGGAAGTAGTGGTTCACGTTTCGTAGATGTCCGGGGTCACGGCGAGGAATTTGACGTCCACGCAGTCTTCAAGGGTCGATGGTAGTGGTACACACGTTGTCGGGGTACTTGCCGGTCCGGTCTTGGCGACGTAGTTGTACACAGGTCATAGAGGAACTTGATGCATCCGAGGTCTTCGGGTTTGTAGTTGTACTTGGCGTTCGGAGTCCGGGCCTTGCCGGTGGTGTACTTGGTGCTTGAGGTTTTAATCTGGGGGTGCATGCGTCCACGGTAACATTGCATGGTGCGTAGAGGCGACAACTTGGGCGGTGCTGGGCACCGGGAACAGGAGTGTGCTCGCTTGGGCATGGAGCTGGTCGCGGTCAATGCGCGAGGCGCGTGTGCCGGAGGATCGAGCAGGCAACAACGCTGCTCGTCCTCCTCGGTCGAGGCCGAGGCGAAATGGGGCAGAGGAGCTTGGCGGATGCAAGCAGCAGCATAGGGCTGGCAGAGGCGACGCGGGTTGAAGGAGAGGAAACAACGGCGTGATGCAGAGGCTTGGCGAGGCGGGTTTCACGCGGGAAGGACGGAGAAGGAGTCCTGGCAGTTAACGAGCGAGGGCGGCCATTAGGCCAAGGCAGAGGAGCTCGACGCAGAGATCCTGTTCGCCGGCAACAGCAGGCGGCGGAGCAGAACCGCGAGGCAGGGCATCGGCGGGCAACCGGAACGGGAGGCGCAACAGAGCAGAGGTGTGGCCTAAGGGGAAGGGGCGCAGAGGAGACAGTGCTCTGGCATGGGGATCGGGCGCGAGGCACGAGGACGGCTGCCGGGCTTAGGGGGGCACCGGACTTGCTGGAACTCACGGGGTACGAGCAAGGCGCTATGGCAACGACCTTGGCTCGAAGAAGGCCTCGCGGTGAAGACCCCAGGGAAGCAAGGAACGGGGCGACAAAGGTGGTGCTCCACTCCTCCTGGTGCTCCTCCGGCGAGGTGAGTTGGCGGCGGGATGAGGTGGTGCAGCGTCAGGCGAGATGCCCTGGCGGCGGCGCTAGGAGGAGGATGAGGGTATCGAGATGGAGTGGCTGCGGGACGAGGGGACGAGGGAGAGAAGAGGGGTCGGGCCTAGGGTTAAAGGCGCGGGTGGGCCTTGGGCCAAATGAACTGTAGGGAAGCAGGCCGGCCTGGCTGCTGGGCTGCAAGGCTGCTGAGTTTCTTCTCTCCCTCTCTACTCTTTTCATTAACAAAGAACTAGAAGAAAGGATAGGAGAGAAGAGAAGGTTAGAGGAAGAATTTGGGCATGCGGTCAATTTTCCCGGACTCGCAAAAATGCGCTTGTTCCAAGAAAAATGGTGTGGACATGATTGCATGAATTAAATTCAAACTCATTTGAAATTAATTCAAACGGTTTGAACTATGACAAGGTCTAGGAGTGGCCAAAATGTTGAGATTTTTGGTGGAGCTTGGAAATATGATGAAAGGATATATGGCAAAGTTAGAGACCAAGAATTGTGATAACAAAGGCATTGGGATTTATTTTTGCATGTGTGTTTATGGGTGGTTCCAAAATAGTGGAATAATTAATATAGCTCCCTAACAATATTGAGAGACTTTTATATGTTGTAAAGAGAAATCACCATGTGCATTTCCCTCGATTTAAATGGACCGAAGATCCATACTATTTTATTTAGATGAGTTTTAAAAAGGGTTGCATGAGGACATGATGCAATGCAAATGATGCAAAGAGATGAGATGCATGACATGAACAAAATGCAAAAAAAAAGACAAAAACCCAAACACGAAGGAAATAACATATCGCATCTCCGGAAAAGGCAAGAGTTGGAGTTACGAATATGGAAAGTTGTATCCGGGGCGTTACAACACTCCACCACTACAAGAGGATCTTGTCCCGAGATCTAGGATGGCACCGGAGGGAAAAGGAAGAGGAAGATAAAAGGTAAACTAAGTTGCTTCTTCGACAAACGAGTGAAACCATGAACCTTGAGAGGTTGAGCAAAATGAAAGAAAGAAAACAACGAAGATGAACAAAGTTGAAAACACTCCTTTAAAAAAAAAGAGGAACAAGGGATACGACGAGAACCAAGAGGTTTAGTGATAAGATAGATATTGAAACCACTCCGGTTAAAACTAGATAGAGAAGGAAGAATTCAGGCAGCACTCCGATTGAACATGAAAGGAATAGAACATGAACTTGAGAAGATGGGAAGATACTTGATGAAAATAACAACACACTGCCTCCGGAACTATTGAAAGAATGGCACAATGGGTAAGAAGGATTTCAGACAACACTCGGGTTGAAAAGAGAGGCAAAACTTGATAACATGAAAGAACTCGAAGAGATGACACAACACTCCGGTTAAATGGATAAGCACGAAAATAACATGATCCTCACAATCGAGATGATGAGTGAAAAGAGCAACATCACAACGCCTCCGGAACGAAAGAATAGAAGCTAGATTGTTGGGATAAAAGGGACGGAGAAGAAAATGACAATTTCTGCCACAAATGAACTTGGAAAGCATCTTGCAAAGAAGGATTGAATGGATTTGTTAGAAAACCAACAACGAAAAGAATAAGCTTGTAGTGGGCTTATGGAAACAACTCAACACTTGAGGTGAAATTCTGCCACTAACACAAAACAATTGCTTGTTTGAGATCAAAGAAGAGATGAAAACTTTTTTCACCGAGAGGATAGGAGAAAACTCGGATCATTGATAAGCACCACAAATAGCAACATTCCTTAGGGAAGGCTTTAAGTCAAATATGACACAAGATAACTCCAATGAAGAGATTAATGGATTTAAAATACCTCATTCTTGACAATATGTGAATCCCGAAACGCGAATGGAAATTGTCAATAATGATATAACACCACATCAAAAGATAAGGTAGAAAGAATTGCACTTTGGAATGCAAGAAGAAGAATACTTGAGCTCCTCAAAACAAAACATGTGTTGAGCACCATGTTTAATTTTGAGTATAGCTTGGTGGGTCATAACTTCGAGAGAAATCTTGAAGAATAATTGAAGAATGAAAGGAATCCTTGACGAACCACCATGAAGAGCCTTCATGAAGAACTTCGGTAATAAAAGGATGATAGAAAGAAAGGGAAGTTGAAAACACAAGGTGAAGCCTTGCGATGATTTGAATGGAGCTTCGCGACGAGATAATGCGGAAAACTTGGAACTCCGGAAAAGAAAAAGATGAAACACTAGAACTGAGAATTACTTTATCATGAACAATCTCCAGAAGAAAAGAATTGAATCACCTCGAGGATATAAAAATAAGATTTATTGTATGCTTATACTTCATCAAATTAAATTGATGACAAGCAATGGATTTGGCATACTACTTATTCTCGTAGAAAGGATTAAGAGAGATATAGCGTAAACTTGAGAAGGTATTGATGGAACCACCGGTGGGATTGAAACAACGATAGAAAGAATGAATTGATATGATAACGAAGGAAGAGAAATCTTGAATGAACCACCGTAAGAATTGAAAATGAAAGTAGCAAAGGCACAATTCACCGGGAAGAATTGGAAAACAAAGGAAGATACTTCAGGGTATTTAGATACATGAGAACGAAGAGAGCATGGACTTATTAGAGGATATTTGAACGATGCATCGGAAGATTCGAGAACGAGAGTTGAAAGGTGAGAAAGAATAATTCTGAGATGATGGGCTACAGAGAATTAATCTGAAAAGACTCTTGAATTGCTCCGGATGGGTGAAAAGAATTCTCACAATCGAAAGCAATTATGAGAGGATGGTATAAAGCTAGAACAATGAATCTCTGGAAGAATGGTTAAGGATTTAAGAGGAACTCTTCTTCGGTCTTCAAATGACGACGAGAAACACCACCAAAATTACTGAGATACTCTGGAAGAATGAGAAGCGAAGAGGTTGAGGCAACAATGAAAAGAGTTTGAAAACGATCTTGGAGAAGGCATGTGACTGATGGAATCCATTCTTACGTCACACTTGAAAAGAATTGAGAATAACTCCGGGGGAATTAGAAGAGTCAGGTAAGATCCTGGGAAAAGACCTGTGGGTTAGGGCCCACTCAAAAGAAAACACCGTTGAACAATTAATTGAAGTAGAGATTGCACCGGTAGAATTAAATAGCTTGAATGAGAGAAAACCTCGAAATAACTCAAACAGATTGAGAATGGAAACACAAGTCTTGTGAAATATCTTCAGCACTCCAGGACATATGAATAGGAAGAAGTGAATGATTAAGAGGTGCATCGGCATGAGAAAGCATTAGAAACAAGGAAAGGAATATGATGAATATCGAAAGCTTGAATTGGATCCACCGGAGAAGAAACAACAATGAAGGATGATGAACTTGAAACTGTTGAGCATCTTCATGGGAAATCACCGGATAAGAACATTGAAAGAAAAGAATGAAGAGACTTCCCACAAATAAAAGGATACATGATTAAGAAATCTGAGTCCTTGAAGAAAAAGGGTGGGAGGTTGGGAAAACAAAGACAACTTGGGATGGATGAAACAAACACCGGTGAGAAAACTTAGTGTTGATCTTGCGGATGTTGAAAATGATCGGATCCACTTGAAGAGAAGCACACCGGTTGGAAAATAACTGACATGACAACCTCAATGATCAAGAAGGATTAGCACTCCCATAGAAATATGAGAACAACGCTTGAAAGGTATGGAATCAACACTTGACATCGAAGCAACTCGAATACCACAAATAAAACAAAACAAAGGATTGTCTTGCAGAATAAGCCGGAACAAATACATATGATAGAGATTTACCCTATCCCATATCATGCATCTGTTGGAAAGATATTCTAGGAGCTACTTGAATTCCCACCTATAAAACTCCCGAAACTTTCTGGTTATGCAATCTAGTGTTGGGGATACAGGGGAAGCAATATATCTCACCCAAACTAACAATACCTACATCCAAGTTGTATCCATCCGTCAACACATAACCAAGAAAACTCCGGAAATCATGTACCTCAACCTTCGAAAAGCATCCTATATACGAGTTATGGCAATACTCCCGAACTCCCCAGTACTGGGTGGCATCGAGGTTATCTCACCAACAACTGCATAAAAGAGATTTTCGATGTTGGCAAAACTCAGGTATTCCAGAACCGCAACGATAAAATTGTGACGACAACACCTCGGAGCTCAACTCCCTGGGTCACTGCCACATAAAAGACAGGAGGCACCAAGAACAATGTTCTCGTCACAAAACCATCGGAACGATTCCAAGATACCCGCGTGATCCTAAATTTTTTTAGTGAAATTTGAGGAGAGGAAAGACAAAACATCTACGTCAGCAGACCTCACCAGAGCGACGAAGGGGCTGAGGAGTAAAAGAATCCTACTCTCCGATATATATAATCCTAAGACTCAAAATAGTTTTCTTCTAGACTCAACAACAACCAACAATCAAGGGGGCTCCTATGGTCGGTCGAGGCTCTGATTACCAACTTGTCACGCCAAATATGCGACCCTATCCAAAAGGAACTCGAAGGTCCCACCAAGGATAGACCCGCATATTGAAACGCTTTTGCAAGGTGGATATCATTACATCAACATTACATAATAGATGGGGATACATACAAGAGGCATACAATGCCACACGAATACAACAATACATCATACATAAGAGCAACATCTGACTACGGATGAAACACAAACAGAAGCTCAAACGACATCCACCCTGCTAGCCCAGGCTGCCGACCTGGAACCTATCCCCTGATCGAAGAAGAAGCAGAAGAACTCCAAAACAAGCAAACATCGCTCTCGCATCATGATCATCGCAAAACATGTACCTGCAACTGTGGCTGTAGTAATCTGTGAGCCACGAGGACTCAGCAATCCCATTACCATTGGTATCAAGACTAGCAAAGCTTAATGGGAAAGCAAGGGTAAAGTGGCGAGGTTGCAGCAGCGACTAAGCATGATATGGTGGCTAGCATACGCAAATAAGAGCGAGAAGAGAGCAAGAGGAACGGTCGTGAAGCTAGCAATGATCAAGAAGTGATCCTGAACTCCTACTTACGTCAAACATAACCCAAAAACCGTGTTCACTTCCCGGACTTTGCCCAAAAGAGACCATCACGGCTACACACGCGGTTGATGCGTTTTAATTCGCATCTGGTGTCAAGTTATCTACAACCGGACATTAACAAATTCCCATCTGCCCATAACCACGGGCACGGCTTTCGAAAGTTTATACCCTGCAGGGGTGTCCCAACTTAGCCCATGATAAGCTCTCGCGATCAACGAAGGATATACCTTCTCCCAGGAAGACCCGATCAGACTCGGAATCCCGGTTTACAAGACATTTCGACAATGGTAAAAGAAGACCAGCAAAGCCTCCCGCTGTGCTGACAAATCCCGATAGGAGCTGCACATATCTCGTTCTCAGGGCACACTGGATGAGCCAGACGTCGGGTTGGCATAGACCCTGATTGCCCAGGGGGCGCCGGACATCGCTCGATTTGGACTAACACTTGGACAAGCATTGGCCCGGGGGGGGGGGGGGGGGGGGGGGGGCTAAAATAAAGATGACCCTTGGGCTCCGGAAACCCAAGGGAAAAATGGTTAGGTGAGGCAAATGGTAAAACTAAGGTTAGGCCTTGCTGGAGGAGTTTTATTCAAAGCGAACTCTCAAGGGGGTCCCATAAATCACCCAACCACGTAAGGAACGCAAAATCCGGGAACATAACACCGGTATGACGGAAACTAGGGCGGCAAGAGTGGAACAAAACACCAGGCATAAGGCTGAGTCTTCCACCCTTTACCAATTATATAGATGCATTAATTAAATAAGAGATATTGTGATATCCCAACATAATCCTGTTCATCATGGAGCAATCTTCAACTTCACCTGCAACTATAAGAGGGGCTGAGCAAAAGCGGTAACATAGCCAAACAATGGTTTGCTAGGAAGGGTGTCAAAGGTTAGAGGTTCATGGCAATTTGAGAGGCTTGAAGAGTAAAAGATAGGTAGCGCAGCAAAGCGATAGAACGAAGCAACTAGCATAGCAATGATAGTAGTCAGATCCAAGGTAGCGATCATCTTGCCTGAAATCCCACTAGGAAGAAGAACGAGTCCATGAAGAAGATGAATGGGAGTAGTCGAACGAATCCTCACAATCGCAACATAACCTGAACTATCAAGGAGAAGCGCAACCAGAAAGAAGGAAACATAATGGTAAACAACCATCACATAAACATGGCATGATGCACAATCAAGTATGATGCATGTCCGGTTTAAATAGGCATGGCATGGCAAAGTGCAACAAACAACACTACAAATTAAGTGGAGATCAATATGCAACGAGTTGCATATCGACAAAACATCACATTGACATATTTAGTTTAATCTCGTTTAAGCTACCAAACAATATTAAATGTTGTTAAACATGGCAAGGGGTGAAGCATATGAAAACCTACCTATCTAGATAAGTTTAAATGAGGCCGGAACAACAAACAACAATTCCAGAAAATCCTCATGTCCATGTTTTAGTTTTGGTACTGATCTGCCCCAAACCATATTTTAAGGTTGTTAAACAGGAAAAGTAAGTGCATCATGTTAATATATGCATTTTTCTGCCCCAAATACATATAAAGTTAATTAATTTGGAGCTACGGTTATTTAGTTATGAAATAAAGCATTTTACCATGTCATTTATGCAAATTAATGCAAACAACAATTTTAAACATTTTAAATGTTTTTATCATGATGTGGATGACATATACAAGTTTATGAGCATGTTATGAAGCATTAGTCACCCTGGTGGAAAGAAAGGGTGCCATGGCAACGAATTCGAAAATGATGCCACGGCAACAAATCGATTCCGGTAGCTCATGGAGATACCGGTGCAAAAGAAAGTGTGACGTGAGCGAGTCATGCAAGATGGTGGGTTGATCCTGGATACCGGGTTCCCACGGGTCGACGCCATGGCAAACGAGGAGGAACATGCAAGGATCAATTCGGACATGGTGCAAACATGAGCATCTCATACAACATGCATTCGTTCACGGGCAGTCGTCTCGGCAGTTATACCTTTGTAGCGTGCGTTTGAGGCAGAACGAGTACGACGAAGTAAGTAGTGGTACACGAGCCGTAGTGGAAGTAGTCATTCTCGCGACGGTAGTGGAAGTAGTGGTACACGACGACGGTAGTGGAAGTAGTGGTTCACGTTTCATAGATGTTCGGGGTCACGGCGAGGAATTTGACGTCCACGGAGTCTTCGAGGGTCGATGGTAGTGGTACACACGTTGTCGGGGTACTTGTCGGTCCGATCTTGGCGACGTAGTTGTACACATGTCATAGAGGAACTTGATGCATCCGAGGTCTTCGGGTTCGTAGTTGTACTTGGCGTTTGGAGTCCGGGCCTTGCCGGTGGTGCACTTGGTGCTTGAGGTTTCATCTGGGGGTGCATGCATCCACGGTAACATTGCATGGTGCGTAGAGGCGACAACTTGGGAGGTGCTAGGCATCGGGAACAGGAGCGTGCTCGCTCGGGCATGGAGCTGGTCGCGGTAAATGCGCGAGGTGCGCGTGCAGGAGGATCGAGCAGGCAACAACGCTGCTCGTCCTCCTCGGTCGAGGCCGAGGCGAAATGGGGCAGAGGAGCTTGGCGGATGCAAGCAGCAGCACAGGGCTGGCAGAGGCGACGCGGGATGAAGGAGAGGAAACAACGACGTGATGCAGAGGCTTGGCGAGGCGGGTTTCGTGCGGGAAGGACGGAGAAGGAGTCCTGGCAGTTAACGAGCGAGGGCGGCCATTAGGCCAAGGCAGAGGAGCTCGACACAGAGATCCTGCTCGCTGGCAACAGCAGACAGTGGAGCGGAACCGCGAGGCAGGGCATCGGCGGGCAACCGGAACGGGAGGCGCGACAGAGCAGAGGCGTGGCTTGAAGGGAAGGGGCGCAGAGGAGCCAACGCTCGGGCATGGGGATCAGGCGCGAGGCACGAGGACGGCCGCCGGGCTTAGGGGGCACCAGACTTGCTAGAACTCACGGGGTACGAGCAAGGCGCTATGGCAACGACCTTGGCTCGAAGAAGGCCTCGTGGTGAAGACCCCAGGGAAGCAAGGAACGGGGCGACGAAGGTGGTGCTCCACTCCTCCTGGTGCTCCTCTGGCGAGGTGAGTTGGCGGCGGGACAAGGTGGTGCAGGGTCGGGCGAGATGCCCTGGCGGCGGCGCTAGAAGGAGGACGAGGGGATCGAGGTGGAGTGGCTGCGGGACGAGGGGACGAGGGAGAGAAATGTGGTCGGGCCTAGGGTTAAAGGCGCGGCTGGGCCTTGGGCCAAATGAACTACAGGGAAGCAGGTCGGCCTGGCTGCTGGGCTGCAAGGCTGCTGAGTTTCTTCTCTCCATCTCTACTCTTTTCATTAACACTTTCTCAAAAAAAATACTCTTTTCATTAACAAAGAACTAGAAGAAAGGATAGGAGAGAAGAGAAGGTTAGAGGAAGAATTTGGGCATGCGGTCAATTATCCCGGACTCACAAAAATGCGCTTGTTCCAAGAAAATTGGTGTGGACATGATTGCATGAATTAAATTCAAACTCATTTGAAATTAATTCAAATGGTTTGAACTAGGACAAGGTCTAGGAGTGGCCAAAATGTTGAGATTTTTGGTGGAGCTTGGAAATATGATGAAAGGATATATGGCAAAGTTAGAGACCAAGAATTGTGATAACAAAGGCATTGGGATTTATTTTTTAAGTGTGTTTATGGGTGGTTCCAAAATAGTGGAATAATTAATATAGCTCCCTAACAATATTGAGAGACTTTTATATGTTGTAAAGAGAAATCACCATGTGCATTTCCCTCGATTTAAATGGACCGAAGATCCATACGATTTTATTTAGATGAGTTTTAAAAAGGGTTGCATGATGACATGATGCAATGCAAATGATGCAAAGAGATGAGATGCATGACATGAACAAAATGTAAAACAAAAGACAAAAACCCAAACACGAAGGAAATAACATATCGCATCTCCGGAAAAGGCAAGAGTTGGAGTTACGAATATGGAAAGTTGTATCCGGGGCGTTACACATTTCCTCTGCAGGCCGACCTGTCAGCATACCTACAGACATAACTCTGTCAATCGACTTCCTCACCGAACTCTTTTTCGAAGATTCGCTCAAGCACTTACTAAAAATGCCACGTCGAAGTCACCGATTCTCCTTCACGGAATCCGACAGCTGAGCACGAACATCCTTTAGTTCCTCGCCCAGCTAGGTATTGGCATCTTGAAGCTTGTTCTTCTCTTGCCTCACGCGCGTAAGCACGCTCTCCCCGGCCTTTAACTGGCATAAGAGTTGTTGCTTGTCCGGATCCACTCCGGCCCCATCTGTGCTGTCATTGTCAGAATTGCAGACATGCCGCACTTTACAACACACTTATCTTTCGAAGCATATATTACCTAATGGGGTCTCCTTGGCATTTTCTGTGGCGGTCAGTGCGGCCTTAAGTTGGGCATTGCACTCTTCTAGCTCCTGGGACAGTTGCGTATTCTTTTTTGTAAGATCCTGCATATCAAATGATCCTTAAATCAGTTATTTTAAACTGTTTCAAGTCTCGGGGGCTACTGACATATATAACCATCAGATTTACTCACCCGTATGTCTTTTACATACTGCTTTGTGGCTCTGTCTAGACCATTTTGAGTGGCACAGGGGTACGCATCTCCCGTATTAAAGGCGTCCAACGCCTCTTGGGAAAAACATGCATCGCGAAGAACAGTCCGGCGATGCCTGTGGTTCATGGCACTCTCCACCTCTGAATTGGTGGCAGATAGCCCGACCATGTCCTCTGTCGGAGGAGCGTCCGGTGCGCGCCCCACGTTCGCCTCCGCTCTCGGACCCAGCCTTGAAGCCTGGCCGGTGGATATGGTCCGGCGTGCGCTCTTCTTCCTGAAGAGAACATGAGCGTTAGTATGCCTTGAAGGCATGCACCCTGGGCATTAAAGTCGTACGTCGTACCGTTGCACCGACGTCTCGATCGGATCTGCACTTCTTTTCAGCCCGCTGGGCCTCGATGGCCCTTGTTGGCTAGCCACCGCGGGCTCGGCCCTCCGCCTCAAGGATTTCCCCTGCAAAAAACGCCATTGGTATACGGCGATCAAAAATAAGCACGGATGGATCCTCTTGAAAGTACTAAGACTTCGGTTTCGATTACCTGTGAGGCGGGAAGTAGACCAGGATAATCGGCCGTAATGGCCACTAAGGTGTTGTCCTTACTCATTTGATGAAACACCCCATCAATCAGCTCCATGCATAAGTCTGGGTCCTCTTGGACGTCCAGGTCCAGGGATCGTTCCGGGTCCTCGGGTTGAGGGGGAGGACTGTTTATCTCCTTTACAGTCTGGCGTAGCTCCTGCGTTAACATTGCTAGACTAAGTACTTAACTATGGGAATTTGAAAACGGACAGACAAGTAAAAGTGTTCGCTTACCCAGCTTGGAGGATTGTACAGAGAGAATCCGCCCCATGGGTTGACACGAAGGAATTCCTCCTCTTCTCCCTTGTACAAAGCGGATAAGATCTTCGTTAGAGTGGCAGCCGAATCCGGCCCCTTGCGGCCACACCGGGTGGCGTCGTCCTCCCCGTTGAAATCCCACATGGGGTGGCCTCTATACTGAAGCGGCTGCACCCCCTGCGTAATGCATGTGGCCATGACTTCGATCGTGGTCAGTCCGAAATGAGCTAACAACCTTATCCGGCTCATAAGGTAAAGGACGTCCCCGTCAGTTTACCTCTGGGGGCTCCGTGGACGCCAGCTCAGGCATTTCTTTAAGGGGGAATTATTGAACTCAGGGAGGCCGATCCGTACAGGGTCCGGCAGAGGGACGTCGTCTATATAAAACCATTCTGAAGGCCAGTCCTCGGACGCCTTCTTTGGGATTACGGATAGATATCCGGTCCCGGTGACGCGCCATAGTTCGGCTCCGCCCACTTGATAAATCGACCCCTCCTAAGAGCGGGGCACGAGGCAGAACAACCTCTTCCACAGCGCGAAATGGGCCTCGATGCCCAAAAACAGCTCGCAAAGGGCCACGAAGCCCGCAATATGCAGTATGGAGGCAGGCGTGAGGTGGTTAACTCGAGACCATAGAACTCCAGTAACCCCCGGAGAAACGGATGAATTGGAAATCCGAGCCCTCTTATCAAATGAGGGACAAGGCATACCCGCTCTCCTTTGGAGGGATTGGGGACGCTCTCTGCCTGTTCTGCTCCACTATAGGTAGCAAGCCTGTCTCGAACTGGGACCATGTACGCTGGGGGGAGGAGCCCTTTGGTTTGGAGCGCTACTAGCTCGCTGTGCGGGACGTAACACCTCTCCCAATCTCCGAGCTGAGGGCTGGAAGGGCGAGAGGAGGAGCTGCGTTGACCGGCCATGGTAGAATGGATCTTTGTGGAATGCGCTCCGCTGGATGCTCGCGGAGGGAAGATGATGTGATGTCGGATCTAAAATCCCCGTCTCTTTTATAGGCGGCCCCTTTGCGCAGCTAAGGGCGTAAATGAAAAAAGAACCCCTGTCTCTTCACATTCTTTTGACACGTGGGAAATGGCCATTATTGGGCGTGGAAGCCGAGGAGCGTGACATTCATCAGAAGCTGGACACTATTCGACAGGTATATGGGATTTGGAGAAGAACCCGCCTTGCAATGTCGAAGACAAATCTGCGCGCCAGACTCATCATCATTGAAGCCTGGTTCGGGAGCTACTAAGGGAGTCTTGGATTAGGGGGTGTCCGGATGGCCAGACTATGACCTTTGGCCGGACTCCCGGATTATGAAGATACAAGATTGAAGACTTCGTCCCGTGTTCGGATAGGACTTTCCTTGGCGTGGAAGGCAAGCTTGGCGATACGATATGTAGATCTCCTCCCATTGTAACCAACTCTGTGTAACCCTAGCCCTCTCCGGTGTCTATATAAACCGGGGAGTTTTAGTCCATAGGACGAACAACAATCATACCATAGGCTAGCTTCTAGGGTTTAGCCTCTCTGATCTCGTGGTAGATCAACTCTTGTACTACCCATACCATCAATATTAATCAAGCAGGAGTAGGGTTTTACCTCCATCGAGAGGGCCCGAACCTGGGTAAAAACATCGTGTCCCTTGTCTCCTGTTACCATCCGCCTAGACGCACAGTTCGGGACCCCCTACCCGAGATCCACCGGTTTTGACACCGACACTCCCCCTGCTAGCTGGGAACCAGTATAGTAGGCCTACTAAGTTGACGGGGATGAAGGGCTTTGTCAACTTAGTGAATATGCACGATTCTAGCTTGACTGACCGTACGATGTCCATCCAACGGCCGTGTTCCTTCTTCAACCTCTGGTCTTCTTGCTCCAGCCGCCCAAACCAGCGCCGGTCGTGTCACCTGCTCCTGCTTCCCGTGGCCGGCTGTGCTGCCGTGGAGGCCTCACCGTCCCCATACTACTCCCACAGCCGGCCAGGCCATCCCTCCACTCCACTCACCCACACCCATGTTATTCTGCGGCGACGGTAGCACAGTCGAACCAGTGAACCCTCGTACTCCTCTCCGCGTGGGCATCCATTGCCGCGTTTACCCGGCTCCGCGTCGTCCCCTTCCTAGGCCTCGCCATCATCCACCTCTGTGGTGCTCTCAGCACGGCGTGGTCAATGTGGTCAACGACCGAATTCCATCGAAAGAATACTGTACGTGGAGAGGCTGACAGCTGGGTCCATGACAGCCGCAAGGAAGTGCCTCCTTATTACGCAGAAAATAATTATTCCTCCACCTGACAGCAGGGACCCACCGAACAGGCCACCAGTATTTCATGAAAAAAACATTTGCCCCTGACTGCTGGGACCCACCGGATGGGCCACCGTATTTCACGAAAAAAACGTTCCCCCCACTATCAGCTCAGACCCACAGGAAGTGCCTCTTTATTACGCACAAAAAATGAATACCCCCAGCTAGCTGGGACCCACCTTGGTGGGAGGCTGACTTGTGGGCCTACTAAGTTGACGGGGACGGAGGGCTTTGTCAACTTAGTCAATATAAACGATTATAGTTCCAGTGACCGTATGATGTCCATCCAACGGCCGTAGTGCTTCTTCAACCTCTGGTCTTCTTGCTCCATCCGCCCAAAGCAGCGTCGGTCGTGCCGCATGCTCCTGCCTCCCGTGGCCGGCTGTGCTGCCGCGGAGGCCTCACCGCCCCCTACTATTCCTACCGCTGGCCAGGCCCTGCGGCAACGGCAGCCTCACACCGCAGCCGAACCAGTGAACCTTCGTACTCCTCTCCGCGCGGGCTTCCACTGCCGCGTCTTCCCCGGCTCCCTGTCGTCCCCTTCCTAGGCCTCACTGTCGTCCACCGCCCTGGTGCTCTCGACGCGGCATGGTCAACGTGGTCAAGGAACGACTTCCATCGGACGTGGAATGTACATGGAGAGGCTGACAGCTGTGTCCACGACCGCAGCAAGGAAGTGCCTCCTTATTACGCGGAAAATAATGATTCCTCCACCTGACAGTAGGGACCCACTTGACGGGCCACCATATTTTGCTAAAAAAGTGTCCCCCTGACTACTGGGACCCACCAGCTACACCTTCGCACGCAAGGAAGTGCGTCCGGAAAAAAAAAACGATTCGCCCCCTTGACTACTAGGACCCACCAGCTACATCTTCGCACGCAAGGAAGTGCCTGACAGTCGAGACCCACCTGGTCGAAGCGTATGCAGCATTGTCATTTTGGTCGCGAACGTGTACGTACATATATATTGGTCGATGTAGAGGCGCGCACGTGTCGTAGTAGAGGCGCGTACGTGTCGTAGTAGAGGCACGCACATAGCATGTACACGTACGTACATCGGCCAATATGCAAGAAAGAAAATACGGCCACGTATGTGTACATACAGGCGGGGTCTCGAACGCCTACTCGCTCATACGTACGGCCAGGGCTCGTGTACATGGTTGGGTCAGAACGTTGAAACAACATCGTCGTCGTGTTCATGGGGAGGCAACGGAATGCGTCGTGTGAATGGGGAGGCAACGAAATGCGTCGTGTATATCGGGAGGTAATGGAACGCATGGGAACCAACCGGCTTGGACGGAACATGCGATGGCAACGAGGCCTGGCATACCGCAGAACGAAGGAAACGGCCTTGTGTTCGACCCGCCACGTTCGAAATGGGATCATGTTCATCAAGAGGGGTGTGGTGTACCGCAAAACCGAGGAAACGGATGTCCTACGGTCGAAATGGGGGTCCTGTTGATCAGGAGGGGTCTGTCGTACCGCAAAACGGAGGAAACGCAGCTCCTACGGTCGAAACAGGGGTCCTGTTGATCGGAAGGGGTGTGGCATACCGCAAAATGGACGAAACGGACTTGTGTTGGAGCGCTACGGTCGAAATGGGGGTCCTGTTCATCAGGAGGGGTGTCGCGTACCGCAAAACGGGACTCCACAGGATACTGTTCATCTCCACCGTCGACCTCCTCCAGCCTCCACGGGCTACCGTCGACCTCCTCCAGCATCCAGGGGCTCCTATTCATCCAGCCTCCACCCCGCGCTACTCCACTGGCTACTGTTCAACCACCCCTCCACGGGAACCCCTCCACCGTCTACTGTTCATCCAGCCCACCACGCGGTCGTCCTGTTCATCCAGCCCTCCACTCCACGGGGTCCTGTTCATCCAGAGGCAATGCCACCGCTCACTGTTCATCCAACCCCCCCCCCCCCCCCCCCGCAACCCTCACTGTTCATCTAGAGAGGCAGAATCGATCGGCTTCAGTTAGCAGCAGTAGCGAAGGAATCGTTTGATCGGGTTCAGTTAACAGCCATCGATCGATCGCTCGGGTTCAGTAACGTGTAGCCTACAGTGCAATCGCTCGGGTTCAGTTAGAGCCCAACGCCTCGCTCAGGTTCCGTTAGAGACAACGCCTCGCACACACGCGCGTACGTTTATGAGAGAAACGCGCATCTCTCAGCCCCCGACCGCCCATCGTAACCGGGAACTCCCCGAAATTTTCCTCGCCCTCGCTTCTACCATGGGTTTTTCCGTCATGGACGGCCCAAAGAATGTCATGCAGCTGCGTCTCCGGCCCGCCCAGGATGAAAAGCTCATTTTCTGTCATGATTTTTTGTCATAGAAGTAGGAGCCCACCACATCTATGATGATACCGGGTTTTGTCACAATTATCGTCATAGAAGTGTCATATGTATGATAGAAAAAAGTTTCGTTCGGCCCAAAATGTCACGGATGTGTCTTTTTTTTGTAGTGTAAGTAAGGTATGAGTTGGAGGGTTACTCTCATTAGAAGGTAGGCACGGGTAGCTAATCCGTTCTTCCTCCACTTGTTCTTTGCTCTCCTCATCATCTTTTTCATCCAATGATCTCACAGTTTCATCAATTCCTTCTTCCATAGACTCCTGCAAAATATTAGTTTCTTCTTGGACAGTGGAGACTTTCTCAATAAATGCATCAACACTGGAATTGAATTTATAATTATCATAGCAATATTTTAGGATGGCAAAATCTTCAGGCCTATAAACATCATCATCAAAAGCTTCAAACTTTTCAAACAAAGATTCAATTTCATAAGCACCCTTAAAAGCAACAAATTCTTATATTCGTTCCACATCATAATAATCATATATACCTCTAGCATAAGAAGCCAATGTTTAATTATCATTAAATTCACATGAAAAGGTAAGGTGTGGAGCATTCATCCTAGAGCAACAAGTAAAATCATATCTCAAGCATAAATCTAGAGCATACCAATGCAACATATAAATTTGATTCCATAAAAGTTTCCTTTTTGTCAAGCGATAATATCTAAGGTATTCACGTTGATCCAACATTACTCCCATTATATAGTTGAATGGGGTTTTCCCAGGATTATCAAAGTAGTGCATAATATCTTTTACGTAACGAGCATCGAGGGTTTTAGGAGGTTCCCCATCTCCATGAGTAGCAAGTACAACTAATTTTTTTGGCGTTTCGTATTCCATATCCATAACTAAAGATAGAGAACAACTTAGAACATGAAATAAAAACTACTTAGTGATAAAGCAAACAAGCACACATGAGAATATTCACCCCACGCTATTGCTCCCTGGCAACGGCGCCAGAAAAAGGTCTTGATAACCCACAAGTATAGGGGATAAATTGTAGCCTCTTTCAATAAGTAAGAGTGTCGAACCCAACGAGGAGCTAAAGGTAGAACAAATATTCCCTCAAGTTCTATCGACCACCGATACAAATCTACGCATGCTTGATATTTGCTTTACCTAAAACAAGTATGAAACTATTTTGCAAGAATAAAACTACGAGTACTTCACGAGAATAAACTAAGAATAAATTGCAAGGTAATGAAAGTAGATAGCTTTTGTCAACAAGAAAGTCATTTGTCCCTAGGCAATCGATAACAAGTACCGGTAATCATTCTTGTAATTTTATATGAGGGAGAGGCATGAGCTAACATACTTTCTCTACTTGGATTGTATGCACTTATGATTGGAACTCTAACAAGCATCCACAAATACTAAAGATCATTAAGGTTGTGAAACACAACCATAGCATTAAGTATCAATTCCTCTTTACTACCATACGTCATACCCCACCTACTTGGGTTTAAGTTTCTGTAACTCTCACAACCCACCGTAAGTGAACCATGAACATATTGAAACACCCTACAACGGGGGCCCCTCACGTTTGCGCGAGACGGAGGGCACCGTAGGACAGCGCCATAAATAAAATATACAATCATGCCAACCAAGATCGTGATTAATCCATAGGACAAAACAGATCTACTCAAACATCATAGGGAAATAATATATGGAGTTGAGCACCATGTTTAAGTAGAGATTGCAGCGGGGGAAAGAGGTGTTACACCACTGCATAGAGGGGCAGAAAGTTGGTGTTGATAGTAGCAAGGTTGTTGATGTAGATCATCGTCACAATGCTAGCCCCGGCGGTGTTCTGGCGTCATCGGGAGAGAGGGGCAGAGAGCCCCCCCTTCTTCTTCTTCTTCCTTGGCCTCCCCCTAGATGGGAGTTGGGTTCCCCCTCTGGTCCATGTCCTCCATGGTTGTGGAGGGGTGAGAGACCCTCCGAGATTGGATCTGTCTCTCTGCCCTCTTCTATTTCGCGCTCTCCAGATCTGGCTGAAAACCGTTTCTTATATTCCCGGAGATCCGTAACTCCGATTGCGCTGATCTTTTTATATGACTTTTTTCCTGATATAAGCATCCTTGCGCCCAAAGTATAGCTCCAACCGACGTTCGAGGAGGGCATGATACACCAGGGCACGCCTGGGACTGGTGGCGCACTGTGGTGGGTTGTGGTCTGTGTGGGCCTCCGTTTTCGATGATTCCAACTCCCAAAAATCACAAATATTCCAAAATAATCCTCCATGGAGTTGCATCACGTTTGGACTTTGTTTGATATGGATTTTCTGCGATACAAAAACATGCAACAAACAGGAACTGGCACTGGGCACTAGATTAGTAAGTTAGTCCAAATAAATAAATAAAAAGTTGCCAAAAGTATGTAAAAGTTGAATAATATTGGCTTGAAACAATCAAAAATTATAGATACGATGGAGACCTATCAACAACCATCTTCTAAGTAGGCCTCCCGATGAACTTGCGTTAAAAAGAAAGGGATATATGCGGTCCAATTATGGTCAAGTCGTGTAATGGACCTATTCCGTAGTGTGCCTCCGGCGCCGCCCAAGGTATTTTTTAGTGTGTAATTATGGACGCGCGGTACCTAAGACGTGACCTGGTGGGGCGATCGGCGGAGGACGAACTGCTAATCAAGGTTCGGATCTGTTGACTTATCACTATTATGCGCGGACCGGACTCGTTTGGATATGTCATTGCCTTTATTGGTCGGTGAACTGTTCGACTTGATAAGGCCACTATATACTTCGGCTGCAAGGGCCACGGTGTGCTCTTCAGTATGAAATGAGCGCTCCATGTTACCATTGACTATAATAACGCCACGAGGTCCAAGCATTTTGAGCTTCAAGTAAGCATAGTGCGGGACTGCATTGAAGCGGGTGAATGCAGTTCGTCTGAGCAGTGCATGGTAGCCACTGCGGAGAGGGGCGATGTCGAAGATTAACTCTTCACTGCGAAAGTTGTCCGGGGAGCCGAATACTACCTCCAAGTGAGCCCGTACAACGGGCCTACACTCCTAGTATCACACCTTTAAAGGTAGTGTTACTAGGCTTGATTCGTGATGGGTCCATCCCCATCTTACGGACAGTATCTTGATAAATCAAGTTGAGTCTGCTTCCTCCGTCCATAAGGACTCTAGTGGGGTGGTATCTGTCAATGGTTGGATCAAGAACCAGGGCGGCCGAACCCCCTGACGGATACTAGTTGGGTGGTCCCTGCAATCAAAGGTGATCGGACAGGCTGACCATGGGTTAAACTTGGGGGCTACAAGCTCGACGGCGTAGACGTCCCATAGTGCATGTTTGCGTTCCCTTTTGGGAATATGAGTGACATATATCATGTTCACTATTTTCACCTCGGGGGGAAACTGCTTCTGACCCCTGGTGTTCGGCTGACGGGGCTCGTCATCGTCTTCACTTGGAGGCCCTTTTCCCTTATGTTCAGCATTTAACTTACCGGCCTGTTTGAAAACCCAACAATTCATGTTGGTGTGGTTTGCAGGCTTATCGGGTGTGCCATGAATCTGGAAGGGCCTCTCAAGGATTTTATCTAAGCTGGACGACCCATCTTTATTGCCTTTGAAAGGTTTCTTCCGCTGACCAGACTTAGGACCGCTGAATCCGGCATTGACTGTCGTATCATATGCGTCGTCGTTGTTGTTGTTCCGACGTTTGTTTTTATTTCGGCAAGGTTTACTGATACGTCTCCAATGTATCTATAATTTATGAAGCATTCATGCTATTTTATTATCTGTTTTGAATGAATATGAGCTTTATTATACACTTTTATATTACTTTTGGGACTAACCTATTAACTGGAGGCCCAGCCCATATTGCTGTTTTATTGCCTGCTTCGGTATTTCAAAGAAAAGGAATATCAAACGGACTCCAAACAGAATGAAACCTTCGGCAGCGTTATTTTTGGGAAGAATATCATCCTGGAGACTTGGACTCTACGTCGGAAGATCCTCGAGGAGGCTAGGAGATAGGGGGCGCCCCCCCTACTGGGCGCACCCACCTGTCTCATGGGCCCCTCGAGCACCTCCCGACCGACTTCTTTCGCCTATATAAGCCTATGTACCCTAAAAACATTGAATATCAAGATAGATCGGGAGTTCCGCCGCCGCAAGCCTCTGTAGCCACCAAAAACCTCTCGGGAGCCCGTTCTGGCACCCTGCCAGAGGGGGAACCCATCACCGGTGGCCATCTTCATCATCCCGACGCTATCCATGACAAGGAGGGAGTAGTTCACCCTCGAGGCTGAGGGTATCTACCAGTAGCTATGTGTTTGATCTCTCTCTCTCTCTCTCTCTCGTGTTCTCTCTCGTGTTCCCTCTATGGCACGATCTTGATGTATCCCGAGCTCTGCTATTGTAGTTGGATCTTATGATGTTTCTCCCCCTCTACTCTCTTGTAATGGATTGAGTTTTCCCCTTTGAAGTTATCTTATCGGATTGAGTCTTTTATGATTTGAGAACACTTGATGTATGTCTTGCGGTGATTATCTGTGGTGACAATAGGGTATCATGTGCCACTTGATGTATGTTTTGGCGACCAACTTGCAGGTTCCGCCTGTCGGCGTTCTGGGAATGGGGGTACCCAGACTTGCCTGCCTGCGGCGTGGCTCAAGCTCAAGTCCCTCGCGAGGGGACATGCCTCGTGGGGCGGACGACAGGAAGCTTCCTCAGGAGTAGCCTCGTCGGGCTGGCTCGCGAGGATGCGGAGCGATCAAGGCGGGGCACCTCACGAGGTGCCCATGACGCAAGCCATGACGACCGAACCCAGGCAGACGCCAGGCGGGCACCGGCCTGCGCAGATTCCTTGTTTCCTCTTTGGTGCAAAGGGGGCAAGCGTAGGCAAGGGTATCAAGCAAAGGCAACCATTTCGGTGCAACAAGACCAAGACCAGCAGAACGGCAGGATGGAGGTCATCGTGGAGCCCAGGAAGGCGTCATCGTCAGAGTCTTTGGCAGGCGAGGACCAACTTTAGTCAGGATAAGTGTACTAGATGTTCCCCTTCAAAATGGCCAATTGTTGGCGCCCTTCCCGCTAAATATTTGGGAAGAGGACCAGGGCCTCGCTCTATAAATAGGGCTAGCCACCATAGTAGGGGGGATTCAAATCTGGAGGTCGACCAATCGAACCTTAGCCAGAACCACCAGAACAAGAACTCCTTCCCTCGCGAGGCAGTTGTTCCTTTGTATTGTTCATCATCAGCCCCTGAGGCAATCTGCCACACCACAAACTAGAGTAGGGTATTACACCGCAATGGTGGCCCGAACTAGTATAAACCTCGTGTCCCTTGTGTTGTTCTTCGTGTAGTCTAGATCCTTTGCGAGGCGACGAGACGTGAGTAGGTAGGGGGAGTGATCTCCTCGTGCACCCCAGAGTTTGAACCTTAAGGGTCTACCGGAACCCGAAATCCGACATTTGGCGCGCCAGGTAGGGATGCGCCAGAGCTTTCCCTTCTGTCGACCCACTCTCTATCAGCACCGTGCTTCGCCCTCATGACGGGCAACGCGCCGCCCGCTCCGGCTGCCGACGCCAGCACTGGGGCCAGGGGGCTCCGAGCCTTGGCTCCCGCCTTGTCGCAGGTGCAGTGCCCGCACAAGTTCAAGCCAGAGATGCCGCCGCGCTACAACGGCATGGCGGATCCGCTAGCTTTCTTGCTGGCATACGAGGAGGCCGTCCTCAACGCCGGAGGCGACGACAGGGTCATGGCTAACTGGTTTCCCATGGCCCTCACTAGCGTTTTGCGCATGTGGCTGCTCCACCTGCCAACGGCTTCTGTGGCCTCTTGGGAGGAGCTGCGCGGCCTCTTCCTTGCCCATTATGCTGCACCGGTGCCCCCGGTCGTCACAGCTCTCCTGGGTGGCTCGCAAGCGCCACCCTCGGGCCGCCATATCAAGCCATTCGTCTGCCAGATCGGCACCGCCTGCGCATGGCATGGGGCTCCACCGGGTTGGGCGGCGCCCAAGGCCGATCTGACCTTCAGCTCGGATGATCACCCCTCCAACTCAGCCCGCTCGGGCGCGCTCCCAATGTTGTGCACCCCCACCATCTGCCAGGTGGCTGTCACCAGGACCCTCATCGACGGTGGTGCTGGCCTCAGCATGCTCTCGGTGGAAGCCTTCAGCCTCCTCCACATGCCGCCAGAGCGGCTTCAGACCAACAGGCCCTTCTTGGGCGCCGGAGGCAGTTCCACCGGCTCCCTAGGGCAGATCCGCCTCCCGGTGACCTTCGGCACCTACGACAACTTCCGCACGAAGCTGATCGACTTCGACATCGCCCCCATCGGCATCGCGTACAACACCATCCTCGGCTACCCGGCCCTGGCCCGGTTCATGGCTGCAACTCACCCAGCTTACAACCTCATGAAGATGCCCGGGAGCAATGGCGTCCTTACCGTGTCCGGAGACATCGGGGATGCATTGCAAGCGCTCTAGCTTGCCATCAAGACCGCGGAGGTGGCGCAGCCCGCCTTCTTGGACGCCACCGAGCCCAAGAGTGTTGCGCCGGCCAAGAAGAAGCAGCTATTCAGCCAAGACAAGGCGGAGAACAAGCAGGTACCGGTCGATGAGGACGAGCCCACCGGTGCTACCTTCACGATAGGCACCAACCTCGAGCCTGAGCAGGAGAAGGCACTAGTCAGTTTCCTGCGCGCGAACAGGAAGGTGTTTGCATGGGAGCCTAATCAGCTGGCGGGAGTCCCGAGGGATGTAATTGAGCATCACCTCAACGTGTGCCCCAACGTGCGCCCTGTGAAGCAGAAGGGAAGGCGGCAGTCCACTAAAAAGCATGCCTTCATCGTCCAAGAGACCCGCAAGTTAGAAGACGCAGGGGTCATTCGCGAGGTCCGCTACCCAGATTGGCTGGCCAACCCTATCGTCGTGCCAAAGAAGGGAGGAAAGGAACGCATGTGTGTCGACTTCACCAACCTCAACAAAGCCTGCCCGCAGGATCCATTCCCGCTCCCTCGCATCGACCAGATCGTTGACTCCACCGCCGAGTGTGACGTACTGTGCTTCCTGGATGCCTTCTCGGGCAATCATCAGATCAAAATGGCGGTGGAGGATGTGGCGAAAATGGCCTTCCTGACCCCGTGTGGGGTATACTGCTACACCTGCATGCCATTTGGGTTGCGCAATGCAGGCGTGACCTTCCATCGATTGATGCACATCGCTCTGGGGCGATAGCTCGGGAGGAATGCTGAAGCTTACGTTGATGACATTGTGGTGAAGTCTCAGGAGGCGAAGACCCTGATATAGGACCTGGAAGAAACCTTCACGAGCCTCAGCGAAGTTGACCTGCAGCTCAACCCAGAGAATTGTGTGTTTGGAGTCCCTTCGGGCAACCTCCTAGGCTTCCTCGTATCTCATAGGGGCATTGAGGCCAACCCAGAGAAGGTCAAGGCAGTCGAGGACATGAGCCCGCCAAAGACCCTCAGGGAAATGCAGAAGCTCACCGGGCGTGTAACCGCTTTAGGACGTTTCATCTCCAAGCTGGGAGAGCGGGCGCTGCCTTTCTTCAAGCTGATGAAAAAGAAAGGCCCCTTAGAATGGGCTGAAGAGGCCGACAAAGCATTCCAAGACCTCAAGAGGTACCTTACCAGCCCCCCGGTGATGGTGGTCCCTCGCCCTCGAGAGCCCCTGGTGCTTTACCTTGCAGCTACCCCTTACTCCTCCAGCGCAGCCCTTGTGGCAGTCAGAAAGGAGCGTCAAGCCTCAGCCACCGCCGCACTCCCGGCCGAGACAGAACAGGGGCAAGAAGGCCTCCGCAGAGACCATGATCTCAGCAGAGAAGGATCAGCCCCGCCAAGGGAGCGCACTTGAAGCAAAGGAGGCCCCTTCAGGCGACCAAGAACTGAGGGCCACGCCGCCTCAGGAGGCGCCCTGACCTCCAGAAGACGCGGGATGTGCCAGCATCCTCAATCTCGTCGAGCACCCGGTGTACTTCGTCAGTACGGTGTTGTGGGACGCAAGGGCGCGATACCCAATGCCTCAAAAACTCCTCCTCGCACTGCTGGTAGCCTCGCGCAATCTGCGGCACTACTTTCAAGGCCATCCCATCAAGGTCGTCTCAGCCTACTCCCTAGAAAGGGTACTCAGGAGCCCCAATTCAGCTGGGAGGGTTGCCGAGTGGAACATCGAACTGCAGGCATTCCAGTTAGAATTCAGCACTACCAGGGTCATTAAGGGGGCTGCGCTCGCATATTTCATGGCGGAATGGACAGAGGCGCCAGGGCTCAAAATGGGCGAGGACCGGTCGCTCTCCCCGGGGAGTGAAGCGCCAGACGGTTGGGTAATGTACTTTGACGGAGCATTAGCGCGGCAGGGCGCGGGGCCTGGCACAGTGCTCATATCCCCCACTCAGGGCAAGCTTTACTACGTCGTGCAGCTCTGCTTCCAGCATGGGGAGAAGGTTTCGAACAACATAGCCGAGTACGAGGGCCTGATAGCGGGCTTGAGGGCAGCCATCACCTTGGGAGTAAAACGAATCACCGTCAAGGGCGACTCGCAACTCCTCGTCAACTTCTCCAACAAGGTGTATAAGCCGAAGGATGAGCACATGTAAGCGTACCTCGCGGAGGTCCGCAAGATGGAGAAACAATTTTGGGGGTTGGAGTTGCAGCATGTGCCTCGCGGTACCAATCAAGAGGCTGACGACATCGCCAAGAGGGCATCCAGGCGACTGCCTCAGGAGCCTGGCGTCTTCGAGGAGAGACTCTTCAAACCCTTGGCGACACCGTCGTTATCAAGCACAGCGCAACCTAGGGAGGAACTCCCTCATCCACCTGCCCCGGGAGCCCCGGCCTGCGGCCTGGCCTCAGGGGAATGCCTGCTCCTGGCGTTGGAGCCTCAGGAAGGATGCTAGATGGCAGAATTCAAGGACTACTTGTTGCAAGGGACTCTGCTGGATAAGGAAGAGGACGCAGAGCGCGTGGCAAGGCAGGCCACGACCTACAGCATCAAGGATGGGGAGCTCTACCGGAGGCGACCGAAGGACGTGTCCCTATGTTGCATTCCCAGAGAGCAAGGGAAGGAGCTGCTGGCAGACATACACAGTGGAGACTGTGGGCACCACTCATCCTCGCGAACCCTCGTTGGCAAGGCATTCCACCGCGGATTCTACTGGCCCACAGCGCTCAACGACACCGTCGAGCTGGTGAAGGCTTGTGAGGCCTGCCGGTTCCACGCCAAGCAGATCCACCAGCCGGCGGGGGGACTGCAGACCATACCCCTCTCATGGTCGTTCGCAGTTTGGGGGCTGGATATTCTGGGCCCGTTCCCTCGGGCGCCAGGGGGCTACCTCTACCTCTATGTCACCGTGGACAAGTTCACCAAGTGGGCTGAGGTGGAAGCTGTCCGCACCATACCCGCAGGCTCATCAGTCAAGTTCATCAAGGGCCTCGTGAGCCAATTTGGCATGCCTAACCGCATTATCACTGACAACGGTTCGCAGTTCACCAGCAATCTCTTCAAAACGTACTGTGCTAACCTTGGAACGCAGATATGCTATGCCTCGGTGGCACACCCCCGGAGCAACGGCCTGGCCAAATGAGCCAACGCGGAGGTCCTGAGGGGACTCAAAACCAAGACCTTCAAGAAGAAGCTGGAGGCCTACAGCAGGGGCTGGTACGACGAGCTCCAATCCATGCTGTGGTCTATCCGCACGACCGCGACCAAGCCGACTGGCAAGGCCCCATTCTTTCAGGTCTATGGAGCTGAGGCCGTTCTCCCTCACGAGGTCAGGCGTCATTCCGCACGGGTCCTGGCGTTCGACGAGGCACAGCAGGACGTCATGCGAGGGACGGATCTCGTGTTGGGGGAGGAGCGCCGTCGAGAGGCTGCACTACGAGCATCAAGGTACCAACAGGCGCTGCGGCGATACCAGTGCCGCAACATCCGCCCCAGGACTCTAGAGGTAGGGGACCTCGTGCTCAGACAGGTTCTCTCCAGGGAGGGGTTGCATAAGCTCTCCCTATGTGGGAGGGCCCATTCAAGGTTGTTGATGTTTCCAGGCCCGGCTCTGCGCGCTTGGAGACTCAGGAGGGGGTGCCCATCCAGAACACGTGGAACATTCAACATCTCCGAAGATTTTACCCCTGAGCAAGGCCCAGTGCTTGTGAAGAAGGCGAATGCTTGTGAAGTTGCTGCACTTTGGAAAAGGCCCGGTGCCTGTGAAGAAGGCAAATGCCTTTGAAGCTGCCGCATTTTGGAAAAGGCCCGGTGCTTGTGAAGAAGGCAAATGCCTATGAAGCTTCCGCATTTTGGAAAAGGCCCGGTGCCTGTGAAGAAGGAAAATGCCTGTGAAGCTGCCGCATTTTGGAAAAGGCCCGGTGCCTGTGAATAAGGCAAATGCCTGTGAAGCTGCTGCATTTTGGAAAAGGCCCGGTGCCTGTGAAGAAGGCAAATGCCTGTGAACCTGCCGCATTTTGGAAAAGGCCCGGTGCCTGTGAAGAAGGCAAATGCCTGTGAAGCTGCCGCATTTTGGAAAAGGCCCGGTGCCTGTGAAGAAGGAAAATGCCTGTGAAGCTCGCTGCCCGTGACACAATCACGTAATAATGAGTGGGGCTGTACACGCCCCGGAGTCTCCGGAGTGATGCCCTCGGGCCTCGGGGGCTCCCGCCCACGCCCAGTGGCAGCACTTAGCTCCGCGCTGGTGAGAAGACATCAAAGACTTGATTAGGTGCCAGACGCGGCTTTTTCATTTGCTTTCTGCAGTTGGTTTGGTTGTTCCTATTTGAAGTTTTATTGAAGCTGTTACCTTCTCTAGCTCGCGACCCTTTGTCCTTTTCACGCGTTTGCTTCATTTTCTCTCGCACAAGTCTGGTGAGGGAGGAACACGGGCACCCTCACGAGTGTTTTCTGCCCTGGTGGTTTGAAACTTCCCTATCCGAATCCACTGCGGGAGCACCCCTCCCAGTCCGTGCCCCACTGGCATCACGACGCGATCACAGGACCTGGGTTGGTCATCCCCGCTGCCAAGGCTGGAAACTACCCCTACTGAGTATCCCTTGTAGGACATAAGATGCACGGTGAGGCCCTGGCCTCAGGAGGCGAAGACCACGGCGAGCTGCCCCAAGCTAAGTAATTTCCGCACATAAGCACACCAAACAAAAACATAACGCAGAAACAACAGGAACAGCATGATAATGAAACAACAATAGTTCAACACGCCCCCACGGGGCCCTAGACTACCTTCTTTTTTGCGCAGGGAAGGAAGAAAAGCAAAAGGGGCACGACTTGCCCGGCACCGGCTCAGCTGGATTCCATCTCCCGCTTCACCGGGGCACGGTGGCGGACCGACCCACTGCCTTGTCCCAGGCGGGCGCGACGGCGCGGGGGCTGGTCGCGACCACCGCTGGAGGAGTTGCCGTCTGAAGGAGAGTCACCAAAGCTTGGTGGGCCTCGGGCACCTCTGCCTGCGCGCCTGCCACCACCTTCATCCTGATCAGCGCCGGGGCTGGGCGCATGGCCGCGGTCATCATCTTCGGGGCAGCACCCAGCGTGGTGGCCGACTTCCCCGAACACCCTCACGTAAAGGGTGGCATCGCCGTCGAACTTGGAGTGCAGGGTGCACCGTCGGCTCAGGCCGCGCGCGCGGGCAAACGTTTGCCAGCCGCGGGGTAGGGCCACCTCCCCAGCGGCGGAGACCTCCAACGTGGCCCAGGAGGCCTTGCTGCAGCAACCATCCGCCTGAAGCCAAAGGTCGCTCGGAGCACCAGCCGGGAGTTCACCTACGAAGAAGCGGGGGAGCTGGAGCCAGGTGCTGGTTGGGTCTGCTGACCACACGACAAACTCCGGCAGCACGTCCGCCGAGCGGAAACGCGGCCTAGGGGGTCGCGTAGCTACAGCGTACCTCCCATCGGCAGCCGCGCGCCCACAGCCGCGCAGAGGACTGCCTTCACGACCGCGGGAAGCCGCCGCGGAGGCCGTAGGATGTTTGCGGGGGCGGCCCTGGACACGCTTGGTCGGGGGAGAGTCGGGCCCTTCCTGACGAGCTTTTCCCTTCTCCACGGCCGAGAACCTCTTCAGCAGGGCCATTGGCGGAAGGTGGAGCAAGGGAGAGGAAGGAGAAGAAGGAGAGTAGCAGGAAGGGATGGACTAGAAGGGCTCGCGCCGTTTCATACATATAGCCGGAGAAGGCGAACCGTCGGCCTCTATGATCACAGGTAATCATGACCCGTTTTGCATGCAGGGACTTGTCAAGTCGTGCAGTTGCCGAGGCGTCATGGGGAAGCGGGGATGCCCACGTCCAATCAATCGCCACGCGGCGCCCAAGGCCGCAGGCTGTTGGGGCCCGCAGCGCTTCGCACTTTCCCCTTCGCTTCTCTGCTAAGCCAAGTCCAGGCGCGCCTTGGGCTCGGGGGCTACTGTCGGTATTCTAGGAACGGGGGTACCCAGACTTGCCTGCCTGTGGCCTGTGGCGTGGCTCAAGGAGTGGCCCAATACGGCCCATCTTCGTCAACACAAACTCAAGACCCTCGCGAGGGGCCAAGCCTCACGGGGTGGACGACAGGAAGCTTCCTCAGGAGCAGCCTCGTCGGGCTGGCTCGCGAGGAGGCGGAGAGATCAAGGCAGGGCACCTCATGAGGTGCCCATGATGCAAGCCATGACGACCGAAGCCAGGCAGGCGCCAGCCTGTGCAGAGTCCTTGTTTCCTCTTTGGTGCAAAGGGGGCAAGCGCAGGCAAGGGTATCAAGCAAAGGCAACCATTTCGGTGCAATAAGACCAAGACCAGCAGAACGGCAGGACGGAGGTCGTCATGGAGCCCAGGAAGGCGTCATCGTCAGAGTCTTTGGCAGGCGAGGACCAACTTTAGTCAGGATAAGTGTACTAGATGTTCCCCTTCAAAATGGCCAATTATTGGGGCCCTTCCCGCTAAATATTTGGCAAGAGGACCAGGGCCTCGCTCTCTAAATAGGGCTAGCCACCATAGTAGGGGGGATCCGAATCTGGAGGTCGACCAATGGAACCTTAGCCAGAACCACCAGCACAAGAACTCCTTCCCTCGCGAGGCAGTTCTTCCTTTGTATTGTTCATCATCAGCCCCCGAGGCAATCCACCACACCACAAACTAGAGTATGGTATTACACCGCAATGGTGGCCCGAACTAGTATAAACCTTGTGTCCCTTGTGTTGTTCTTCGTGTAGTCTAGATCCTTTGCAAGGCGACGAGACGTGAGTAGGTAGGGGGAGTGATCTCCGTGCGCACCCCAGAGTTTGAACCTTAAGGGTCTGCCGGAACCCGAAATCCGACACTGCCCATGAACCTATGCATAGGGGTTGGCACACGTTTTCGTCTTGACTCTCCGGTAGAAACTCTGGGGCACTCTTTGAAGTACTTTGTGTTGGTTGAATAGATGAATCTGAGATTGTGTGATGCATATCGTATAATCATGCCCACGGATACTTGAGGTGACAATGGAGTATCTAGGTGACATTAGGGTTTTGGTTGATTTGTGTCTTAAGGTGTTATTCTAGTATGAACTCTATGATAGATTGAGTGGAAAGAATAGCTTCATGTTATTTTACTACGAACTCTTGAATAGATAGAACAGAAAGGATAACTTTGAGGTGGTTTCGTACCCTATAATAATCTCTTCGTTTGTTCTCCGCTATTAGTGGCTTTGGAGTGACTCTTTGTTGCATGTTGAGGGATTGTTATATGATCTATCTATGTTATTATTGTTGAGAGAACTTGCACTAGTGAAAGTATGAACCCTATGCCTTGTTTCCTAGCATTGCAATACCGTTTACGCTCACTTTTATCATTAGTTACCTTGGCGTTTTTATAATTTCAGATTATAAATACTTTTATCTACCATCCATTTTGCACTTGTATCACCATCTCTTCGCCGAACTAGTGCACCTATACAATTTACCATTGTATTGGGTGTGTTCTGGACACAAGAGACTCTTTGTTATTTGGTTGCAGGGTTGTTTGAGAGAGACCATCTTCATCCTATGCCTCCTACGGATTGATAAACCTTAGGTCATCCACTTGAGGGAAATTTGCTACTGTCCTACAAACATGTGCACTTGCAGGCCCAAAAACGTCTACAAGAAGAAGGTTGTGTAGTAGACATCAAGCTCTTTTCTGGCGCCGTTGCCGGGGAGGTGAGTGCCTGAAGGTATATCTTTAGATCTTGCAATCAAATCTTTTTGTTTCTTGTTTTATCACTAGTTTAGTCTATGAAAGAAAATTACAAAAAAAATGGAATTGAGTTTGTTTCATATGCTTCATCTTTTTAATATCTTTTGTGAGAATGATGGTACAGAAAATTGTGCTCAAGTGCTAGAAGAAGAATTCATTAGAATGTTTGGCAATAAATATTTGAATGATGAGCATGATTGCAATGTTGTTAGTATGAATTCCTTTAATATCCATGATGCTAATGATATTCAAAGCCACAAGCTTGGGGAAGCTATGTTTGATGAATATGACATTTTTTGTCCCCCAAGTTTTGATGAGAATATTTATTATGATGAAAGCATGCCTCCTATTTATGATGATTATATTGATGAAAGTGGGTTTGGAAGAGTGTCAACTTTAGGAAGTAATGATCCCACTATTTTGGATGATGTTGAATCTTATTGTGAGAAATATGAAAGTGGATCTGGAAGAGTGTCAACTTTATTTAGTGATAATTCCACTATTTCGGAAGAGGTTCCAATTGATTATGAGAACAAAGTTGCTATCTATGATGATTATTGTGATGACTTGTATGCTATTAAGAATAATGATAACCATGAAACTTGTCATCATGATTTTAGTTTTCAATTGGATTATGCTTCACATGATGGTTATTTTGTTGAGTTTGCTCCCACTACTATTGATAAGAATAAATTTGCTTATGTGGAGAGTAGTAAATTTTCTATGCTTGTAGATCATGAAAAGAATGTTTTAGGTGCTAGTTATATTGTTGAATTCATTCATGATGCTACTGAAAATTATTATGAGAAGTTTCCTCTCTATGTGTTGAAAATTTTGAAGCTATGCTTGTTTTGCCTTCCTATGCTAGTTGATTATTGTTCCCATAAGTTGTTTGCTCACAAAATCCCTATGCATAGGAAGTGGGTTAGGCTTAAATGTCTAGCCATATGCTTCATGATGCTCTCTTTATGTTTCAATTCTTATCTTTTATGTGAGCATCATTGAAAGCCTAGCTAGAAAGGCATTAAAGAAAAGCGCTTGTTGGGAGACAACACAATATTTACCCTTACTGTTTTTGTGTGTTCACATGATTATGCTACTGTAATAATCATGTTTTATAGCTTTTGTTTCAATAAAGTGCCAAGTAGAACCTTTGGGAAGACTTGGGTGAAGTCTTTATGATCTTGCTGTGAAAAACAGAAACTTTAGCGCTCACGAGATTAGCTGCCATTTTTACAAAAGAGTGCTTTTAGGTTGATTCTTTTTGCAGATGATTAATAGACAAATTCCTCAGGTCCACCAATTTATTTCAGAATTTTTGGGGTTCCATAAGTATACGTTTGATACATATTACTACAGACTGTTCTGTTTTTGACAGATTCTGTTTTCATTGTGTTGTTTGCTTATTTTGATGAATCTATGGCTAGTATGTAAGGGTATGAACCATAGAGAAGTTAGAATACAGTATATATTACACCAATATGAATTTAGAATGAGTTCATTACAGTAGCTAAGTGGTGGTTTTATTTTCTTATACTAACGGAGCTTACGAGTTTTGTGTGGTTGAAGTTTTCAAGTTTTGGGTAAAAGATTCGATGGACTATGGAATAAGGAACGGTAAGAGCCTAAGCTTGGGGATGCCCCAGTCGCCCCAAGGTAATATTCAAGGACAACCAAGAGCCTAAGCTTGGGGATGCCCCAGAAGGCATCCCCTCTTTCGTCTTCGTTCATCGGTAACTTTACTTGGAGCTATATTTTTATTCGCCACATGATATGTGTTTTGCTTGGAGAGTCATTTTCTTTTATTAGTATTTTCTTTATGTTATTTAGAATAATGTTTTGCATCTTTATTTTCAATAAAAATGTCAAGGATAGCCTTTACCATGCTTATTTTGCTAGTATACATGTTGCTGTTTCAAAGAAGAAAGTTTACCGCTGTTGCAAAAATTCCCTAGAAAAGTCAGAGAGTGATATTATGTTCAATCTTTTTGCATAATGAGCTATGATAAATCTTTTACAGCGTAGTATTTTTCTCATAATTTTTGGAGTTAGGGAAGTACGATGAATCTTGCATTCTTTACAGACTGTACTGTTTTGGGAGATTGCTGTTATGGTTGCATTGTTTGCATATGTTTGCTTGTTTAATGACTATATTTTAGGATAGGAGTATTAAATATGCAGAGACATTTAGTATTCAATGTTGAATAATAATCTTAGTTATTTGTTACAGTAGAAAATGATAAGGTTTTGCATTGGTTTATACTAACCTATCTCACGAGTTCTTGTTGAGTTTGTTGTTGATGAAGCTTTTGATAAAAAGAAGAGAAACCATGATATGATAGGAATTAAGGAGACACAAAAACTCAAGCTTGGGGATGCCCAAGGCACCCCAAGATAATATTTCAAGAAGTCTCAAGCATCTAAGCTTGGGGATGCCCCGGTAGGCATCCCACCTTTCTTCTTCAACAACTATCAGTTAGTATCGGTTGAGCCTAAGTTTTTGCTTCTTCACATGAGTTGTGCTATCCTTGCAATATCATTTTATTTTGTTTTTCTTGGTGCTTGAATACAATACCAAGATCTGAAATTCTTTTTTTAGAGAGAGCCTTCATATAGCTACATAATTATTTAACTACTCACTGATCTTCACTTATATCTTTTTGGAGTAGTTTGTCATTTACTCGTGTGCTTCACTTATATCCTATGAGTAAATGGTTGAATGAGTTGAATGTCATAAATCTGAAATTATATATGTCTCATTTTCTTATCCCATGGGGAGTAATGACTTCACATCTAAGAAGTAGAAATAGTAAGTTTATTGAAGGTTAGCAAGCATTGTATTGGTCATTTGAACAATTCATGAAAGAATATTGAAGGAAGAGAGATTTCACATATAAATATATTATCATAGACATCTTTTATAATTGTGATCACTCATTAAGTATGACATTCTAAAGAGTTGATGTTGGACAAGGAAGACAACATAATGGGTTATGTTTTCTCACATCTCAGTTAAAGTATATTGTCATGGATCATTCAAACATGTTGAGCTTGCCTTTCTCCCCTTGCTAGCCTAAATATCTGTACTAAGCAGGAATACTGCTTGTGCATCCAATATCCTTAAACCCAGTTTTTGCCACAAGTGTCCACCATACCTACCTATATGCGGTATTTACCTGCCGTTCCAAGTAAATTTGCATGTGCCAAACTCTAAACCTTCAAATTATAATCTGTTTTGTATGCCTGAATTGCTCATGTAGCAACTAGGGTCTGTCAGTGTCTTCCATGCTAGGTGGGTTATTCTCAAGAGGAGTGGACTCCGCTCCTCATTCACGAGAAAGTGGCGGTAACCGGGATGCCCAGTCCCATGATCAAAAAGATCAAAATCAAATCAAAATAATTGCAAACAAAACTCCCCCAAGTTTTATGTTAGTTGGAGGCACCCGTTGTTTCGGGCATGCCATGGATTGATGATTGTTGGTGGAGGGGGAGTAAAAACTTTTACTATTCTGTTTGGGAACCGCCTATAATGCATGTAGTATGGAAGATATTGGGAACTCTTGGTTGTTATGTTGACAATGAAATCATACCTCTCAAAATTATTTATCTCTATTTTAAAATCGAGCTCTGGCACCTCTGCAAATCCCTGCTTCCCTCTGCGAAGGGCTTATCTTTTACCTTGCGTCTTTTACTTTGAGCAAGAGTCAAGGTGATCTTCACCTTTCCCTTTTTAATTTTATCCTTTAGCAAACACTTTGTGTTGGGGTGATCTTGATATATATATCCAATTGGATGTACATTAGCATGAACTATTATTGTTGACATCACCCAAAGGTGAATACGTTTGGAGGCAATATCATAAGCCCCAATCTTTCTCTGTGTCTGATTAAAACTTCATAACCACAAGTATTGCGTGAGTGTTAGCAATTGTAGAAGACTATATGATAGTTGAGTATGTGAAGTTTGCTAAATCAAAGATCTGACATAGACTCTTCCTGAAAGTAAGATGAATTGCAATTGTTTGATGACTACGAATGAAGTTTGCCAGTTTTCAAGAGAGCTTATGCTTTAACATGTGAATTGCTTGTTACTTGATCATAAAAAGTTTTATGAGATGAACTACTGTTATGACATATAAACATGCTATAAAAGGTGATTAAAATTATCATTGAACAAACTTGTGCACCTGCTAGCATCCACACTTCATAAATTCTTTCTTTTATCATTTACCTACTCGAGGCCGAGTAGGAATTAAGCTTGGGGATGCTGATACGTCTCCAATGTATCTATAATTTATGAAGCATTCATGCTATTTTATTATCTGTTTTGAATGATTATGGGCTTTATTATACACTTTTATATTACTTTTGGGACTAACCTATTACCGGAGGCCCAACCCATATTGTTGTTTTATTGCCTGTTTCAGTATTTCGAAGAAAAGGAATATCAAATGGAGTCCAAACGGAATGAAACCTTCGGCAGCGTTATTTTTGGGAAGAATATCATCCTGGAGACTTGGAGTCTATGTCAGAAGATCCTCGAGGAAGCCAGGAGATAGGGGGGCGTGCCCCCCCTACTGGGCGTGCCCCCTGTCTCGTGGGCCCCTCGAGCACCTCCCGACCGACTTCTTTCGCCTATATAAGCCTACGTACCCTAAAAACATCGAATATCAAGATAGATCAGGAGTTCCGCCGCCGCAAGCCTCTGTAGCCACCAACAACCTCTCGGGAGCCCGTTCCGGCACCCTGCCGGAAGGGGAACCCATCACCGGTGGCCATCTTCATCATCTCGACGCTATCCATGACGAGGAGGGAGTAGTTCACCCTCGAGGCTGAGGGTATGTACCAGTGGCTATGTGTTTGATCTTTCTCTCTCGTGATCTCTCTCGTGTTCCCTCTACGGCACGATCTTGATGTATCCTGAGCTTTGCTATTGTAGTTGGATATTATGATGTTTCTCCCCCTCTACTCTCTTGTAATGGATTGAGTTTTCCCCTTTGAAGTTATCTTATCGGATTGAGTCTTTTATGATTTGAGAACACTTGATGTATGTCTTGCCGTGATTATATGTGGTGACAATGGGGTATCATGTGCCACTTGATGTATGTTTTGGTGACCAACTTGCGGGTTCCGCCCATGAACCTATGCATAGGGGTTGGCACACGTTTTCGTCTTGACTCTCTAGTAGAAACTTTGGGGCAATCTTTGAAGTCCTTTGTGTTGGTTGAATAGATGAATCTGAGATTGTGTGATGCGTATCGTATAATCATGCCCATGGATACTTGAGGTGACAATGGAGTATCTAGGTGACATGAGGGTTTTGGTTGATTTGTGTCTTAAGGTGTTATTCTAGTATGAACTCTATGATAGATTGAGTGGAAAGAATAGCTTCATCTTATTTTACTACGAACTCTTGAATAGATAGAACAGAAAGGATAACTTTGAGGTGGTTTCGTACCCTACCATAATCTCTTCGTTTGTTCTCCACTATTAGTGGCTTTGGAGTGACTCTTTGTTGCATGTTGCGGGATTGTTATATGATCTATCTATGTTATTATTGTTGAGAGAACTTGCACTAGTGAAAGTACGAACCCTGTGCCTTGTTTCCTAGCATTGCAATACCTTTTACGCTCACTTATATCATTAGTTACCTTGCTGTTTTTATAATTTCAGATTACAAATACTTTTATCTACCATCCATTTTGCACTTGTATCACCATCTCTTTGCCGAACTAGTGCACCTATACAATTTACCATTGTATTGGGTGTGTTGGGGACACAAGAGACTCTTTGTTATTTGGTTGCAGGGTTGTTTGAGAGAGACCATCTTCATCCTACGCCTCCTATGGATTGATAAACCTTAGGTCATCCACTTGAGGGAAATTTGCTATTGTCCTACAAACCTGTACAGTTGCAGGCCCAATAGCGTCTACAAGAAGAAGGTTGTGTAGTAGACAACATTTACCATTGCCGTCCCACGCCTCAGAGGTGCCGGGGTCATCCGAGTTGTTGATTCTATGAGCCAACCAGCTGACTTCGCCCACACAGAAGCGGGTCATGAGTGTCGTTAAGGCTGCCATTGTTTTCGGCTTTTCCTGCCCAAGGTGTGAGGCAAGCCATTTGTCACGAACGCTGTGCTTGAAGCCCGCTAAGGTTTCGGTGTCTGGATAGTCTATGATCTGGTTCTTTTTAGTTAAGAACAGATTCCAAAGCTTGCGAGCTGATTCGCCAGGCTGCTGAATTATGTGACTCAAGTCGTCAGCATCCGGTGGCCGGACATAAGTGCCCTGAAAGTTATCCCTAAAGGCATCCTGCAAGTCTTCCCAGGTTCCAATGGAGTTTTCTGGGAGGCTATTTAGCCAGTGTTGTGCCGATCCTTTCAGCTTTAGAGGAAGATATTTAATGGCATGGAGATCATCTCCTCGAGCCATATGAATGTGGAGAAGGAAATCTTCAATCCAGACGGCCGGATCCGTCGTCCCATCGTACTGTTAGATGTTTACGGGTTTAAACCCTTCCAGAAATTGGTGTTCCATAACCTCATGGTAAAGCATAGGGGGTATGCGGCCCCTTTATATCGCGCAATGTCGCGGCGGAGATCGGCTGACATTTGGGTTTGGTTCAGATCCCGAACATAGTAACGGTCGTCAGGCCGGGCTTCATAGCCATTGTCTCGTGCCGGGGCACGACCCCTTGATCCGTAGATTGATCTGGTCTGACCAGCTTTATTGGCTAGGTCATGTTGCAAGTCGTACGTGTATTCTGCAGCTGTCGTCTCCCTGCCTCTTCGGCGAGGGGGTGCCGGTTGATGTTCGGCTTGATATACCATTTTCTCCCGCCCACGTGGCAGTCAGTCTGGTTGGTCTGCCTGATTATACTTCAACGGTATTGGCTCAAGGGCTTCATCATCGAATTGTGGCAGCAGCTTGCGTTTAGGGTAACTTTTAATAGGTCGCTCATGGCTGTATTCTTCGGCAGCCAGGACCTTAGTCCACCTTTCGTTCAACGTATCTTGCTCGGCTTTGAGCTGCTGCTTCTTCTTCTTCAGGCTCCGGGCTGTGGCAATGAGTTGTCGCTTGAAGCGTTCATGGTCGAGGGGTTTCTCTGGGACAATGAAAACTTCATCACCGAGTCTAACCTCCTCTTCGGATTCTGGCATATAGTTGCTATCCTCCACATCTTTGTTGTCAGCATGTCTGGGGCTATATTCACCCTCTTCCCTTTCGTCCTGTTCGGAGTGGGCTCGACAGGGTATTTGGGATCTTCGGTATCATCCGGAGTCTCATTATCTCCGGTGCCGGTATTGCAATCCTTTGCCTGACGCGATCGTGAGCGGCGCCGCTCACGTCGGTGCGTTGTTGGTTTATCGACGGGTTTGTCCTCATCTGGGTTGGGGTTATTCTCGTCGTTCTTTAAAGTGTCCACCATGTACACATCATAGGTTGAGGTGGCCGTCCAACGCCCCGTGATGGGTGGGACTTGGCTTGGTTCGGCATCGGCATCGTCGTCCATGCCATCGATGTCTTCGGACGCATAATCCAACATGTCGGTTAAGTCCTCGACAGTGGCTATTAAGTGGGTGGTGAGTGGGGCATAAAATTCCCCGTTCTCAGCCCCCAGTCCATGCTGGGCACAGTTTGGAGATAAAGCCTCCGTGATGGCAAGAGACTGCATCAATCCCAATACTTCGTCTAAGAGCGAAAGTGGGACCGGAAACTGCGGATCTGCTAGGCTGAGTTCGGCATGGGACGCCTGATCGGTCCCACTGAGTGCAGACCTCGACAGTTTGAGATGGTTGCCCAGAGCCAAGTCTAAGATTGCATCTAGGTCTTCGATCGAGAGTTGTACAAGGGGAAGAAGTC
The DNA here is from genome assembly GCF_018294505.1 of Triticum aestivum. Lineage (NCBI taxonomy): Eukaryota > Viridiplantae > Streptophyta > Magnoliopsida > Poales > Poaceae > Triticum > Triticum aestivum. The sequence continues at coordinate 560,987,753 of NC_057810.1, read as the reverse complement.
TGGCGGGGCTCATGCTCCCGTCTTTAGACGATGAGACTTGCCCCAGATCTAAGGCGAGGTGGGTGTTGACCCCTGGACGGGATCTAACAAGGGATCCGAAGAGTCTTCTTGGCAGGAACATGGAGTGGTGGTAGAGGCCGCGAACCCATCAAATACTAGGTCTCCTCGGATGTCAGCCATGTAGTTCAGGTTTCCAAACCTGATCTGGTGGCCGGGGGTGTAACTATCGACCTGCTCAAGGAGGCCGATCAAGTTGGCGCAAAGCACAAAGCCACTGAACACAGAGACCTGCCCAGGAAGAAAGATCTCCTTGGATGCATCATCATTGTTGATGAAGAGGTGAGCCATCAATCCTTCTGTCAACGATACAGCGGAGCTCTCAATGAAAGCACCAATGTCGGTGTCAAAACTGGAAGATCTCGGGTAGGGCGGCCTAAGTTGTACGTCTGCGGACCAATGGTAACAATGGATAAAGGACACAGTGTTTACCAAGGTTTGGGCCCTCTTAATGGAGGTAAAACCCTACTCCTGCTTGATTATATTCGAGGTTATAGGGGTTACAAGAGTTGACCTACCTCGAGATTGATTCGGCTAACCCTAGATTAGCTAGCCTAGCAATGTTGTGATCCTGCCTCCGATCTACCCTCCGGTTTATATACACACCGGAGGGGCTTAGGGTTGTACAAAGTCGGCTTTATAGAAAGGAATAACATATCCGGACACCTATACTTTCCATCCACGCATACGAGAGTCCCCTCCGGACACGAGAGATAATCTTCTGTCTTGTATCTTGACGTCCCATCAGTCCGGCCCACATCAATAGACCGGACGCCCGAGGACCCCCTAGTCCAGGACTCCCACAATTAGTCCATGGCAGCCGTGTGAGACAGTGGCCCATTTCTACATATCATTATGGATAATTGTGTGAGACGGTTGTCCAGGATTACTGTGTGAGATGATATGTCCAGTTATTTGAGTAGACCACAAATTAAAAGGTGGTAAAACTATTTTCTACAAAGAGCCTTGAACACCACTTACCCAAATGCATAACCGAGTTTGGCCTACTACCTGGTGAAGCTTGCCAATACATTCAATGTATGACCGTCGTGGCTACTATGTATATTGTTGCATGATTTCTATATCTAAGGAGAGATACAAAGTAGGTTTATGATGGTATACTCAACTCTTGCCTGTTGGTGGATGGACGACACAAGACTAGGAAATTATATCCACTGCATGCTTGTACTATAAGCTAGCCCATGATCTAAGGTTTGTATTGTAAAACACTGGAAGTGCAATGTAATACTATGATATGTGATGTATTCTTAGTGCTTCATCGTCAATTGTGTGTGTGTCAGCTATTGATCCAAGGACCAACACAGAAAGCACTGAGATCCGGGACCCCTCTCAGGACCGTGTGCTGAGACTTACAGATTAAGTAAAGGAAGAGGTGAGCTTTTCATACCTAGGAATGACGATATTTCATCATTACAGAGGGAGCCTGGGTGATGCAACAACAGATTATTGCGTGAGTTTGGCAATCGAGAAGTTGGTCAGCTGTCAGCGACTGTGAAGGCTCATAGTATTTGATATGTCTCCAACGTATCTATAATTTTTGATTGTTCCATGCTATTATATTATCCATTTTGGATGTTCTATATGCATTTCTATGCTATTTTATATGATTTTTGGGACTAACCTATTATACTAGAGCCTAGTGCCAGTTTCTATTTTTCCTTGTTTTTGAGTTTCGCAGACAGGGAATATCAAATGGAGTCCAATTGACCTAAAAATTTACGAAGAATATTTTTGGAAAATATAAAAATACTGGAACGAAAAGATATCAGAGAAGAGTCCTGAGGCCACCATAAGGGTGCAGGGCGCACCCATCCCCTAGGGCGTGCCCTCCTCCTTGTGGGCTACTCATGGCCCCCCCTAACTTGTTCCCAATGCCAACACCTCTTATAAATCCCAAAACCCCAGAATAGAACCTAGTTTGGGAGTTCCGCCACCGCAAGCCTCTGTAGCCACAAAAAAACTATCGGAACCCTATTCCGGCACCCTGCAGGAGGGGGAAATCATCACTGGCGGCCATCTTCATCATCCTGGCGCTCTCCATGACTAGGAGGGAGTAGTTCACCCTCCGGCTGAGGGTATGTACTAGTAGCTATGTGTTTGATCTCTCTCTCTCTCGTGTTCTTGATATGGCACGATCTTGATGTACCGTGAGCTTTGCTATTATAGTTGAATCATATGGTGTTTCTTCCCCTCTACCTTCTTCTAATGGATTGAGTTTTCTCTTTGAAGTTATCTTATCGGATTGAGTCTTTCAGGATTTGAGAACACTTGATGTATGTCTTGTATATGATTATCGGTGGTGACAATGGGATATTCACGTGATCTACTTGCTATATGTTTTGGTGATCAACTTGCGGGTTCTGTGACCTTGTGAACTTATGCATAGGGGTTGGCACATGTTTTCGTCTTGACTCTCCGATAGAAACTTTGGGGCACTCTTTGAAGTTCTTTGTGTTTGTTTGAATAGATGAATCTGAGATTGTGTGATGCATATTGTCTAATCAAACCCGCGGATACTTATGGTGACATTGGAGTATCTAGGTGACATTAGGGTTTTGGTTGATGTGTGTCTTAAGGTGTTATTTTAGTACGAACTCTAGGGCTGTTTGTGACACTTATAGGAATAACCCAATAGATAGATCAGAAAGAATAACTTTGAGGTGGTTTTGTATCCTACAATAATCTGTTCGTTTGTTCTCCACTAGTTACCTTGGAGAGTCTTTGTTGCACGTTGAGGGATTGTTATATGATCTAATTATCTTATCTTTGTTTGGAGAACTTGCACTAGTTAATGTATGAACCCTAGGCCTTGTTTCAAAGCATTGCAATACCGTTTTCGCTCACTTTTGTTACTAGTTACCTTGCTGTTTTATATTTTCAGATTACAAAAACCTATATGTACCATCCATATTGCACTTGTATCACCGTATCTTCGCCGAGCTAGTGCACCTATATAATTTACCATTGTATTGGGTGTGTTGGGGACACAAGAGACTCTTTGTATTTGGTTGCAGGGTTGTTTGAGAGAGACCATCTTCATCCTACGCCTCCCACGGATTGATAAACCTTAGGTCATCCACTTGAGGGAAATTTTCTACTGTCCTACAAAACTCTACGCTTGGAGTCCCAACATGAGTCTACAAGAAGAAGGTTGCGTAGTAGATATAAAGCTATTTTCTGGCGCCGTTGCCTGGGAGGCTAGGTAAGTGGCACTCACCCCCGTCAACTAACCTCTTTTCTGGCATCCTTGCCAGGGAGGTTAGTGCTTGAAGCTATATCTTTAGATGTTAAAATCAAATCTTTTAGTTTCTTGTTTTATCACTAGTTTATTTTATAAAATAAAACTACAAAAAATGGAATTGGGGTTGCCTCATATGCTTCATCTTTTTAATGTCTTTCGTGAAAATGATGGAAAGGAAAATTGTGCCGAAGTGTTAGAAGAAGAAGAAGTTAATACAATGTTCGGCACTAAATCTTTATATGATGAGAATGATTTCAATGTTGTTAGTATGAATTCTATGAATATCCATGATGCTAATGATATGCAAATCCATAAGCTTGGGGATGCTATGTTTGATGAAGATGATATTTTTACTCCCCCAAGTTTTGATGAGCAAATTTATTATGATGAAAGCATGCCTCCTATTTATGATGATTATATTGATGAAAGTGGGTTTGGAAGAGTGTCAACTTTAGGAAGTAATGATCCCACTATTTTGGAGCATGTTGAATCTTTTCATAATATTGATAAAAGTGGATTTGGAGAGGTCATGACTTTATTTAGTGATGAATACACTATTTCGGAAGAGGTTCCAATTGATTATGAGAACAAAGTTGATATCTATGATGATTATTCTGATGACATGTATGCTATAAACAATAATAATAACCATGAAACTTGTCATCTTTATTTTAATTTTCAATTGGATTATGCCTCACTTGATAGTTATTTTGCTGAGTTTGCTCCCACTACTATTCATGAGAAGAAATTTGCTTATGTGGTGAGTAGTAAAATTTTGATGCTTGTGCATCATGAGAATAATGCTTTATGTGATGGTTATATTTTCATTCATGATGCTACTGAAAATTATTATGAGAAAGGAACATATGCTTCTACATATTGCATAATATCAAGTTTCCTCTCTGTGTGTTGAAAATCTTGAAGTTATGCTTGTTTTACCTTCCTATGCTAGTTGACTCTTGTTCCCATAAATTATTTGCTCACAAAATCCCTATGCATAGGAAGTGGATTAGACTTAAATGTGCTATTCATATGATTCACGATGCTCTCTTTATATTTCATTTCTTATCTTTTATGTGAGCATCATTGAAATTATCATGCCCAACTAGAAAGGCATTAAAGAAAAGCGCTTGTTGGGATACAACAAAACATTTATACCTATTGTTTTGGTGTGTTCATATGATTATGCTACTGTAGTAATCATGTTTTATAGCTTTTGTTTCAATAAAGTGCCAAGTAAGACCTTTGGGATGGCTTACGGTGATAGTTGATTTGATCTTGCTGAAAAACAGAAACTTTTGCGCTGAGGAAAACAATTCTCATTTTTAATAGAAGCAGTATTAAATACTGATTGTTAAGATTAATAAACAAATTGTTTAGGTTGTCCTAATTTTTCAGAATTTTTGGAGTTACAGTAGTATGATTTCAATTCAGATCTTTACAGATTGTTCTGCTTTTGACAAATTCTATATTTGATGGACAGTTTGCTTGTTTTATAGTTTCTATGGATTATATTGCTTAATATAAATTGTAGAAATGATAGGCTACAGTAGGCATCATGTGAGAAAAATTATGAATTTTGTCTTGACAGTACCAAAGTGAATGATTTGTTTTATTATACTAACGGAGCTCACGAGTTTTCTATTAAGTTTTGTGTTGTGAAGTTTTCAAGTTTTGGGTAAAGTTTTGATGGACTATGGAATAAAGAGTGGCGAGAGCCTAAGATTGGGGATGCCCAAGGCACCCCAAGGTAACATTCAAGGACAACCAAGAGCCTAAGCTTGGGGATGCCCCGGATGTCATCCCCTCTTTCATCTTCGTTCATCGGTAACCTTACTTGGAGCTATATTTTGATTCACCACATGATATGTGTTTTGCATGGAGCGTCATTTTATTTTAGTTTGATTTGCTTGCTGCTATTTAGAATAATGTTTTTCATCTTTTAGTTCAATAAAGAGGTCAAGTATAGCCTTTACCATGCTTATTTTGCAAGTCCATATGTTGTTGTTTTAAAAACAGAAAGTTTGTTGTTATGTTTTGAATATTTGGGAATAGTTAGAACATGATAAAATCTTGAAATTTTTGCACAATGAGTAACAACAAATTATTTACAGTGTGGTAATGTTTCAGAATTTTTGGAGTTAAAGAAGTATGAATCCGCTTGCATTCTTTAGAGACTATCCTGTTTAGATAGATTGCTGTTATGATTGCATTGTTTGCATATGTTTGCTTGTTTAATGATTCTATTTGAGGATAGGAGTTTTAAATATGCAGAGGCATTTAGTATTCCATGTCAAATTATAATTTTAGTGATTTTCTACAGTAGGGAATGATAAGGTTTAGCATGGATTTATACTAACTTATCTCACAAGTTCTTGTTGAGCTTTGTGTGGCTGAAGTTTTAATAATTAGAGAAACCGTGATATGAGAGGAATTAAGGAGACACAAAAGCTCAAGCTTGGGGATTCCCAATTCATCCCTAGTTAATATTTCAAGAAGTCTCAACAATCTAAGCTTGGGGATGCCCCGGTAGCCATCCCACCTTTCTTCTTCAACAACTATCAATCAGTTTTGATTGAGCCTAAGTTTTTGCTTCTTCACATGATATGTGCTATCCTTGCAATGTCATTTTATTTTGTTTTTCTTTCTTTTTGAATAAATTACTTAAGATCTGAAATTTTATTTATAAGAAGGAGTCTTCACATAGTTACATAATTATTCGACTACTCATTGTGCTTCACTTATATCTTTTGGAGTAGTTTCTCATTTGCTCTAGTGCTTCAGTTATATCATTCTAGAGCACGACGGTAGTTTTATTTTGAAGAAATTGTTGAACTCTCATGCTTTACTTATATCATTTTGAGAGTCTCTAAACAGCATGGTAATTTGCTTTGGTTATGAATTTAGTCCTAATATGATAGGCATCCAAGAGGGATATAATAAAAACTTCCATATAAAGTGCATTGAATACTATGAGAAGTTTGATTCCTTATGATTGTTTCGAGATATAGATATGGTGATATTCGAGTAATTCTAGTGAGTAATTGTGAATTTGAGAAATACTTGTGTTAAAGTTTGTGATTCCCGAAGCATGCACATATGGTGAATCGTTATGTGATGAAGTCGGAGCATGATTTATTTATTGATTGTCTTCCTTATGAGTGGCGGTCTTGGACGAGCGATGGTCTTTTCCTACCAATCTATCCCCCTAGGAGCATACGCGTAGTACTTCGTTTCAATAACTAATAGATTTTTCCAATAAGTATGTGAGTTTTTTATGACTAAGGTTGAGCCCATGGATTATACATACTCTCACCATTCCACCATTGCTAGCCTCTCTTGTGCCACGCAACTTTCGCCGGTACCATACACCCACCATATAGCTTCCTCAAAAGAGCCACCATACCTACCTATTATGGCATTTCCATAGCCATTTCGAGATATATTGCCATGCAAACTTCCACCATTCCGTCTATTATGACACGCTTCATCATTGCCATATTGCTTTGCACGATCATGTAGTTGACATTGTATTTGTGGCAAAGCCACCGTTCATAATTCTTTCATACATGTCACTCTTGATTCATTGCACATCTCGGTACACCGTCAGAGGCATTCATATAGAGTCATATATTTGTTCTAGTATCGAGTTGTAATTTTTGAGTTGTAAAGTAACTAAAAGTGTGATGATCATAATTATTAGAGCATTGTCCCTTGTGAGGAAAGGATGATGGGGACTAAGATTCCCCCACAAGTCGGGATGAGACTCCGGATGAAAAAAAGAGGCCAAAAAAAGAGAGGGCCCAAAGAAATGAGAGAAAAAAGAGAAGGGGTAATGCTACTATCCTTTTACCACATTTGTGCTTCAAAGTAGCACCATGATCTTCATGATAGAGAGTCTCTTATGTTGTCACTTTCATATACTAGTGGGAATTTTCATTATAGAACTTGGATTGTATATTCCAGTGATGGGCTTCCTCAAATTTCCCTAGGTCTTCGTGAGCAAGCGAGTTGGATGCACACCCACTTAGTTTCTTTTTGAGCTTTCATAAACTTATAGCTCTAGTGCATCCGTTGCATGGCAATCCCTACTCACTCACATTGATACCTATTGATGGGAATCACCATAGCCCATTGATACGCCTAGTTGAGGTGATACTATCTCCTTTTTGTCTTCTCCACAACCACCATCTATTCCACCTATAGTGCTATGTCCATAGATCACGCTCATGGATTGCGTGAAAGTTGAAAAGGTTTGAGAACATCAAAAGTATGAAACAATTGCTTGGCTTGTCATCGGGGTTGTGCATGATTTGAATATTTTATGTGATGAAGATGGAGCATAGCCGGACTATATGATTTTGTAGGGATAACTTTCTTTGGCCATGTTATTTTGAGAAGACATAATTGCCTTATTAATATGCTTGAAGTATTATAGTTTTTATGTCAATATTAAATTTTCATTTTGAATCTTATGGATCTGAACATTCATGCCACAATAAATAAAGTTACATGGATGAATATGTTAGGTAGCATTCCACACTCAAAAATTCTGTTTTTACCATTTACCTACTCGAGGACAAGCAGGAATTAAGCTTGGGGATGCTTGATACGTCTCCAATGTATCTATAATTTTTATTGCTCCATGCTATTATATTGTCCATTTTGGATCTTTTATATGGATTTATATGCTATTTTATATGATTTTTGGGACTAACCTATTAACCAAGAGCCCAGCGCCAGTTCTTAATTTTTTCCTTGTTTTTCAGTTTCGCAAAAAGGAATATCAAACGGAGTCCAATTGACCTAAAAATTTACGGAGAATATTCTTAGAAAATATAAAAAAATACTGGAACAAAAAGATATCGGAGAAGAGTCCCGAGGCCACCACAAGGGTGGAGGGCGCCCCCACCCCCCTAGGGCGCGCCCTCCGTCCTTGTGGGCTCCACGTGGGCCCCCTTGACTTGTTCTCGTCGCCAACACCTCTGTAGCCACCAAAACCCCAGAACAGAACCTAGATCGGGAGTTCCGCTGGCGCAAGCCTCTATAGCCACCAAAAACAAATCGGGACCCTGTTCCGGCACCCTGCCGGAGGGGGATACCAGTGGCCATCTTCATCATCCCGACGCTCTCCACGACGAGGAGGGAGTAGTTCACTTCAGGGCTGAGGGTATGTACTAGTAGCTATGTGTTTGATCTCTCTCTCTCTCTCGTGTTCTTAATATGGCATGATCTTGATGTACCGCGAGCTTTGCTATTATAGTTGAATCATATGGTGTTTCTTCCCCTCTACCTTCTTGTAATAGATTGAGTTTTCCCTTTGAAGTGGTCTTATCAGATTGAGTCTTTAAGGATTTGAGAACACTATGTATGTCTTGCTGCGCTTATCTGTGGTAACAATGGGATATTCACGTGATCTACTTGATGTATATTTTGGTGATCAACTTGCGGGTTCTGTGACCTTGTGAACTTATGCATAGGGGTTGGCACAAGTTTTCGTCTTGAATCTCCGGTAGAAATTTTGGGGCACTCTTTGAAGTTCTTTGTGCTGGTTTGAATAGATGAATATGAGATTGTATTACGCATATCGTATAATCAAACCCGCGGATACTTGTGGTGACATTGAAGTATCTAGGTGACATTAGGGTTTTGGTTGATGTGTGTCTTAAGGTGTTATTTTAGTACGAACTCTAGGGCTGTTTGTGACACTTATAGGAATATCCCAATAGATCAATCAGAAAGAATAACTTTGAGGTGGTTTCGTACCCTACAATAATTTCTTCGTTTGTTCTCCGCTATTAGTGACTTCGGAGTGACTCTTTGTTGCACGTTGAGGGATTGTTATTTTATCTAATTATGTTATCATTGTTGAGAGAACTTGCACTAGTAATTACACCCAGTATCAGCACAAACTCCATATCAAAAGCTAGTCAAGATATCATGGATGCGCGCAACCAAACTATTTCCAAAAAAGAACAAGAAAAGCATGACCACAAACACAACTAGGAAAAAGCATAAACGAGAGAAACAACTCCAAGCACTCTCTTGGCAGTACATAAAATTGCATGATATTTTCTTCAATACTGAAGCCTCAAAAGGAAATAACACATTCATGTCGTCATTGCCAGATCCAACCACTGAAGGCTAGATAGTTGGCCTTCACACCAAAGGACAAGTTTGACTGTCTAAGCAAACTTGAAGCAATTCAACGAAGAAAGGAACAAGTTATAAGAACCTCCATGACTAGGTACAACCAACTAAGGTTTCGTTTCATTCATAGGATATGTATAGCTATGAAAGTCGTAGAAAATAAGGTGGCATGTATCTCTGTTTCTATAGGAAAAGAAATGTCATTTGGTTCATAGGATATTATTTTGTTCACTACGCAGATCAAGCTACTACGCACTACATGAGCCCGTACAAGGACAAGCACTCAAGTTTCATCATAGCTTAATCGCCGGCCTGTACATCAAATATCCGGTGAAAACTTCCGATGTGACACTCCCGTGCTGCATCTGTACGATTCACAATATACTGGCCTCTGCCTCACCGCCAGGGGCGGACCTGGAGCTAATGCCACCCTGATGCACCATGTTAACATGGCGTAATTCAAGCAACGCTATTTTGAATAAATATGTGTTTCATAACTTCTAACACAGATTATCGGACATATATAATAGAAGGTGATGTATAAAAAGAAAATATAGTTGTTCTAAAATTGGTCGAGAGCATAATAGGATAGCACATCTTTTGGCACATTATAGCCGTACCGAGTGTTGTACTATGGTGTGGTTGAACTCGAGTCCTCTATGGTGTGAGGACCAGCTGCTTCGAGATTGTAACCCTATCATTTTGGAAAAGCTCCCTTCTACCCAGCAAAAAAAAAACATATGATTCACTACAATTCGGGGTTTAATCGGCTAGATACATTTTACAAGACTTTTTTTCACAAACAGTTACAACTTACAACTTCATTACATAATAAAGCGGGTTCATAGTTCATACCAAATGATTTTAGCAACTTACAGATATGTTTACAAAAAGCAAACACAGACCGTTGAGGAAAAAATAGTGTGTGGAAATTGTTTACCGCGTGTGGCGTGCCTGCCCGGCCGTTGGCATCTTGGTGTTAAGAGCATCTTCGATAGTGGCTACAAAAAACGTGCGCGCGGTAAAAGGAGATTTTAGCACGCGCACGACGGTTTCGCGCGCTCCAGAGGAAGAGGAAAACGATTGCGCGCGGGGGAAAAAGCGGGCAGTCGCGCGCTAGATTTGACGCTTCACTTCCGGCGCGCCTATAAAATGCATCGCGCGCCACGCACCGTTCCACCGCTATCCACATCGCCACGCGCCCTCTGACACTCTCTCCTCGCTCCCTCTACTGCTTTCTCGCCTCGCCGCCGACGTGCCACGACCGTGCCATCACGCCGTCGCGCCGCCGGGGAGCTTCGGGCTACTGTGGCGTCCGCGTGCGCCCGTCCGGCACGTACTACGTCGAGATTCGGTCCGGCGACGTGCGCCTCGGCCTCGGCGGCACCTTCGACACCGCCCAGGAGGGCGGCCGCGTGTACGACACTACGGCGTGGCGCCTCCGGCGCTCCCGTTGGGACGTGAACTTCCCGGACGTGGCGACGCGGGAGCAGGCGCAGGAGTTGGCGCCTCCCCCGCGGCTTATCACCGACACGATCGTCGTGAGAACCGGAGACGGGAGCGCCGTCTCAGTCTGGACGAGATGGATGGGGAAGCCACGGCGATGTGGCGCCAACGCTTCCCGCAAGACGTCATCACGAGCAATAATTCTTCGCCAAGAGGAGGGCGAAGAGGGAGAAGAGGAGGGCGGAGCGAGCCGCCTATCGCGAGTACAGGCGAACACGGAAGACGGCCGCTAAATTCAACATCGCGCTAGGAGATGCTCGTCCTGGGGCTCCAACGACGAGCGGTTCCTTACCGCCTACATTCAAACGCCGGAGGAGGACATCACCGAGGCGGAGTCCGAGTCGGAGGATGATGAGTAGTAGTAGTAGTTCTCGTTTTATCTATCTATAGTAGGAGGAGGCTATAAACTATCTACGCACTATCTATGTATCGTAGGAGGAGGCTATGAACTATCTACGCACTATCAATGTATCGTAGGAGGAGGCTATGAACTATCTATACTATTTATCGTTTATTTATCTACGTAACTATCGGATCCAAATGTATACTGAATCGTAGTACAAAAAATAAGAAATATAACGCGTCTGCTGGAGCGGCTCGCGTGCGCTAAACTTTGCAGTGACCGCTGGAGCAAGCGCTCCGCGCCGTGCAAAAACTCACGAACAGTGCGCTGCAAACGTTTTTTTAGTGCGCAGCGCATAGCGTGGCTGTTGGAGACGCTCTAATTGGCTGGTGAAAGGTCCGTGCTTGGGTGTGGTCGACTGGGCGTCAGGGCTTGGGTGCTGCCGTGCTGGCCGGCATCCGGCGTGTCCTTGTCGTCCCCGTCGATGCGGCTGCCGCTGTGCGCGACCCAGTGAGGAGTCGGTTGGGAATGAAAGAAGCTGCGTCGTAGGATTCTATGAAGCGTACGAATCTAGGAGCTCCGGACCTGAGATCGATCGATCGATCAAATGGATCGATCAAGGATCGCTAAAACATGGGAAGCGGCCTAAGGGTGACATGTGCGTTCAGGCCGTTCAACTGGCCTGGCTGGGCTTTTCCCCTCGCCCAACCCTGATGCTTATGGGCTTTTTAGATGGCAGACGATGGTGCATACGCTTGCGACACTGATGAAGTCATCATTATCGAAACTTTGCCTTACGCGTCTGTGTTACTGATGGAAAAAAGATACCCGCACGATTCATAGCGCAGCACCCGAAGTGGTCGCTGCTTGTGACCATTGCGAGCCACACCTATATATACATACTGCCAGGCAGCTAGTTAGCCATCCACATCTTGGCAAGAAAACTAGCTAGCCACAGCGTCGTCGCCCTCGCCAAAAGCCCAAAACCCTCGCACGAGATGACCTCCGGCGGCGCACCAAACCCATGGCGACTGCCTCCTCCACCTGCTCCGCCGCCGCCGCCGCGGGACGGCCACCCGTGCCCTTTGTGCGGTAAGTGGTGGCCAACAGTCCAAGCCCTTGGCGGCCACATGTCGTCCCGTGGCTGCGACAAAAAGCGCAAGCGCCGCCAGGAGGACGCGCCGGTAAGCCAGCCCCTGCCCGTCTCGACTCCGCCCGTCTCTAGTCTGTCTGCTCTAATCGACTTGTCTTTATCTTGCGCAGTTCATATGGGTGTTTGCTCCTCCCATCTATGCTCTGCAGGGGCCGTGGCTGTTGGCTCCTAACAGCTTCTTCTGGTCGGAGTACCGCCATGGAGGGCGCCCTCCGGTGGAGATAAACTTCCTCGGGCTGCCGGGGGCACCAACGGCACAGCGGGTCATGGAGCACGAGGATGCGGAGCCGCAGGTTAACAACGACGGAGATGGTGAGGAGATCGACCTGACCTTGAGGCTCTGATCGATCCGTGGAAGGCTAGTCGGATTAGATCGTATCATGTTTGAGATTCATGTCAGCATTTGCTGTGTTTAAGCTATATCTTACTGTGTTCTTGGCTATTCGGATGAATATCGTGCATGTTTAAAATTCAATCGCCTTTATTTTGTTTCATATTTTAATGTAAAAGAGTGCTCCCTGCTGTGATCTTCTGTCCTTCGGTTTCGATAGATCTCAAAGGGAAGAAATATAAGCCATTATTTTGCATCCAAGTTTTTTTAGTACGTGTGTGACATTCAAACTTGGTTCAGATTTTTTGTTCTACAGCAAAACTTGGTGTACATTGTCTGTCGTAGATCATTACTTTCTTAAAATGATAAAGTGGTAAATTTTGGGCTCCATATCTTGTTTTCACAATAAGTTTCTTTAATCGATGTAAAACGAATCTTTACTCATGCAAAAAGGCAAGTCGATCGACGTTGGGATCGATTGCATGCAAACATTAACGCGCGTTCACCTGCATCCTCCTTTTTAACCGTATATATCCCACTCTCAGCCATTAGCTACTTACAATTCTAGCTACTTATTACCATTCTATAGGAAGAAGGGTGGGCATCCCTGGACTCTCTCTACCCTTCATTGAGCTGGCCTACACTAATGTCATTAACAGAGTGAGCTGGTTAATTAATATCATATATACAGTTAATCCAAGGAGATCTCATTTTCTTCTATCAATCGATGGTACAGATTTCATCTACTGATTGGTACCCATGTTGAATTGTTCATTCTAGATCAATGTTTTGTCACGAGTTAATACCGCTTTTAGTACGTAAAAACTCAACCGGTTTTTTCACGAGTTGATACCGCACACGCTTGCTAACCAACCCAAGCGGTAACTACAGTTGTTCAACGTAAGATGAGCCTTTCATATGTCTGGTACTCCACAGTCCACACAGAGTGAGGCGGGTCGCCGTTGTCTTCCCCTTAAGCATGCAACGAGGGGCACATGCCGGCCAGCATGCGCTCGTAGACGTAGCCGAAGCAGTAGTCCAGCGCTCGAGCTTACACCGTGCACCAGTCACTCACCACCGACGTGGCCGACGTGCTTAAGCTCGCGGTTGGTCTCGCGCGCCGGCGTGGCCATGTACACGTCGTCACGCCGCTGCTGAGCTTCGCATGCGATCACGTCTTGTCGCTCATCCAGCCAACCCCAACGCTCTCTAATATGCTCGTCGCCCTCGTGCGAGAGCAGGGCGCGCAGCAGCAGCCGCTCCTTCGCCATCAAAGTGGATCTCGACCAGCTCATCATTTTTATTCTTGACGACCCCAGCCAGCGTAAGCCGCGTGATGCAGGAGGCCGAGTTCTCCAACACCATAGTCAGGAGCAACCTCGAGGAGGAGGGAGCGCTCACGTGATGTCCTCTTACTCGGTGCACGACTGTAGAACCCTATCCTGTATGCCTCGCCAAACTCCATGTCGCCAACGCGTGCAAGCTCTGCTTGGCCATCGACGTTGGGTACCAATGCGCTTAGCTCGCGTCCGTATATGGACGTGTCTCTCATGGGTCAGAGTTCTTGTTTGTTTCTCGTCAGCACACATGGGAAGCAACGTGCGTACATATATGCATCTCCAAGATGAATCAACATGTCTCCTTCACCTCCTCCTGCGTGAACTTGTGCATCTACTCCGACGGAAAGTAGTACGGAGTAGCCTAATGCAAACAAACAAGTCGGAAATGAGCCACTAGCTGCCAAGCATTAATCATTAACATGTCTCGCCTCGTGCTACCAAGGCAGTGCTAGAAACAGCGTACTACCTCGTTAGGCAGACCGAGCTCGCCGCGTCCCGGCTCGTCGACCTCGGGGTGGTGCAGCTCCCTCCTCGAGTTGTTCGTGGAGATCAACAAGGGAACGAAGGAGAAGGCGCTGGCCTTTCCTGGACGGTCTGCTCCTTGTATGCAAGGCGCGCGACCAAGCATACGCGCAGCGCAGGCGGTTTTTTTTACCGGTTATCGTGAACTAGATGCAGCACACGTTGACGTGCAGCCGTGCAGGTGATCAACTGTGGTAGAAATTTCTTTTCCCAGAGATAATTTATAAACTACACTATGCTCTCTAATTTTTAAGCCCTCACAGTTTATTTTTCCAAGATTTAAGCCCTCACAATCAATTGCAATGAAAAAACAAAGTTCCACAAGATTTAGCGTCGGTCTTCTCCAAATGCTATACAAGTTAGTATATCATGCAAATAGCGTGCTATATTTGAAAATAGTGTTTTGAAGCAAAATATCAGATATATCAAATAAAAATTAAGGCTTTAGTAATTTCCAAGGAAAGGAAACACTCCTAATTAAATAGACAAGCATACAAGAGAGAGGATCAGGGCATGTACATCTTAATTTGTAAAGAGCGGGAGCAGTCCTAATGAAACAAAGAAGCATCAGTGGCTGACTTGTCGGTGTCGGCGGCGTGGTGGACATTGGCGTTATCTTGCTAGAGTTGGAGGTGTGGCCGGCACCGCTTCTTCGAGAGGGGATGAAGAGAAGTTGTTGCCACTTTCAAACCGCCGCCGCTGCCTCGATCACTAGTCATGAATGCCACTGCCCTCGGTCATGAGCTGGTGGGAAATTGGGGATGATTTAGCTAGGTTAGACTATATGGGTTGCGTTCGAGTATGAGACGGAGAGAGTGAGAGAGTGAGTTCGGTCAACGCGATGCAGAGATGCTTGATGGGCTGCTGTCAGAACTAGCGTCGAAATAGCGCATTATAGCGACGTAGCGAGCACATTAGCTAAAATTTAGCATGACCCTTCTAGACACGCTCCAGGAACGCTATAACGTCGAAATATCACGATATTTTCTCATTGCTTAATTGAGGTCTTCAACTTAAAATTGTGTCACCCAATTTTGACAAGGTAACAATTTCTCAAGGAGTTCTCTCATTCAATTCTTTTAACTCACTATGGTCCCTAATTTTGAAGTTCTCCCATTCGATTGAGGTATTCAATTTTAGAATTTGTTAACACTTTGACTAGGTGAATGATATTTTAATTAGTCGGCAACAACCAGCCTATAAAAACATATCAACCTGTTGATTGTGTCCCGGATAAGGGGATGCTAACTACGTCGGCTCCCAGACGTGGGCTGGGCTAAGGACCCCCAAATAACCAACCAGTGGGCTACATTCGCCAAGCCTCATGAAGTAATCAGGATGGAATCTTCCAAAGACTTGGCGCGTACTCCAAGGGATGAATGCACTCTTTGGCAAGTTTATCTTCAGATGTAACTGACCTATGTGTAACCCTACGTACCCCAGCATCTATATAAGCCGAGGAGCCTAGTCCTTATAGAAGGATAGACTCAGACACATAAGATCTTGAGGTAGATCAACCTATACTCTGTGCCCCATCCACAATCAATATAGACAAAGAAGGACGTAGGTTTTACCTCTTCGAGAGGGCCTGAACCAGGGTAAACATCGTGTCTCCTCTCTGTTTACAAGAAATATGTCAACTTGTGTCCTTCTATCAGTGACCCTGGAAGAATTGGTCATAAATCTACGACCATTTGAGACCAATTGGTCAAAAGCTGTTTGGGGGGCTCCAAGCCCTGAACTATAACGACCATTTTGGTCAGAAAGGTCATAATTTCCTTACGTGAAATGGTCATAAAGCAGATAGCACTGGTCTGATGCCTTATTTCTAGCTGATCATGACCAATATAGATGGTCATAACCTTGTAAATTGTGGTGGGTTGCTATGACTAGGCGCCACCTCATCAGTTTTGCCTATGTGTCATGTCCATGTGTAAATTTTTGCCCTAGGTTGTGAAGCAACCTATATTTCTGTCATTCCCAAAATTCCCAAAAAAAATCTCATAAATTATTTGGGTCATATCTTCGTCAAATATGTAAAAAACCTTCCTTGCCCAGTTCAAAAATAATTCAACAATATCCATTTTCCTATTCTGTTCAGAACAATACTTTGTGAAGGAAGTGCTATTTATATATTCTTGATTGCCCTCAAAATTTTTGGGCACTATTTCCTATCCAAATCATTGCCTCATGACAAAATTCAGCTCCATTTGCCCAATAAATCTTCCTCCGCAAATTTCCAAAGTTTTTGTCCACCTAGAACCTTTGTGAAAGAAGTACTAGCTATGCATATCCTAATGAGTTGAATTTTTGCCACATATTCTATATGCCTATGTAACTTACCTACACCAAATTTGAGCTTAGTTCATTTAGCCAATTTCTCTCACTAATTTTTCGAAGGTTTTTTCCAGAGAAGAGCATTGTGAAGGAAGTGCTATTTATATATTCTTGGTTGCCCTCAAAAATTTTGGGCACTCTTTCCTATACAAATCATTGCCTCATGACAAAATTCAGCTCCATTTGCCCAGTAAATCTTCCTCGACAAATTTCCAAAGTTTTTGTCCACCTAGAACCTTTGTGAAAGAAGTACTAGCGATGCATATCCTAATGAGTTGAATTTTTGCCACATATTCTATATGCCTGTGTAACTTACCTACACCAAATTTGAGCTCATTTCATTTAGTCAATTTCTCTCACTAATTTTCCGATGTTTCTGTCCAAAAAAGAGCATTGTGAAGGAAGTACCACTTTGGCATGTCCAAATGGTATCCATTTTCTAAAGTGCTTTCCTATGCCCAAATAACCACCCTCCACCAAATTTAAGCTCAATCCATTCATTATTTTGAACCCAGCTTCAACATTCGTATTTATGTCCAGTGTGGTACTTTGCAAAGCAAGTACCACCTAGGCTCCTTCTTTTGAGCTGAAATTTTTTTGAAGACAGTATTCTTAATAACTGATCATCCTCAGCCAAAACTCACGCCCATTAGCCATGTGCACTTCCCGTACCACTAATCAAACATTTGGCTGCAAATTCATGTTTGAGCATAGATCGGTCTCCTCGTGAGAATCTTATGTTATAATTTTCTTCCTAGCACCTACCTGGGGAGTGCCCAACCCACTAGACATGCCTAGGCCGCCCAGAACGTATGGCAATGCCACGGTCACGCGATGACCACGCGGCGGGCATGCGAGTTTATGCGCTCTAGAGTTGGGGCCCTCGGCCACCGTCCAAACCTTGATGTATCACCACCAAACCATGTATTTATGATTAAATAGGTACTTATTTAACTAGAAATGATTTTTGGAAAAAATAAATAGCAAACTATAAGGCAGCTGCAATTCAAATTTGACCCGCTTCCAACTGAATCATCGGAAATTTGTCTTTTTCATGAGATGTGTATCAAACCTTTTGACACCCAACCATTTTGTCAATTGTGCATTAAATCTGTCCTAGTATTTTAGAAAATTGATTTGGTCCAATTTTGCAACAAATATATGGTAGGTCCTTCACAACAAAAATCATTTTGGGCACTAGGAAAATGGAAAATGAATTTTTCGTCCAATGAAAATGAAAACTTCCTTAGGCAACATTGTTTGCCATTCCAAGATGCACCCTTATGCACAATATAAGATCATTTGAACAAACTATGTCATGAATGTGGCCATAAGATTGAGCATTCGAGTTGAAAGCCATGCATCTTCACACTTGATAGCTCGTTTCTGAGAACATTTTTTTAAAATATTTGCCGTATTACAAGTTTATATTTTTTGCTGGTAACTTGTTCACATATAATGACACAATGCGAAGGTATTACAATTTTTTTATTTTTTTATTTTTTATGCCCGTTTCAAATTGCGGTCAAAACAGCGGGAATGATCATTCCTAGCTAGTGGTTGAATCCTGGATATTTTGGTGTTTCTCTGATTAAATAGATACTTATGTAGCTAGAAATGATTTTTGAAAAAAAAATAAAGAGCAACCTACGAGGTAGCTACAGTTCAAATTTGACCCGCTTCCAACTGAATCGGCGGAAATTTGTCTTTTTCACGAGAGGTGGATCAAAACTTTTTACACCCAACCATTTGGTCATTTGTGCATTAAATATGTCCTAGTATTTTAGAAATTTGACACTTTACAATTTTGCAACAAATATATGGTGGGTCCTTCACAAAAAAACTCATTTTGGGCACTCGAAAAATGGAAAATGAATTTTTCGTCCAAAGAAAATGAAAACTTTCTTTGGCAACATTGTTTTCCATTCCAAGATGCACCCTTGGGCACAATATGAGATCATTTAAAAAAACTATGTCATGAATGTGGCCATAAGATTGATCATTTGGCTTGAAAGCCATGAATCTTCACACTTGATAGCCCGTTTTCGAGAACACTTTTTTAAAATAATAGCTTTATTACAAGTTTATAATTTTTGCTGGTAACTTGGTCACATATAATGATGCAATGCGAAGGTTTTCCAATTTTTTGATTTGTTTTTTGAATTTTTATGCCCGTTTCAAAATGCGGTCAACGGCGGGAATGACCGTTCCTAGCTAGTGGTTGAATCTTGGAACTTTTTGGTGTTTCTCTGATTAAAAAGAGCAAACTACATGGTAGCTACAGTTCAAATTTGACCCGCTTCCAACTGAATCGGCGGAAATTTCTCTTTTTCACGAGAGGTGGATCAAAACTTTTTACACCCAACCATTTGGTCAATTGTGCATTAAATATGTCCTAGTATTTTAGAAAATTGATTTGGTACAATTTTGCAACAAATATATGGTAGGTCCTTCACAAAAAACTCATTTTGGGCACTCCAAAAATCGAAAATGAAATTTTCGTCCAAAGAAAATGAAAACTTCCTTAGGCAACATTGTTTGTCATTCCAATATGCACCCTTGTGCAAAATATGAGATCATTTGAACAAACTATGCCATGAATGTGGCCATAAGATTGAGCATTTGGGTTGAAAGCCATTCATCTTCATACTTGATAGCTCGTTTCTGAGAACACTTTTTAAAAATAATCACCGTATTACAAGTTTATAATTTTTGCTGGTAACTTGGTCACATATAATGACACAATGCGAAGGTTTTCCAACTTTTTGATTTTTTTCTGAAATTTTTATGCCCATTTCAAAATGCGGTCAAAACGGCGGGCATGACCGTTCCTAGCTAGTGGTTGAATCTTGAAATTTGTTTGGTGTTTCTCTGATTAATTAGATACTTATATACCTAGAAATGATTTTTGGAAAAAAATAAAGAGCAAACTATAAGGCAGCTGTAGTTCAAACTTGACCCGCTTCCAACTAGATTGGCGGAAATTTGTCTTTTTCACGAGAGGTGGATCGAAACTTTTGACACCCAACCATTTGGTCAATTTTTATTAAATATGGCCTAATATTTTAGAAAATTTACTTGGTACAATTTTGCAACAAATATATGGTAGGTCTTCACGAAAAAACTCATTTTGGGCACTCAAAAAAATGGAAAATATTTTTTTTGCCAAAAAACTCATTTCTCACGGGACCTTTTAAAAGTAATTTATCTTATTTCTTGTTTGTTATTTTCCTGAAAACTTGTTCACATCTGGTGACACAATGAGAAGGTTTTGTATTTTCTTTTTGAATTTTTTCAGGTCATAAAATAGCTGACATGATTTTAACACGTTAATTTTAGGCAACTATGACATATTTAGACGGTTATAACATCATACTACATCCTGATTGGTCCGTGGATGTCTCATGCGGATCACGCATCATACGTCGTCGGATGCTCGCGGATCCAACAGCCGTCCTCAACCCTTCCACACCAACCATGAAACCCTAGTTGAGCATTTTCCATCCAACCCCCCCCCCCCCCCGCCTCCTTTCTTTCCCACATCCATCCATCCATCCCCTTCCATCTCCTCGCTCAGCTTCGGTTCCCTATTGAGCGAACCGTGTCTTCTGCCGTCGTCCTCCCCATCTCACATCTGCATCGCGCCGCCCCTCCTCCCAATCCTACCGTGGATGCCTCCTCCCATCCTACGCCGCCGCACCCCACACCCGCTGCTGCCCCCACTCCTATAGTGCCATCTCCCTCCTCATCGAGGGCCGACCCCTCATCGTCTAGCCACTCCAACGCCGCCTCCCTTCCCATGGACCAGTGCCTCACTGGTCGTCCAGCGCCGCCACCACTCCTCCAACGCCAGTCCCCCACCCCACCGAGTGCTGAGCCCTCGCCATCAAGCACCGCCCACCTCCCCATCAAGCGCTGCCCCACTCACCGGCAAGCTCTCTCGATGTTTAGATCCGGTTCCCTCGCCTCGATGTTCATGTCCGGCTCCCTCGCCTCCTCCTCCTCTGTCTCCCACAAAAGTCCATCACCGAGTCAAGTCTAGATGAACAACAACCGAAGCTGGCGGCAGCGGTGTGGGCGTGTAATGTAGGGAGAAACCCTAGGTGGACGATCTTTCACGTTGGAGCGGATCCTACGGCGAATCACGAAGAACACGCAGAAGAACTCGGGGGAAAAACACGAGGAGAACAAGAGAAATCACGAAACCAACATAGAATCAATCACACGAGTGCAAGATCACTGAACACAAAGAGATACATATGATTCACAATCAACAAAGGTAAGGATACAAAGGGAACCAATCTTCTCCGTGAGGAGGTCTTGAATCCGCGAGGGGATCTTCCCGTAGAGGGGTCTTGAATCCAAGTGGATCTTCTCTGAGGAGGCCGCGGTCTCTCACGAAGAGGAGATCCGATGGATGAGCGGGGCTCTATCTCTGATTTGAGCTAAATCAACGCTAACCCTAAAACGTACGGGATGAGGGAGTATATATAGTTTACGGGATGCGGAAGGGTACGCGGGCTTCGGCCCAAGTGGCTGCGCGCAGGCAGGGCCGGAAGTTCCGGGCTAGGCTGGAAGTTCCGGGCGCCAGAGGTTCCGGGCAAGGTCCGGCCTAAGCCGAAAGTTGGCACGGGTTAAGATGAGCTGGCGTCCGGGGCCGGAGGGTCCGGGCAGGCCGGAAGTTCCGGTGGCTGGAAGGTCCGGGCCAAGTTCCAGGCAGGTTCCGGGCTAAGCAGAGAGTTGGCATGCCCGGGCTGGTCGATGTCGAAGGAGGCCGGAAGCTCCGGGTAGGCGGGACGTTCTGGGGGCCGGAAGTTCCGGGCTCTGGATGGAAGTTCCGGGCTGTCCAGAGAGTTGACGCCTTTCGCTTCTTCTTCAGCGTTGTACCTGATCACACACAGAGTTTCTGTCTGAGGTAGTAGCCATGTCTCGAGAGGGTCATATGATATATAACTAAGGAGAGAAGTCATCTCGGTCTCGAGAGCTCGAGTTTGTGCTCTACTCATGGGTACTCTTGGTGCTTGGTGAGGCGACTGAAGGTCCATGGGGATGACCGAAGGATGCTCCGCATCATCTCCCCCCCTTGTAAAAGATCCGACCTCGGATCGAGATCCTCGTCACCATGGTACGGGGAGAGATCGGAGATGTTGAAGATGTCGCTCACGTTGTACTTGTCGCGTGGGAGATCGATATTGTAAGAATTGTTGTTGTAGCGTGCTAGCACCTTGAAGGGTCCGTCGGCTCGAGGGAGAAGCTTGGACTTGCGTTCGTTGGGGAAGCGGTACTTGGGAAGGTGTACCCACACGAGGTCTCCAATGTTGAATATCATGGGATGCTTGTTGACGTTGAGCTTGGTCGCTAGTCGTTGTACTTGGCGCTCGATGGTGTGCCTTGTATGTTCATGCATCTTCTTGATGTAGCTTGCACGGGCACTTGCGTCAAGGTTGGTGCGCTCTTGTAGAGGAAGAGGTAGAATGTCCAATGGGGACAACGGGTTGAAGCCGTAGACGACCTCGAAGGGGGACTTGCCGGTCGTCGAATGTCTTGCACGGTTGTAGGCGTACTCGGCGATGGGTAGACACGCCTCCCACTCCTTGATGTTCTTCTTGATCAACACGTGAAGTAGAGTGGAGAGTGTATGGTTCGTCACCTCCGTTTGGCTGTCGGTTTGAGGATGGTATGCTGAAGAGAACAATAGCTTGATGCCGATCTTGGCGCATAGGGTCTTCCAAAAGTAACTCAAGAACTTGATGTCGCGGTCCGAGACAATCGTCTTTGGCATTCCATGGAGTCGCAAGATTTCCCTACAAAAGAGATTGGCAATATGTGAAGCATCGTCTATCTTGTTGCAAGGAATGAAATGTGCCATCTTAGAAAATCGGTCCACAACAACAAAGACGGAATCCTTGCCATTTTGAGTTCTAGGCAAACCAAGTACAAAATCCATGCTAATGTCTTCCCAAGGTTGATAAGGAATAGGAAGAGGCATGTAAAGACCATGGGATTGAGCTTTAGACTTAGCTTTGTGACATATAGAGCAACGGTTGGTGAAGCATGAGACATCACGGAACATCTTGGGCCAAAAGTAGTTCTTGGAGAGCGTGGTGAAAGTCTTGTCACGTCCAAAGTGTCCCATGAGTCCGCCTCCATGAGCCTCTTGCAAAAGTAGAAAACGAAGAGAAGACTCGGGAATGCAAAGTTTGTTAGCTCTCATAAGATAATCATCCTTTATGTAGTATAGTTCCCAAGACGTGTGCGTCAAACACTTAGCATAAGGAGTAGCAAAAGAAGGATCAAGCTCATACAAGTCTTTTATATGCTCAAAACCAATAACATTCAACGCAAGTTGAGTGACAAGTGTGCATATGCGTGAAAGTGCATCCGCAACTACATTTTCCTTACCCTTAATGTACTTGATCACATAAGGAAAAGATTCAATAAATTCACTCCATTTGGCATGATACTTGTTCAACTTAGTTTGACCTTTTAAGTACTTAAGCGTTTCATGATCGGTATGGATGACAAATTCATGAGGTCTAAGGTAATGTTCCCAAACATGTAGCACACGTACTAAAGCATACAATTCTTTGTCATAGATGGGATAATTAAGTTGAGCACCAGAGAGTTTTTCACTAAAATAAGCAATGGCTCGTTTTTCTTGCATCAAAACTCTGCCAGTTCCGGTACCACTTGCATCAGAATGAACCTCAAAAGTTTTGTCAAAGTTGGGCAAAGCAAGAATCGGAGCATGTGTAAGCAAAGACTTGAGCTCATCAAAAGTGGTGGATTGCAAAGATCCCCATACAAAAGGAGCATTCTTCTTACTCAAAGCATGTAAAGGAGCGGCAATTGTGCTAAAGTTTTTCACAAAGCGGTGATAAAATCCTGCAAGACCAAGAAAACTACGCACTTGTTGCAAATTGGTGGGTTGGGGCCAAGTTTTGATTGCCTTGATCTTAGTTTCATCAACATGGACACCCTTGGAAGAGACAACAAAACCCAAGAAAACAACTTTGTCAACGCCGAACGTGCATTTTTTCAAGTTTGCATAAAGGCTTTCCTTGCGAAGGGTTTGCAAAATAGATTTAACATGATTAATATGCTCTTTCATAGTTTTGCTAAACACAAGAATATCATCAAAGTAAACCACAACGAAGACTCCAATGTAAGGTCTAAGCACATGATGCATAAGACGCACGAAAGTACCGGGTGCTTCCGACAAACCCATAGGCATCACTAACCACTCATATAAGCCAAATTTGGTTTTGAAAGCGGTTTTCCATTCATCACCTTCTTGAATGCGAATTTGATAATAGCCACTTTTAAGATCAATTTTTGAGAAAAAGTTGGCTCCACTAAGTTCATCAAGCATATCATCTAAGCGAGGAATGGGATGCCTATATCGAACGGTAATGGCATTTATGGGTCTACAATCGGAACACAAGCGGAAACTTCCATCGGGTTTAGGCACAAGTATAACAGGAACGATACAAGGGCTTAAGCTTTCACGTACATGACCGTTGTCGATGAGTTGTTGTACTTGTCGTTGAATCTCCTTGGTTTCTTTGGGATTGACACTGTATGGAGCTTTGTTTGGAGGTGGCGCTCCAGGGATGAGGTCGATTCGATGCTCAATGCCTCATAGTGGAGGTAGACCCGGAGGTAGCTCATCGGGGAAAACATCTTGGAATTCCTGCAAAAGAGATTGAAACACTAAAGGTAGCTCGTGAGAGGTGTTAGTTGTTTGCTCTGCATCCTTGCACACAAGGACAAAGTGCATCACACTCGATGGGTTCTCACACACTTCTCTCATCTCACTTTTGGTGGCAAATAGGATGAGGTTTTTCTCTCTAGGCGAAGAGGCGCTCAAATTTGGCTTGTGGCTCTCACTCACTTTTGGGTGGATCACTTTTTCACTCTTCTCTCCATGATTGGTGGTTTGCTTGTCGGCTATCACTTGACTAGGAGACATAGGTCGTAGCACATATTCCTTCCCTTTCATTTTCAAGCTATAGTGATTGGTGCGCCCATTGTGGATGACACCACGGACGAATTGCCATGGTCGACCAAGGAGGAGGAGGCAAACGGTCATTGGGACCACATCACACTCCAAAGTGTCTTCATAAGCACCAATTTTGAAGGATACTTGGACCGTATGCTCGACTCGTATAGTGCCGGAGTCACTTAGCCATTGAACTTTGTAGGGGTGCGGGTGCTTCCTCTTTACTAATTGAAGCTTGGAGCATAGTTCTTCACTTGCCAAGTTGTGGCAACTACCTCCATCGATGATGACCTTGACGGACCTTCCATTGATGCCGGCCTTAGTGTGGAAGATGTGGCATCGTTGGTCTTCTTCTTGTTGATGTTGAAGTGTCAAGACTTTGGAGACACCGAGAGCGGGGCTCGAATCCTCATCACAAAAGACTTGGTCATCTTCATCCTCGTTCATGCGCCGGTGCATGGCCACTTGCTCAAGGGCTTCCATCTCCTCTTCACTCATTGAGTCATATGTGCCGTCGTCGTTGAGGATCATGGTGCGCTTGTTCATGCATTGGAAGGACTTGTGGCCTCGTCCACCGCAAGTGAAACACTTGAAGGAGCTTGTTTTGACGGTTTCATCGGTTGGAGTAGATGATGAAGCACGCGGCTTGAAGTTTCTTGTAGTAGGAGGAAGACGACTTGAACTTGCCGAAGTTTTCTTGTAACTTGACGTGTCGTCGTTGCTTGGAGAAGGTTTGGTTGATGTAGATGTTGGAGGAGTCGTTGAAGCTTGGATGTTGGAGAAGACGTAGATCTTGGATGAGTACTTGGCATACTTGAGGTCATCTTGCACTTGACGTTCCGCCTTTGTAGCTTGATGCACGAGCTCAATGAGGTTGGAGTAGGGTTGGAGGTCGGCTATTTTCTTGATGGGATGATTGAGTCCATTCAAGAATCTTGCCATTGTTTGCTCATCATCTTCCGTGACATTGGCTCGATTCATGGCTATCTCCATTTCCTTGTAGTATTCTTCAACACTCTTTGTTCCTTGCTTGAGGAATTGTAGCTTCTTGAAGAGATCCCGGTTGTAGTAGGTTGGTACAAAGCGTGCCCGCATGACATCCTTCATTTGAGCCCACGTGGTGATTGGTGGTTCACCTCTTGCTTGACGGCGTTCAAGGACTTGTTCCCACCATATGAGCACATAGTCTTGGAACTCAAGTGATGCCATAGCGATCTTCTTCTCTTCCTCATAGTTGTGCAAGCGGAATATTTTGTCGACCTTCAATGCCCATGAGAGGTACTCTCCCGGATCATTGCTTCCATTGAACTTGGGCATTGTGAACTTGAGCTTGCCATAGCGTTGCTCTTCATTCTGTTGTTGGCGATGGTGATGATGACGCCCTTGACGTAGAGGGTAATCATCCTCATGTTGCTCTTGTCGTGGATTAAGTCCATGATCAACTTGCTCTTGTTGAACTTGAGGTTGAGGTGGAGCTTGACGTTGCACACGCGGTTGGTAGTTCCTCTCTTGGATTTCTTCTCGAAGGGCTTCCTCTTGATTGCACCGCTCGCGATTGCAGTTGGCAATGGCTCGTCTCGAATCTTGAAGGGCAGGTTGCACCTCAAGAGCTTGCGCTTCACATTGTTGTTGTTGAAGACGTTGATTCTCGGCATCTTGTTCCTCTTGGTGTAGGCGCGCTCGCTCTTCTTCTTGGCGTCGTAGTCGTTGTCGTTCTTGAGCTTGTGCAAAAGCGACTTGGTTTGATTGAGGACGAGGGATTTGCTCCTCGACTTGTTCTTGTGTATGCTTGTCATGTAGCGGGTTCCGAGATGCATGCCGGTCTTGACGCGCAGCTCGTCGAAGAGTGTTCGATGACGGTGTACTTGAGTCGGAGAAGGTGTCGTCGGAGTGTCGAGTCGAGCGGCTCCGTCTTCAGGATGAAGAAGTGGAAGGACGCCGGTTCCTCATGAAGGCGCGGATCTCGTCCATTCTTGCATCATTCTCCTGCTTGTGAGCGTCGAATTTGTTGTCGAAGTAGTCCCTCATTGCTTGTTGTTCTTGGTGCAATGCCTTTTGAGCTCCAAATAGGTGAATCTTGGTTACAAATGATGTCATATTGTCGTCGTTCTCGATGAGAGGTGGAGTGGTAGAAGAACTTGGCCTATCCATCATTCCAAGCAAAATGTAAGTGGTAGAAGGAAAAGAATGTATACCAAATGTACCTTGATCGAAGTTGAATATGAATCAAGTTCACTCAAATGCGAACAATGAAATAGCACTGTTGGTACCAATTCTCGTCGATTCTCACACCTACACACGTAAAAGCTTATGGTGGAGCTTGGTTAGGATGGTGGCACAAAATTTGATGCAATAGTAAGTGAGTTTCAATAATGTTGGAAAAGATTCACAAATTTGCAAATGCAACAAGTAGACCAAGCAAGTATGGGTACACGGAAACACACACGCAAATAGATAAATGGGATTGTGCAATCCAAAAGTGAGCCAAAATGTGGAAACCACGAGAATGCTCTTGTTGCACAATACTAGAGAGACGCTAGCACGATTGCACAATAGGCGGATACACAAACTTGTGCACAACCTACTAGGCAAAAATGCAACGATCTCTATCCCAAGTATGCTATATGTATGATATTTCGGTGCGATGATCCAAGATGATCCGATATGACAATCTTAATGTTGTATGATGCTATGGTTCTTGCTTATAAGCTCTTTGCTTATCTTTCCTCTATGCTTAAAAGCTTGGGTGGCTCTTTCACTTTTGAGATCTTTTCTCATGCAAAACTCATGAACCAAGATAACAATTGCGTATATGCTATGACAACTTTGTGACACACAAGTGGATCCCAAGATATGCACCACGGTAGTATGGTATGTATGCTATGGAGTATGATCACTAATGTGCACAAGTCACGTTGCCTGCAATACTCAATGGCTAGTCTCGATGGGTAAGCAACGCAAAAGATGGCTATGATGTTTATCAATGCAATGGCAAGGTTTGGACAAAGATGTCGACGAGATTACCGTCCTTGCTTACGGTTAAAGGTTCCAAACGGATGCGAATGTGGCCGATGATGTGATGCACGATCTTCAGTACGTTGGCGAAGATGCTGTTGCACCGTGGTCGGAGTTGCCGAAGAAGCGGGAGTCGCCGAAGATGCGCGACCTTTCTGTCTAGGCCGGAAGTTCCGGGCAAGACGGAAGGTCTGGGGTCTAGAGGTTCCGGGGATGACCGGAAGGTCCGGGGGCCGGATGTTCCGGGCGAGGCCGGAAGTTCCGGGGGTCGGGAATCTGCCAAGAACAGAGACTTCGGGGTCGCGGATTTGGGCGGAAAAACTTGGGGAAAAACCCAAATCCGAGGGAGAAAAGAAGAATATAGAAGGGAGGAAGGGCAGGGAAGCTAGATCCACTCGAAGCAAAGCAAATCCATGGATCAAATCCAACAAAATCTCGACTCACCAACAAATCACAAAAAAAATTTGGGGCTATTTTTGGTGGGGAATTTTCGGATTTAGGACGAAAACAACAAAATCAAGCTAGAAAACATGGGGTAGGGGCTCCAAAAACATGATCAACGTGGCTCATGATACCAAGATGATGTAGGGCGAAACCCTAGGTGGACAATCTTTCACGTTGGAGCGGATCCTACGGGGAATCATAAAGAACACGCGGAAGAACTCGGGGGAAAAACACGGGGAGAACGAAAGAAATCACGAAACCGACATAGAATCAATCACACGAGTGCTAGATCACCGAACACAAAGAGATACATATGATTCACAATCAACAAAGGTAAGGATGCAAAGGGAACCGATCTTCTCCGTGAGGAGGTCCTGAATCCGCGAGGGGATCTTCCCGTAGAGGGGTCTTGAATCCAAGTGGATCTTCTCCGAGGAGGCCGCGGTCTCTC
Source organism: Triticum aestivum (assembly GCF_018294505.1). Taxonomy (NCBI): domain Eukaryota; kingdom Viridiplantae; phylum Streptophyta; class Magnoliopsida; order Poales; family Poaceae; genus Triticum; species Triticum aestivum. The sequence goes on along the minus strand of NC_057810.1, from coordinate 560,958,840 downwards.
ACGAAGAGGAGATCCGATGGATGAGCGAGGCTCTAGCTCTGATTTGAGCTAAATCAACACTAACCCTAAAACATACGGGATGAGGGAGTATATATAGTTTACGGGGGAGGAAGGGTACACGGGCTTCGGCCGAAGTGGCTGCGTGCAGGAAGGGCCGGAAGTTTCGGGCTAGGCCGGAAGTTCCAGGCGCCGGAGGTTCCGGGCAAGGTTCGGCCTAAGCCGAAAGTTGGCACGGGTTAAGCTGGGCTGGCGTCCGGGGGCCAGAGGGTCCGGGCAGGCCGGAAGTTCCGGTGGCCGGAAGGTCCGGGCCAGGTTCCGGGAAGGTTCCGGGCTAAGCAGAGAGTTGGCATGCCCGGGCTGGTCGATGTCGAAGGAGGCTGGAAGCTCCGGGTGGGCTGGACGTTCCTGGGGCCGGAAGTTCCGGGCTGTCCAGAGAGTTGACGCCTTTCGCTTCTTCTTCAGCGTTGTACCTGATCACACACAGAGTTTCCGTCTGAGGTAGTAGCCATGTCTCGAGAGGGTCATATGATATATCACTAAGAAGAGAAGTCACCTCGGTCTCGAGAGCTCGAGTTCGTGCTCTAGTCATGGGTACTCTTGGTGCTTGGTGAGGCGACGGAAGGTCCATGGGGATGACCGAAGGATGCTCCGCATCAGCGTGCCTCACCACGTCGCCGTCAAGGGGCCGCCACGAACCAAGGCCGGCGACACCTACCGCACGCCGAATCTGATACGAGGACCACGAGCAGGCGATGGGCTTCCTCACTCCACCCCAGATCTGTAGCTGCCCCCCCTCCCCCCACCGGCCATGGCCTCCATCCTAGGGATTCTGCCGCCGCGGCCGGAGAGGGGAGGGGAGGAGTGTAGAAGGACCAGAGCGAGATGGTACGTACGATGTCCTCTCGATCCTTTTCTCAATCTGATCCATACTCAACCTTTGTTATTAATCACGTGGATGATGGTCTGATTCGATTGTTCGGCAGGCCAGACGGCTCCTCGGGCAGCTCCTCGTCATGGGCAGCGCCGTCATCGGCAGGGCCGTGGTGCAGGCCTACAGCCAGACCATCGTAAGTGAGTGCCCTTGCTGTCCAAAACTCGATGGAATTTTGCAGCTATTCCTAGAACATTGATATGTCTACAACGTATCTATTACTTTTGATTGTTCCATGCTATTATATTACCATTTTTGATGTTTTATGGGCTTTACTATACACTTTTATATCATTTTTGGGACTAACCTACTAACCGGAGGCCCAACCCAAATTGCAGTTTTTTTGCCTATTTCAGTGTTTCGAAGAAAAGGAATATCAAACGGAGTCCAAACGGAATGAAACCTTCGGGAGAGTTATTTTTGGAACGGAAGCAATCCAGGAGACTTGGAGTATACGTAAGGGAAGCAACGAGGAAGCCACGAGGCAGGGAGGCGCGCCCTACCCCCCTGGGCGTGCCCCCCACACTCGTGGACCCCTCGTGGCTCACCTGACTGACTTCTTTCACCTATATATGTCCATATACCCTAAAAACATCGGGGAACACAATAGATCGGGAGTTCCGCTGCCGCAAGCCTCTGTAGCCACCAAAAACCAATCAGGACCCTGTTCCGGCACCCTGCCGGAGGGGGGATCCCTCACCGGGGACAATCTTCATCATCCCGGCGCTCTCCATGACGAGGAGGGAGTAGTTCACCCTCGGGGCCGAGGGTATGTACGAGTAGCTATGTGTTTGATCTCTCTCTCTCATGTTCTTGAGGTGATACGATCTTAATGTATCGCGAGCTTTGCTATTATAGTTGGATCTTATGATGTTTCTCCCCCTCTACTCTCTTGTGATGAATTGAGTTTTCCCCTTGAAGTTATCTTGTCGGATTGAGTCTTTAAGGATTTGAGAACACTTGATGTATGTCTTGTCGTGCTTATCTGTGGTGACAATGGGATATTCACGTGATCTACTTGATGTATGTTTTGGTGATCAACTTGTGGGTTCTGTAACATTGTGAACTTATGCATAGGGGTTGGCACACATTTTCATCTTGACTCTTCGGTAGAAACTTTGGTGCACTCTTTGAAGTACTTTTTGTTGGTTAAATAGATGAATCTGAGATTGTGTGATGCATATCATATAATCATGCCCATGGATACTTGAGGTGACATTGGAGTATCTAGGTGACATTAGGGTTTTGGTTGATTTGTGTCTTAAGGTGTTATTCTAGTACGAACTCTATGATAGATCGAACAGAAAGAATAGCTTTGTGTTATTTTACTACGGACTCTTGAATAGATCGATCAGAAAGGATAACTTTGAGGTGGTTTCGTACCCTACAATAATCTCTTCGTTTGTTCTCCGCTATTAGTGACTTTGGAGTGACTCTTTGTTGCATGTTGAGGGATAGTTATATGATCCAATTATGTTATTATTGTTGAGAGAACTTGCACTAGTGAAAGTATGAACCCTAGGTCTTGTTTCCTAGCATTGCAATACCCTTTACGCTCACTTTTATCATTAGTTACCTTTCTGTTTTTATATTTTCAGATTAAAAATACCCATATTTACCATCCATATTGCACTTGTATCACCATCTCTTCGCCCAACTAGTGCACCTATACAATTTACTATTGTACTGGGTGTGTTGGGGACACAAGAGAATCTTTGTTATTTGGGTGCAGGGTTGTTTGAGAGAGACCATCTTCATCCTAAGCCTCCCATGGATTGATAAACCTTAGGTCATCCACTTGAGGGAAATTTGCTACTGTCCTACAAACCTCTGCACTTGGAGGCCCAACAACGTCTACAAGAAGAAGGTTGTGTAGTAGACATCAAACATGTTGTATTGTCCATTGCTGTCAAAAACTCGGTGGTGGTGAAATGATGGCGATAGGATTTGTTTTCGGCTTGATGGGCATAGTCTGCACTCTGGAATGCTACACCGTTGAAGTGTAAATGAATTGTGCAAAAAAATTGTTGTCTTCCATTTTACTGGTGTCTATTCTTTTTATGTATAATTGCCATTTAGTACAGAAGGATGCAGGCTTGGAATTCTATTGTTTGATTAAATGAATCAAAACCTGAAGGAGATCTAGATTATTAGTAGAATCACATAGTTGTAATTACCCGAGGAATTTTAACAGAAGCTCACTGTTATGTCCTCCATTGGGCGATCTTGTTTGTTATCGCAGTAGAATTTGGTGTGCGTGAATATAAAATGGTGCTCATTTGCACAATTGTATTTCTGCAGAGTTTTAAGAAGAATGCTGGTACGAACACACTGACCTATACTTGTACATGTGTAGCTGAGGAACCTCTTGTGGGCTACTTCCAAGCATGATGTGTACGTGATGCAGAACTATTCTTTGAGGCACTGGTGGTCCTTACTGCGGAGAGGAAAAGAAGTGCTCAACATGGCATGCCCAAATCAGGTGATCTACCACAGAGCGATGTGATAGTCCTGCATCGTCGGAGTGCCGGTCAATCTCTGATCCACTGTGCGACCACAATATGCAGGATATGCAGGGAGGTCGGCCCTTGTCCAGGGTGAAGATCAGCACCATGACGAAGAGGGACAACCTCCTGGCGGCTGGTGGTTTCCATGGGGAGCTGATCTGCAATGTAAGGAGGCTGGAGTAGGCACGCAGTGCACACACAAAGCATTTTTTATGATTGAGAACATGTAGAAATGTAGAGTTGTAGCTTGACACTTAGGTATTTATTATTTTGTTAGTACCTTGGCAGTGAATTGTAGTAGCGAGGCCTCTTCATTTCGAGCAGCGATAGCCTGAAACTAGTGCTTTGTGTGTGCTAGTACCTCACAGTGTCATCCTTGTATATGCACATATGAAATTATTCACCCCGCCATTGTTACTGTTTCCTAATTGAGTACAACAAACCTCCTATTGTTTTTTGTGCAAAATAAGTGTGAAACATTGTAGTTGTCGGATGTTGGGTTCCGGCAGACCCTTAAGGTTCGAACTCTGGGGTGCGCGCGAAGATCTCTCTTCTACAAACCCACGTCCCAACGCCTCGCTGAGGATCTAGACTAGCAAGATGAACAACACAAGGGACACAGGGTTTATACTGGTTCAGGCCACCATTGTGGTGTAATACCCTACTCCAGTGTGTGGTGTGTAGATTGCCTCAGGGGCAGATGATGGACAATACAGTGGAAGAACAGCCTCGCGAGAGGTGTTCTTGCGGTGGTGTTCTGCCTTTGAAGGCTCTCTCTTTCTACTGTGGTGGCTATCCCTATATATAGAGGCCCTGGCCCTCTTCCCAAATATTGAGCGGGAAGGCCCCAACAACGGCCATTTTGAAGGGGAACATCTAGTACAACTTATCCTGACTAAAGTTGGTCTTCGACTGCCAAAGGCCCTGACGATGATGCCGTCTTGGGCTCCACGGTGACCTCCATCCCGCCGCTCTGCTGGTCTCGGTCTCGTTGCACCGAAATGGCAACCTTTACTTGACGCCTTGGTACTCCGTGCTTGCGCTTGCCCCCTTTGCACCAAAGAGGAAACAAGGACACTGCCCAGGCTGGCGCCTGCCTGGCGTCCGCCTGGTCTCGATCGTCATGGCTTGCGTCATCAGCACCTCGCGAGGTACCCTTGCCTTGATCTCTCCGCCTCCTCGCGAGCCTGCCTGGTGAGGCCGCCCCTGAGGAAGCTTCCTGTCATCCACCCCGCGAGGCTTGGCCCCTCGCGAGGTTCTTGAGCTTGACTCGATGAAGATGGGTCGCGCTGGGCCACCACTCGAGCCACGCCGCAGGCCACAGGTAGGCAAGTCTGGGGACCCTCGTTCCCAGAACACCGACAGTAGCCCCCAGGCCCAAGTCATGCCCGGACTGGGCTTAGCAGAGAAGCGAAGGGGCAAGTGCGAAGTGCCGCGGGCCCCAATAGCCTGCAGCCTTGGGCGGCGCGTGACGGTTGATTGGACGTGGGCGTCTCCGCTTCCCCACGATGCCTCGGCGACTGCCCGACTTGACAGGTCTCTGCATGCAAAAAATGAGTCATGATTACCTGCGATCATGGAGGCCGACGGTTGGCCTCCTCCGGCTATAAGTATGGGACGGCGTGAGCCCTCCTAGCTTATTTCTCCTTGCTTTGCCTCTTCTTCTTAGCTCTTCCTCCATTTTGATGACAATGGCACGGATCTGCCGGTTCTCCGCTGAAGAGAATTGGAAGGCCCCCCGAGAGGGGCCCGTCCCACTCCCACTGAAGAAGCGGCCAGTCCCCTGTCGCCGCGACGAAGACACTCGGCAAGAGACGTCGAGGACTTGGTACGAGCGGCCTCCTCCCGGGTATCCATTGCCCTTGTACGCCCGGGACGAGGGTCCTGGGGAAGTAGATGCCATGCGGCGCTGCCCGCGCCGTAGACGACGCCGACGGATCACGGCGACGCGCCTCGTCGCCCCTAGAGTCCATGTCATGGACTCTTCTCGCGAGCTCGTGCTTCATGCCGCTATGCCTCCAAGATCTTGGATCCGCCTTCCTGCTTCCTTCTCCTTCGAGATGCCACCGAGGGGGCCTCTCGAGCTCTGGCTGTAGCACGCCGACTGCAGCACCCCCGCGACCGGAGTGGAGGTCGAGGTTGTCGCCCCGGCCAAGGTCTTCATGACCCGAGGCTAGGGCGAGATCGCCAGGGTCTTCTGAACGGGGGGTGCTTTCATGATTCATCTGGAATACGACGGTGCCTCCTTGATGTTCTTCAAGGATCTTCGACGTGGAAGGACACCGGCTGGAGTGCTGCCCCAGGGACAGCGGCCGAAGCACTGGAGTGCCGAGGGCCAAGCCTGCCACCCGCTCCTCCAGCAGCTATTCTGGTAGCAGTGGGGATGTCGGGGGTCCAGCGACTCCACCGAGCTTTTCCTGACTCCAGAGATGAGCGACGACAGCTACGAGCCCCCGAGCTCGAGTCGCGCTCGGATCAGAGCTGGTGCACCCGGCGGACGTCGCGACTGATCTGGATGGGGTTGGCACCGACCTCACGTGGCCCACTGTTGATGATGGCGCCTACCGCTGAGGCACTTGTAGTTAGTGTTCTTTGGGCCTTGCATCTTTTGTTCCCTGCGAGGAATCAAGGAAATACCCCATGGGGGCATGTAATGCGTCTGTAGTCTCTTTTGTCAATATGATACCTATCGTGAAGCAATGCGAGATGCTTGTCCTATATCAGCTTGGTTCCCCTTTCTAACCTTACGAGGGCTTGGTGCTCTGCGCTGATAGGTCCCGGTCCCCAGGTAGGCTTCAGCCGTCGCTGGTATGCCAGGTCGCGATGCCGTGGTCAAGGCCAGGAGGTGAGTGGCCCAAGGTCGAGTAAGAGCCCCTGAGGCGTGATCCTCTGGAGGTCCCCTTTAGCGCTCAAGTGGCCGTCGCTAGGTGAGAAAGGTGGGCAACGTCGCCGTCACAGGGCTGCAATTTAGGTGCAGATTTGGTGTTGTATTAGCTAGCAGTTCCAGAGGTGTGACTTATCTCAGGAGCTTGGGGCCATTCCTTAGTGAGGCGCCGGTCCTGCGCGTCGGCGGCTGGTAAGTTGTCGGGAAGCTGTCGGGTGAGGCCCTTGGGAGCTCCTTCCCTCTCCCCCACACTCCCCTTTGTGCTCTACGTCCTCGGGTCCCAGCTCTCGAGCGAGCTCAGCCGTCGCTGGTATGCCAGGTCGCGATGCCGTGAACAAGGCCAGGAGGTGAGGGCTGGAGGGCCAGTAAGAGCCCGTGAGTCACGATGCTCAGGCGCCCCCCTTTAACGTGCAAGAGGTTCGCGCGGTTGAGAGAGAGAGAGCTCGCGAAGGCCTCGCCTGACATCATTCCTTAGAGTGGCCCTGCAAACCAATCATGAGGAAAACAAGGATTGCCCATACGATTGCCAACCAGCCACTGGTTGCTCCGAGGGGGTGATGAGGGCACTGAGGGCCTGGTGAGGTGGCGCCTTGCGGGGTAGCCGCAGCCATAGCTCAGCCACTCAGATTTGTCGACGTTGCAGGGACGGACCCATGCACAAGCGTCGTGCCAGGGCAAGCAGCTCCAAGGGTTGGTGTCAATCGAGCAGGCGATTACGATAGGCAGGTTGAGCATGAAAGAGCAAACCAATTTAGATAGATGCAAGAAAGATACACACCACTGGGTCAGGCCCGAGCTGCTTGGGGATGATGCAGCCCGAGGGGCGCCCCCAGCAAGGTAAACTAGAGATATTAGCAAAAGAGATACATGCCGCAGGGACGGACCCACGTGACCTGGGAATGATGCAGCCCTGGGGGCGCTCCCATCTGAAATGGAACTTGAAAGATGTCACCTCATACGGTTGGAGATGAAGGAGTATTGGAGTAGCTGATGATGCACGGTGAGGAGGTCGATCCTCACGAGCCCCTAGGGACCTAAGCCTGGGAAGGCTCCGGGGGTCTAGGCAGCTCTTCGAGGACCATCCCCATCTCCGCCAGGACCGTGTAGTGCCTGACCTCCTAAGCTTCCAGGATGCTCCGCACCAGGCGCTGATGCGCAGCGGCCGCGTTCGGCAGGCCGAGAGGCATGCGAATGTAGCTGTGAGGCGGACCCTCACAACATCTCACGCGCGAAGGCCAGAGGTGCTCCTGAGACGCGGCTTGGTTGAGCCCTGGTACGTCGATGCAGATGCGCAACCCACCATCCTCGCCTGGATGGGGAGCTATAGTGAGTAGGCGGCGGTTGCCACGCATGACTCTTGACTCCTGTAGCTCCTGAGTGATTTTAGTGATGAACTCCTGAGGGCTGGATCTTCCTTGCCTTGTACCTTCCTGAGGGAAACGTGCCGCGAAGCACGCCTCCAAGTGGTGCCCAAGTGCCTCCGTCATGACCTTAGCAAAGTCGGTGGACCTCCAGGAGAAAGCCCCCGAGCCTTGTTCGAGGAGGGCGCTGAGCGCGCCTTCCTATGCGACGGAGGGAGGTGCCCCTTGAGCAGGCGAGGATCCTGGCACCGTGCCACCAGAGGTGCCTGCCTCCTAAGGTCTCGGGCCAGGTGATGTCTTCTTCTTCTTAGAGACTGCCTCAGGAAGGCTCCCGCTCTTGCGATCTGGGTCTTTGATTGATGCGGCCTGGAAGGCAAGCTCGAGAGAACACACTGCATCTTTGTCCTCACAGGGGACTGTGATGACTCCACCGCTTCCTGGCATCTTGAGGACATTGTAGACATGGTGAGTCACTGTAATATAGTTGGCCAGGGCTAGATAGCCGAGGATGGCGTTGTATGGCAGGCAAATGTGGGCGACATCAAAGTCGATGAGCTCAGTACGATAGTTTTCGCGTTGTCCGAAGGTGATAGAGAGGCGGACCTGCCCTATCGGGGTGGTAGAACCATCAGTGACTCCTGAGAAAGGCTTGGTTGGCTGAAGCTGATCATAAGGCACTTGGAGATTGTTGAATGTCTAGACAGATAGAACATTGTGCCTTGCGCCACCATCGCTGAGGGTCCTGGTGACCTGCACATTGCTGATGACTGGGGAACAGAGCATTGGGAGGACCCCAACTGTTGTTGCGCACTTGAGCTGATCCGCTGAGCTGAACGTGATAGGGCACATGGACCACCTGAAAGGGCGCGAGGCCTCGAGCTTTGGGAGGACTGCGTTCACCTCGCGAGCAAACTGCTTGAAGATGCACTGAGAAGCTGGGGCCTGAGCTCCGCCCAAGATGCAAGCGATAGCACGCGACTCCTGGGAGCCCCCAGCCACCTCGTCCTGGTGCTGGTCTTTATTCCTTCTTGGCGGTGGTGGCAGAGGAGGAAGGCATGCGTTGCCTTGTGGGTGATCCTCACGAGGCTGATCCCTCCAAGCCCCCTCGCGAGGCTGGTCCTGCCAGCGGTGCTCGCGAGGCCGGTCACGCCACCCTTGGTGAGGGCCACGATCTTCCCATCGTCCTCCACGTCTTCCTCCTCCTCGGCCATAGCCCCGATCACTGTGCTCGGGGCGTCGGCCGGCACGTCCTTCTCATACAACCCTGAGCTCTTGACATTCATTCGTGTTGTGGGTGTGAAGGTTGTGGTACACGCAATACCGGCTGCCCTTGGTCGACTCCGGCTGATCTCTGCCACGCTTGGTGTCCGGCTCAGCTGCGAGCACAACTGCTCCCTTGTGCTTCACATCCTTAGCCTTGGACTTCTTCTCTTCAGGATCAGCGGCTGGAAGATCGAGGAGGGAGAGGCGTCCCTCCTCAGCCCCAACACACTTGGTCGCCAAGTTGAACAGCTCCAGTGATGTGCACAGATCTTCGTGGATCGTCAGTTCCTCCTTCAATTTGATGTCACGGATGCCATCAGAGAAGGCTGAAGATGATGGCCTCCTCGGTCACCTTGGGGATCTTGCGGCAAGCGTTGTTGAAGCGCTGGATGTACTTCTACAGGGTCTCTCCTAGTTGTTGCTTGATGCGGCACAGGTCACTCATGGCAGGGGGCCAGACGCGTGTGCCCTGGAAGTTGGCGATGAAATGGGAGCGCATCTCGTCCCAAGAGGATATCGTGCTGGGAGGCAGGTTCAGGAGCCAGGTGCGGGCACCGTCCTTGAGCGCCATGGGGAACCAATTCGCCATGACTTTTTCGTCTCCGTTGGCCGCTTCGATGCCCAGCTCGTAGAGTTGGAGGAACTCCGGCGGGGCCGGCGGTGCCGTCATAGTGAGGAGGCAGATCTGGCTTGAACTTGCCCGGCCAGGCCACGCTGCGCAGCTCGGTGGTGAAGGCGCGACAGCCTACGGTAGCCACTGGGGGCCTTTGCTGACGCAGGGCTTGATCCTGGGGGTCTTCGCGCGCTGCAGCCAGGAGCAGCGCGAGGTCTTGGCGTGCTGGAGCAGGAATGCGATGATGGCGCACCGGTGTAGGGACCACGCGAGCGCCTTCTTAAGGGCAAGGGACTTCTTGGCAGCTCCTTTCTTGCTGCGCAGGCGCTAGGCGCGGCGGGTCTCGCCCAGGGGCTGCCCGCCTCAGATCCAGGGCGCCCTCTTGGGGAGGAGGCGGCGGAGGAGCCTCCGGAGCTGCGTTACCCGCGCAGGACGGAGGGCGATCCAGCGAGAGGGACAATGCAGGGGAGCCCCCTGCAGCTCTGACGATCTCGGTGATGCGAGCGAGCCACTCTTCATAGAGGTCGTCAATGGGACGGTAGTGCAGGAGCTCACGCGCCAGGAGAAACGCGGCGTGCGCGTCCGCAGGAGCGCGACGGGCGTGCGACGACGAGCCTGCGGGAGACAGCAACGGGGTGGTGGTGTGGCCTTCCCGCCGCACCGAGGGATGCAACGATGACGCCTGCTGCTCGTTCCCCGCCGGGCCGGTGGCGGCGTGGGCGGCAGGCGATGGGGAACGATGGGGAGGCCTACCGACGGGAGCCGTCTGGGTGGCGTGGGCAACGAGTGCAGCCCGATGCTCGGCATGAGCTCGGCGAGCGTCAGCCATGGACGCGACAGACGATGGGATGCGAGACGGCGGAGGGAAAGATTCCGGCACACCCCTACCTGGCGCACCAAATGTCGGATGTTGGGTTCCGGCAGACCCTTATGGTTCAAACTTTGGGGTGCGCGCGAAGATCTCTCTTCTACCAACCCACGTCCCAACGCCTCGCTGAGGATCTAGACTAGCAAGATGAATAACACAAGGGACACAGGGTTTATACTCATTCAGGCCACCATTGTGGTGTAATACCCTACTCCAGTGTGTGGTGTGTGGATTGCCTCAGGGGCAGATGATGAACAGTACAGTGGAAGAACAGCCTCACGAGGGGTGTTCTTGCGGTGGTGTTCTGCCTTCGAAGGCTCTCTCTTTCTACTGTGGTGGCTAGCCCTATATATAGAGACTCTGGCCCTCTTCCCAAATATTGAGCAGGAAGGGCGCCAACAATGGCCATTTTGAAGGGGAACATCTTGTACAACTTATCCTGACTAAAGTTGGTCTTCGACTGCCAAAGGCCCTGGCAATGACGCCGTCTTGGGCTCCACGGTGACCTCCATCCTGCCGCTCTGCTAGTCTCGGTCTCGGTCTCGTTGCACCGAAATGGAAACCTTTACTTGATGCCTTGGTTCTCCGCGCCTGCGCTTGCCCCCTTTGCACCAAAGGGGAAACAAGGACACTGCCCAGGCCGGCGCCCGCATGGCGCCCGCCTGGTCTCGATCGTCATGGCTTGCGTCATGAGCACCTCGCGAGGTACCCTTGCCTTGATCTCTCCGCCTCCTCGCGAGCCTGCCTGGTGAGGCTGCCCCTGAGGAAGCTTCCTGTCGTCCACCCCGCGAGGCTTGTCCCCTCGCGAGGGTCTTGAGCTTGAGTCGATGAAGATGGGCCGCGCAGGGCCACCACTCGAGCCACGCCGTAGGCCACAGGCAGGCAAGTCTGGGGACCCCCGTTCCCAGAACGCCAACAGTAGTGCGGACCCAACATTTACCTAGCATTTCTAATGTGTATTTCCTTTGATTCCCTAGGCTTAACCTGTAAGCTATAATAACTGTGAATTGGTTTGTGGGAAATTGGGCATATTGGGTTGGTAAAAATAGAACTGTAGAGATGTAGAACTAAAGTGTGGTACATAGCTATTTAAGTTGGTTGTACCTAGTAGTACCTACACAGTGAAGTCTAGTTGATTCACAAAACTTGACTTGAGATTTTTTTTTCTTATGATTTACTGCTGAAACCTTGATTGTTGAATCTTGATGTAGGTATCCCACAGCCGATCCATATCCAGATCAGCTGCATCGACGGTTCTGCCATCTCCGACCGTACTCCCCCGTCCGCGTCGTCAAGCCGGGCCTGCTCACCTCCTTCTTGATGGTCGCGCGCCGGGAGAGCCCTCTTCCGGTAGTGACGCAGCCGTAACTGGTGTCGTACAAGGGACGCCGGCGCAGGATGTTGTCGTCGTCCGTTCCTAACGCCGCTGAGTTGAGGTACTTGAGATTTCTCTCCCCACTACACTGTCTCACCCGTCCCCCTTCACAAATTTTCTCACAATCAAATCGATGTTGTAGCTGCAGGTGTTCCTTGATGCTACATATGTTAGTGTCTTTTGGTAAACTAGAAACTGACGTCAAAATCAATTCCTCTTTAGAGTTTGTTGCTTGTATCTACTGGTTGGTTCTGTTGCTTACTGCTTGTCGACTCTGGTTAAGTAATAGTGGTATTGCTGCTGGCTTGATGGGAATTGCTGAATGATTGCCAAAGCCCTGTTAGTTCTTTGGTTGTAACAACTAAATTTGTGTTTTTCTTTTGGTAAACTAACATATCAAAAGTAGTGATTCATTTCAGATGTGATCTGTGCCATGTGATTGTGGTTTTGTAGCAATGTAATTTTCTATTAATATAAGATGAACAAATGTGATGTCTATAGTGTGAGCTGACTAGTAATCCTAGAGAGAACCTAGCTCCATTTTCTGTTATATAAGATGAACAAATGTGATGTATATACTATGAGCTGACTAGTAATCCTAGAGAGAACCTAGCTCCATTTTGGCAAATGTATGTTTTGACATTATATGTTTCTTTAGCTATGCGATGCAACATACTTATTTTTTGGACTTCTATTTGATGTAAATTTTGTTCTCATTTCTCAGTTTTGGTGCCTCTTGTTAATGCAGGTGCACATGAGTGTTGTTGAGGACATGCTCTTCTTTTTTGCATGCCCAAGTATTGGGTGATGCTTGCCTGCATAGTTACTGCAGCTCTAGTTCAGGTGGGCACTCTAGCTCTTCCTCCTCACGCCCTACATGCAGGTACTCCCTTCCATAAGTACCTACTTGAACACACAAAATATGAGTAGATAGAATTGACTTCTGGTTATATTATGTTGTCAGCTTCATCTGTTTTGATCTTTAGAATATTGCCTTCATACTATCTAATTTCTGCAGTTATTGAATTTCAAATGCACGATGCTCGTCACTAACCAAAAAAGTTCTTTGAGTTCCATACGTTGAGTAAAACATTTCAATCTGTCATTGAGTTAGCTATATATATCTGTGATACCATTTCTGTAATGTGATAGTTTCTTGTATTTTTGTATTATACTTGTATACATTATTCCTATTTGAAGTCATCAACTGAGACGTTGTAAACATTCCTGCTATTGGTGTCAAAACCGGCGGATCTCGGGTAGGGGGTCCCGAAATGTGCGTCTAAGGCTAATGGTAACAGGAGGCTGGGGACACGATGTTTACCCATGTTCACGCCCTCTCGATGGAGGTAATACCCTACTTCCTGCTTGATTGATCTTGGTGATATGAGCATTACAAGAGTTGATCTACCACGAGATCAGAGAGGCTAAACCCTAGAAGCTAAACTATGGTATGATTCTTGTTGTGTCCTACGGACTAAACCCTCCGGTTTATATAGACACCGGAGAGGGCTAGGGTTACACAGAGTCAGTTTACAGCGGAGGAGATCTACATCCGAATCGCAAAGCTTGCCTTCCACGCCAAGGAGAGTCCCATCCGGACACGGGACGAAGTCTTCTATCTTGTATCTTCATAGTCCAATAGTCCGACCAAAGTATATAGTCCGGCTGTCCGGATAACCCCTTATCCAGGACTCCCTCAGTAGCCCCCGAAGCAGGCTTCAATGACGATGAGTCCGGCACGCAGATTGTCTTCGGCATTGCAAGGCGGCTTCTTCTCCAAATCCGGTGCACCCGTCATAGCGAATAGTGTCCGGCCTCCCAATAAGGTTGTACTCCTCGGCTTCTGTGCTTCAATAATGGCCACCTCCACGTGTCGATCAAAGACGAGGGGTCGGGGCATTTTTGCATTTGCCACCCTAATCCCGTAGGCGAGCCGTCTATTTGAGGAGACGGGGATCTTCAGATCAAAATCACACCATCCTCCCCCAAGCAAGCATTGCGCAGAGCGTGTCCAAAAGAGGCCATCCCATCATGATCGGTCACCGCAGCCCTACTCGCCGCTCCCCTAGCACGAAGCCAGGGGATTGGGAAAAGTGTTCCATCCCTCACAGCCGCCTAATAGAGCTGTAGACCAAAGGGTTCCTTCCGCCCGCATACATGGTCCCCGTCCGATCCGGACTAGCCAAATATAATGGTGGGGAGCAAGCGGAGAGATTCCCTAACCCATCTCGCAAGAGCGAGTATGCCTCGTCCCATATCTGCTAACAGGCGTTGGGTTTCCAATCCACCCATTCCTCCGCAGGCTCCTGGAGTTCTATGGTCTCCAGCTGCATAGTCTTACCCCTGCCTCCATACTGCACATCGCGGGCTACGTTGCCCTCTGTGAGCTGTTCCTGGGATGCGAAGCTCATTTCAAGCTATGGAAGAGGTTATTTTTCCTCGTCCCCCGCAACTAGGAGGGATCTATATATCAAGTTGGTAGAGCCAAAATATGGCGCATCGCCCAGACCGGATACCTGTCCGGTACTCCAAAGAAGGCGTCCAAAGACTGGCCCTCGGAATGGTTTTATGTCGATGGCATTCCCCTTCCGGACCCAGTTCGAACGGGCCTTCCTAAGTTTACCAATACTCCGTGCTATGTCTTGAGCTTGCGTTGGTTTTCCTTGAAGAGGAAAGGGTGATGCAGCAAAGTAGCTTAAGTATTTCCCTCAGTTTTTGAGAACCAAGGTATCAATCCACTAGGAGGCTCCTCAACAAGTCCCACGAACCTACACAAAGAAACAAAGAACTCGCAACCAACGCAATAAAGGGGTTGTCAATCCCTTTACAGCCACTTGCAAAAGTGAGATCTGATAGAGATAGTATGATAATATAAATATATTTTGGGTATTTTATAATATAGATGCAGAAAATAAAGATGCAAATAAAAGTAGATTGAAAGCAAATATGATAAGAGATAGACCCGGGGGCCATAGGTTTCACTAGTGGCTTCTCTCAAGAGCATAAGTATTACGGTGGGTGAACAAATTACTGTCAAGCAATTGATAGAAAAGCGAATAATTATGACGCTATCTAGGCAAGATCATGTATATAGGCATCAGGTCCGCAACAAGTAGACCAACTCCTGTCTGGATCTACTACTATTACTCCACACATGGACCGCTATCCAACATGCATTTAGAGTATTAAGTTCATAAGAACAGAGTAACGCATCAAGCAAGATGACATGATGTAGAGGGATAAACTCAAGCAATATGATATAAACCCCATCTTTTTATCCTCGATGGGAACAATACAATACGTGTCTTGCAACCCTTTCTGTCACTTGGTAAGAACACCGCAAGATTGAACCCAAAGCCAAGCACTTCTCCCATGGCAAGAAAGATCAATCTAGTAGGCCAAACCAAACCGATAATTCAAAGAGACTTGCAAAGATAACTCAATCATACATAAAAGAATTTAGAGAAGATTCAAATATTATTCATAGATAAACTTGATCATAAACCCACAATTCATCGGATCTTGACAAACACACCGCAAAAAGAGATTACATCAAATAGATCTCCACAAGAGAGGGGGAGAACATTGTATTGAGATCCAAAAAGAGAGAAGAAGTGCTATGGTGTTGATGTAGAAGCCCTCCATGGTCGATTCCCCCTTCGGCAGAGTGCCGACGAAGGCTCCAAGATGGGATCTCACGGATACAGAAGGTTACAACGGTGGAAATTGTGTTTCAGGTGCTCCCTGGATGTTTTCAGGGTACGTAGGCTTATATAGGAGGAAGAAGTACGTTGGTGGACGCCCGAGGGGCCCACGAGACAGGGGGCGCGCCCTATAGGGGGGGGGCTCCTATCTCATGGAGGCCTCGGCTGCTTCTTGACTTGCACTCCAAGTCCTCTGGATCACGTTCGTTCCAAAAATCACGCTCCCAAAGGTTTCATTCCGTTTGGACTCCGTTTGATATTCCTTTTCTTCGAAACACTGAAATAGGCGAAAAAACAACAATATGGGTTGGGCCTCCGGTTAGTAGGTTAGTCCCAAAAATGATATAATGTGTAAAATAAAGCCCATAAACATCCAAAAGGGGTAATATAATAGCATGGAACAATCAAAAATTATAGATACGTTGGAGAAGTATCAAGCATCCCCAAGCTTAATTCCTGCTCGTCCTCGAGTAGGTAAATGATAAAAAGGGAATTTTTGATGTGGAATGCTACCTAGCATAATTCTTAATGTAATTTTCTTTATTGTGGCATGAATGTTCAGATCCAAATTATTCAAAACAAAAGTTCATATCGATAAAAGAAATAGTAACACTTCAAGCATACTAATCAAAGCAATCATGTCTTCTCAAAATAACATGGCAAAAGAAAGTTCATCCCTACAAAATCATATAGTTAGGCTATGCTTCATTTTCGTCACACAAAGATGTTCCCAACTTCTACACCCCCGATGACAAGCCAAGTAATTGTTTCGTACTTAAATAATCTCAAGCTTTTTCAACGTTCACGCAATACATGAGCGTGAGCCATGGATATAGCACTATGGGTGGAATAGAATAATGATGATGGGGATTGTGTGGAGAAGACAAAAAAGGAGAAAATCTCACATTGACGACGATAATCAACGGGCAATGGAGATGCCCATCAATTGATGTCAACATGGGGAGTAGGGATTGCCATGTAACGGATGCACTAGAGCTATAAATGAATGGTCAACAAAAGAAAACTAGTGGGTGTGCATCCAACTTGCTTGGTCACGAAGACCTAGGGCATTTGAGGAAGCCCATCGTAGGAATATACAAGCCAAGTTCTGTAATGAAAAATTCCCACTAGTATGAAAAAGACAACTTCTAAGACTCACTATATGAAAAACATGGTGCTACTTTGAAGCACAAAATATGAGACTCACTACATGAAGAACTGGGTGCTACTTTGAAGCACAAGTGTGTAAAAAGAGATAGTAACATTGCCCTTTTTATTTATTTATTTTTTCTTCTTCTTTTTTTTGGGGCCTTTTTTTGGCCTTTCTTCCCTTTTTTTCTTTTCTTTCTTTTTGGGCAATGCTCTAATAATTATGATCATCACACTTCTATTGATTACAACATATGAAGTACAACTCGAAACTAGAACAAGATATGACTCTATATGAATGCCTCCGGCGGTGTACGGGGATGGTGCAATTAATCAAGAGTGACATGTATGAAAAATTATGCATGGTGGCTTTGCCACAAATATGATGTCAACTTCATGATCATGCAATGGCAATATGACAAAAGTAATGTATGTCATGATGATGATAAACGGAATGGTGGAAAGTTGCATGGCAATATATCTCGGAATGGCTATGGAAATGCCATAATAGGTAGGTATGGTGGCTGTTTTGAGGAAAATATAAGGAGGTTTATGTGCGATAGAGCGTATCGTATCATGGGGTTTGGATGCACCGGCGAAGTTTGCACCAACTCTCAAGGTGAGAAAGGGCAATGCACGGTACCGAAGAGGCTAGCAATGGTGGAAAGGTAATAGTGCGTATAATCCATGAACTCAACATTAGTCAAAAGAACTCATATACTTATTGCAAAAATTTAGAAGTCATCAAAAATCAAGCACTACGCGCATGCTCCTAGGGTGTTAGATTGGTAGGAAAAGACCATCGCTCGTCCCTGACCGCCACTCATAAGGATGCACAAGCCAGGTACACTTCATGCTTCAAATTTGTTACACAACTTTAACCATACGTGCATGCTATGGGACTTGCTAACTTCAACACAAGCATTCTTTAAATTCATAATCACCCAACTACCATGACTTTAATATCACTACCTCCATATCTCAAAACAATTATCAAGTATCGCATTGATCATAGCATCCAATTCACTTCCTATGATAGTTTTTACTATACCCAACTTGGATTCTCATCATTCTAGGACCAATTTATAACCATAGCAAATACCACGCTGTTCTAAAAGACTCTCAAAAAGATATAAGTGAAGTATGAGAGACTAGCAATTTCTGCAAAATTAATCCACCACCATGCTCTAAAAGATATAAGTGAAGCACTAGAGCAAAAACTATCTAGCTCAAAAGATATAAGTGAAGCTGTATTCTAGCAAATCCTAAGAAAATAGGCTTCTCCCAAAAGGTGTGTTACAGCAAGGATAATTGTGGTAAACTAAAAAGCAAAGAATAATATAATACACGACGCTCCAAGGAAAACACATATCATGTGGCGAATAAAAATATAGCTCCAAGTAAAGTTACCAATGAACAAAGACGAAAGAGGGGATGCCTTCCGGGGGCATCCCCAAGCTTAGGCTTTTGGCTATTCTTGAATATCTTGGGGTGCCTTGGGCATCCCCAAGCTTAGGCTTTTGCCACCCTTTATTCCATAGTCCATAAAAGCTTTACCCAAAACTTGAAAACTTCACAACACAAAACTCAACAGGAAATCTTATAAGCTCCGTTAGTGAAAGAAAACAAAACCACCACATAAGGTACTGTAATGAACTCATTCTTTATTTAAATTGGTGTTCAACCTACTGTATTCCAAGTTCTCTATGGTTCATACCCTTAGATACTAGCCATAGATGCAACAAAATAATGAAACAACACACAAAAAACAGAATCTGCCAAAAACAGAACAGTCTGTAGAAATCTGTAACTAACGCAAACTTATGGAACTCTAAAACTCCTACCAAAATAGGAAGTCCTAAAAACTTTGTTGATTGATCAGCAGAAAAATGAATCAATGCAAAAGCTCGTTCGTGTGATTTATTGAATTTTTTCTCGTGAGTGCAAAGTTTCTGTTTTTCAGCAGAATCAAATCAACTCATATCATAGTTTATCCTATAGGTTCTACTTGGCACAAACACTAAATAAAACATGAAAACACATCTAAACAGAAAGTAGAAACAAAATTGAACACTAAACAGGAACAAAAACAAAGTACATAAGGAAAATTGGGTTGCCTCACAACTAGCGCTATCGTTTAACGCCCCTAGCTAGGCATAAAAGCGAAGATAGATCTAAGTAGTGCCATCTTTGGCACTTGATTCATGAGTAGAGGAATTATAATCTTTAGAGGTTTCTCCCTTTTTAGTAATGATAAAACCTATAGGCAAAAAATCAAGAACTTCGTTTGTAGAAAAAGGTTTCTTAATGATAGAAAGACAATTGGGATGAACACTCATGGATTTGAGATCCGCATCTCCTTTACTAGAAGATTCACCCTTATTTTTAGGAACATAAATAAACTTGGCAGTTTTGGTAGGGGGTTTTGGAGTGTTTTTCATAGAGGAAAAAGTGGAACCTAAGTTCGTAATGATATCCTCAAGTTTACCGATTCTAGCAGAGTCTAGATCTATTTTCTCATTTACTATAGGTTCTTTTTCTTTAAGATTTTTCAAAGTAACTCCAACCCTAGATCCAAATTGGGTGATGTGATTGTGAATATTTTTATCCAAATTTTCAATCAACTCAACAGTGGCAATTTTATTTTCAATAATCTCAAGTTGTTGCATAACGTGTTCTAAAGTTAAAACAGTTCCATTGACTAAAAGAGGTGGTGGGCCAAACAAATTCAACATGGCATTATAAGCATCATACGTATGGCTACTCATGAAATCACCTCCGGTAGCAATATCAAGAACACATCTATTCCAAGGAGTAATGCCTACATAAAAATTGCAGAGAAGAACGGAAGTGGAAAGCTTCCTAGAAGATTTATATTGGGCATTGCAAATTCTATGCCAAGCATCTTTTAAATTTTCTCCCTCATTTTGCTTAAAATTAAGAATTTCTTGTTCGGGAGTGATAATAAGGATAGGAGGACTAGCCACAACGACGAGGTAAACGAGCAAACAGACGGGCAAACAGAAAACGGCAAACGGAAAAGAGAGGAGATTGGGAAAGAGAGGGCAAATAAAATGGCAAAGGTGAAGTGGGGGAGAGGAAAACGAGAGGAAAATGGCAAATAATGTAAATGCGAGGGAGATGAGTTTGTGATGGGTACTTGGTATGTCTTGACTTGAGTGAAGACCTCCCAGGCAACGGCGCCAGAAATCCTTCTTGCTACGTCTTGAGCTTGCGTTGGTTTTCCTTGAAGAGGAAAGGGTGATGCAGCAAATTAGCGTAAGTACTTCCCTCAGTTTTTGAGAACCAAGGTATCAATCCAATAGGAGGATCCTCAAAAAGTCCCACGAACCTACACAAACAAACAAAGAACTCGCAACCAACGTAATAAAGGGGTTGTCAATCCCTTTATGGCCACTTGCGAAAGTGAGATCTGATAGAGATAGTATGATAAGATAAATATATTTTTGGTATTTTATAATATAGATGCAGAAAATAAAGCTGCAAATAAAAGTAGATTGAAAGCAAAGATGATAAGAAATAGACCCGGGGGCCATAGGTTTCACTAGTGGCTTCTCTCAAGAGCATAAGTATTACGGTGGGTGAACAAATTACTGTCAAGCAATTGATAGAAAAGCGAATAATTATGACGCTATCTAGGCATGATCATGTATATAGGCATCACGTCCGCAACAAGTAGACCGACTCCTGCCTGCATCTACTACTATTACTCCACACATCGACCACTATCCCGCATGCATCTAGAGTATTAAGTTCATAAGAACAGAGTAACGTATTAAGCAAGATGACATGATGTAGAGGGATAAACTCAAGCAATATGATATAAACCCCATCTTTTTATCCTCGATGGCAACAATACAATACATGTCTTGCAACCCTTTCTATCATTGGGTAAGAACACCGCAAGATTGAACCCAAAGCTAAGCACATCTCCCATGGCAAGAAAGATCAATCTAGTAGGCCAAACCAAGCAAATAATTCGAAGAGACTTGCATAGATAACTCAATCATACTTAAAAGAATTCAGAGAAGATTCAAATATTATTCGTAGATAAACTTGATCATAAACCCACAATTCATCGGATATTGACAAACACACCGCAAAAAGAGATTACATCAAATAGATCTCCACAAGAGAAGGGGAGAACATTGTATTGAGATCCAAAAAGAGAGAATAAGCCATCTAGCTAATAACTATGGACCCGTAGGTCTGTGGTAAACTACTCACAACTCATCAGAAGGGCTATGGTGTTGATGTAGAAGCCCTCCATGGTCAATTCCCTCTCCGGCAGAGTGCCGGCGAAGGCTCCAAGATGGGATCTCGCGGATACAGAAGGTTACAGCGGTGGAAATTGTGTTTTAGGTGCTCCCTGGATGTTTTCGGGGTACGTAGGCTTATATAGGAGGAAGAAGTACGTCGGTGGATGCCCGAGGGGCCCACGAGACACGAGGGCGTGCCTAATAGGGAGGGGCCTCCTATCTCGTGGAGGCCTCATCTGTTTCTTGACTTGCACTCCAAGTCCTCTGGATCACGTTCGTTCCAAAAATCACGCTCCCGAAGGTTTCATTTTGTTTGGACTCCGTTTGATATTCCTTTTCTTCGAAATACTGAAATAGGCAAAAAAACAGCAATACGGGCTGGGCCTCCGGTTAGTAGGTTAGTCCCAAAAATGATATAAATGTGTAAAATAAAGCCCATAAACATCCAAAAGGGGTAATATAATAGCATGGAACAATAAAATATTATAGATACATTGGAGACGTATCACTCCGCTGAAGAAACGCCAAAGCTGGCGCCCTCGGAGGCCCAGGGAGGAGGAAAACAGGGAAGTCTTCTATCTGATGAGCCGGATACAAACCCTGGCCAAATCAGGATTGACAATAATCAAAGTTATGTCAATATGTGTAATAAGGGGAGTGCGGCCACTTCAATAAAGGGGAAAACCCATGTGGCACTTCAATGGAGAAGACGATGCCTCCCGCTGCGGCCGCAAAGGTCCGGACTCCGCCACATCTTTGGCGAGGATACTATCCGAATTGTACAAAGGAGCAGA
The DNA here is from genome assembly GCF_018294505.1 of Triticum aestivum. Taxonomy (NCBI): domain Eukaryota; kingdom Viridiplantae; phylum Streptophyta; class Magnoliopsida; order Poales; family Poaceae; genus Triticum; species Triticum aestivum. The sequence continues at coordinate 560,937,108 of NC_057810.1, read as the reverse complement.
AGAGGAGTTCCTCCGCATTAAACCGCGGGATGGATTTTCCATGTACAACCCCCGAAGTTGGGTAAGTTGTCATCTTTTACTTGACTCTATTCATTTTTTACCTTCTTTGTCACAATTATTTACCTTGTCGTGTCAAAACAGGAACTAAGGAAGGTCGTGAAAGAGTTCAGCAGCCCCTCTCCGCAGCCAGAAGATCCCGGCCGAGCTCTCGACCCCGGACTTGAAGAAGATCCAGACATATCCGTGGAATTCGTCGACAGGACTTTCTATCAGGCAAGCAGTGGTGGCTCTTTAGTGGCCATCATCGCAGATTATCCAGGACTGCTTCCCGTGTCGCATGTAAGTAATGTCGGGGTTCCAACCTTCCGAAAGGATTCCTTCGCTTTGCCGTACCTTATAATCACATGCCGTACTTTTATAGAAACTGCAGTCGGGACGCCGTGCGGAACTCGCGGGGGCCTCTCAGCAACAGGCGCTTAGACAAGGTAGGCTTAAAAGGAAGGCGGTTAGGAGTGATACGCAGGCGCAAAGGTATTCATTAAGCTTGCCCCGTGGTTTACTTGGTCTTTTTGTCGAGGCGTGGCGGTTTTAATTATGTCCTGAGAGGAAACACCGGACTGTGTCCGGTGATCCTACCGGCCACACCTCCAGCAGCCGGATTCATGGACCGGATTCACGGGCGGAGCTGATGTGGGAACAGTGCCAAACTGTCCTCCTGCGGAGGATAGAGATATGCTTTCCGCCACAAATTCAGAAGTGGAGAGCGCCATGAACCACCGGCACCGACGGGCCGTACTCCGCGGTGGTATTTTTTTCCGAAGAGGCGTTCAATGCCTTCAATTCCGGATACGCATATATCCGCGCTGCTCAAGATGGACTTGCCAGAGCAATGGACCAGTATGTGAAGGATATACGGGTAAGAGAATTTTAATAAGTATGTGTAGTAGTAGCCCCTGAGACTTGAAACAGTTGGCACAACTGATTTAAGGATTAAATGCATAGGTTCTTGTAGATAAGAATACCCAGTTGTCTTAAGAGCTGGAGGAGTGTAAGGCCCAGATGAAGGCCAATGTAGCCGAACAAGCAGAATCCAAAAAGGCTTCTTCTGGTAATACTTTACTTCTTCCAATTTGTGTGTTCGGCATGGTTTGTATATCTGACGAAGAATTCGGGAGACAATCCCAGAGGAAATCCGGAGAATGTGGGCGATAATGAGCTGCATCTGCGAAGTCAGCTGAAGGCGAGCAAACGCGTGTTGATGCAGTCCATTCAGGAGAAGAATAAGCTGCAAGATGCTAATCTCCGACTGAGCGTCGAATTGAAAGATGTTCGGGCTCAACTCGCGGACTCCGTGAAGGAGAACCGGAGGCTTCGATGCGGCATTTATAGTAAGTGCTTAAATGAATGTAGTATAGTTTAGCGAGGAGGCGTATTAACAGAGTTATGTCTGCAGGTATATTGATGGGACGCCCTGAAGAGGAGATGCCCTGTTCTGCAGGCGATATGCCGCAAGAGCTTTCACAGCTGGACGAACGAGCTCGGCAGGTGATGCAGGGTATTGCCCAGGCTTTGTGGCCGTCTGCTTCCCTGCCAGGAGGCATGAGCGAACTTGTAGAGATGCTCAAAGAAGCACGGTGGCGCTTCCAATTATGGAAGATATCAGCTTGCCGGCAAGGTGCGGGAGAAGCTTGGGCCAATGTGAAGACGCGATACGCCAAGGCTGATCCGAACCATATGGCCGAAGTCGGACTGGCTGGGCGAGATGGACCAGAGATACCCGTTAGTTTGGTATATGATCAAGTAGCGTTAGCTGCAAAGTATTCCCACCAGGATTGTAAGCTAGACAACCTGTTGGATGGTATAGAGGAAGAGTACATCCAGTCGATATGATTATGTAATTTGAATTGGCTCATGTACTCCCTAGCCGGATTGAAAATCATTTGTCATGGCGGACCTTTTTGCTTCAGCCCCCGGATCCGACAGTCCGGGGTGTATCTGAATACCCGCAAAGTTATGAAAAACCGGGGTATGCGTGGAAACCAGGCGTAGGGGTCATAAGTGCTTGAACAGACAAGTACCCAACTAGTTATGTTATATTACATGGATAGTAAGAAACATCTTCTAGAGAGAATACTTCTGTTAGGGCTTCCTTTCTCTGGGTACGCATGCATCGAAGTGGATGTCCGAACTGCGAACAGAAGCGCAGGAAACAAAACATCTGGGTATTTTCGTTGTTATGAATGAGAACATCTTTTGTTCACCGACCCAATATTCCCTTAAGAACGCTAGATTTCGGCTTCACCCAGTCTCAGGTACACATCCGGCTCAACCGGCAGTAATAATCGCATAGGTGCTCCCCTTATGCCCTAGCCAAATTAACGGGAACGTAGGGCATAAATACAAGAGCCAGGCAACCAAGCATGGCCAAACCTTAAGTCATATCGATGCATATAATGGTGAAGAAAAGGAACATATGGAAAAAAATGCATATGTGGCTGGCAAGAAGCCATTAAAGTAGTTATATTTAGCTTCCGAATAGGAAGCCCCCAGGTATAGTGTGCACGCATAATGCGTCTGGAGTGCTCAGGGCATCCGTAGAGTTTTAAGGCTGTATAAAAAAAGGAAAAAAGGGTCGAGAAAGGAGGAAAGAGAACATAATTGAAGAGGCGGAGATAAGGAGACGAACACTGGGTTCGGTGCTAGGCGTAGAATCTCCAGCGTCTGGCCGCGTTCCATGGATTCGGCTCGAGTCTGTTATCAGATGCACTGCGTAGACGGTATGCTCCTCCGGTGAGAACTTTATCAATGATGAAGGGACCCTCCCACTTGGGTTTGAGCTTGTCCTTCTTCTTCTCAGGTAGGCGTAGAACGAGTTTGCCAATATTATAAGTTTTGGCCCGTACTTCTCTGCTTTGATACCTTCGAGCCTGTTGTTGGTAGAATGTGGAACGGGCTTTAGCGACATCACGCTCCTCCTCCAAAGCATCTAAGTTGTCCTGCCGATCTAGCTCGGCTTCCTTCTCTTCATACATGCGCACGCGAGATGAGTCATGAACTATATCGCAGGGCAGCACTGCTTCTGCGTGGTACACCATAAAAAATGGTGTGTACCCGGTGGTGCGATTCAGCGTGGTCCGCAGCCCCTAGAGTATAGAGTCGAGTTCCTCGACCCAATGCGTGTCTGATTCCTTCAAGGATCGCACTAGTCTGGGTTTGATGCAGCTCATAATAAGACCATTTGCACGTTCGACTTGACCATTTGTTTGGGGGTGATAGACAGAGGCGTAGTTGAGCTTGATGCCCATTTTGCCGCACCAGGCTTTCACCTACTCGGTTGTAAAATTCGAGCCATTGTCAGTGATTTATGGTGTGGGGGACACCGTATCGGTGTACAACCTCCGATATGAAGTCAATCATTTGTCCGGATTCGGCTGTTTTAACTGGTTTGGCTTCTATCCATTTGGTGAACTTGTCCACCATGACCAATAAGTATTCTTTCTTATGGCTTCCCCCTTTAAGGGGTCCCACCATATCCAGCCCCCAGAACGCGAAGGGCCAAGTTATGGGGATCATTTGGCGAGCGGTAGGGGGCATATGGCTCTGGTTGGCAAAAAGTTGACAACCAACACAATGTTGGACAAGGTCCTATGCGTCCGCCCTGGCTGTCGTCCAGTAGAATCCTGTCCGAAAGGCCTTGCTTACGAGAGCTCGGGCTGCCGCATGGTGCCCGCCTAGTCTGGAATGGATTTCGGCTAAGAGTTGCCGCCCTTCCTCTTCGGAGATGCATCGTTTGAGCACTCCGGTGGCGCTCTTCTTGTAGATATCTCCTTCATGGACTTTGTATGCTTTAGAGCGTCGCACGATACAACGTGCCTCATTTTGGTCCTCGGGGAGCTCTTGCCTATTAAGGTAGGCCAAGAAGGGCTCGGTCCACGGGGCGATGACAACCATTATTTCATGGGCCGAAGATGTTACTTCGGTGGCAGAGCCTCCGATTACATCAGAAGGTTCAGAATCTGGGGTTGTGTTCGGAGCCGGACTAATAGTGTTGGACTCCCCTTCCCATGCCACGGACGGCTTGAACAACCTTTCTAAGAAGATATTAGGTGGGACGGTGTCGCGTCTAGTGCCGATGCGGGCGAGGATATCGGCCGCTTGGTTATTTTCTCTGACCACATGGTGGAATTCGAGCCCCTCGAACCGAGCTAACATTTTGAGGAAGGCATTGCGATTGGCCGCCTTTTTTGGGTCCTTGGCATCAAAGTCTCCATTTACCTGAGATATTGCGAGGTTAGAGTCCCCGCGCACTTTGAGGCGTTGAATGCCCATGGAGACTGCCATCTGAAGACCATGCAACAGAGCCTCGTATTCGGATGCATTGTTGGAGTCTGTGTATAATATTTGGAGGATGTACTGTACCATGTCTCCGGTGGGGGATGTCAGGACGACACCCGCTCCCAATCCGTCCAGCATTTTGGAGCTTTAGAAATGCATGATCCAATTTGAGTACGCGCCGTACTCATTAGGGAGTTCGGCTTCTGTCCATTCGGCGACGAAGTCAGCCAGTACTTGCGACTTAATGGCCCGCCGTGGTTTGTATGGTATGTCGAATGGAAGGAGCTCAATATCCCATTTAGCAACTCGGCATGTTGCGTTGCGGTTATTTATTATGTCATTAAGTGGTACTTCGGAGGCTACCGTGATCGAACACTCTTGAAAGTAGTGTCGTAGTTTCCGGGATGCCATGAAGACCGTGTACGCTATCTTTTGATAGTGTGGGTATCGAGATTTGCATGGACTGAGGACAGTGGACACGTAATATACTGGCTTTTGGAGCGGGCACTTGTGTCCGTCTGCCTCTCGTTCGACGATGAGCACTGCGCTCACAACTTGGTTTGTTGCCGCTATGTATAATAGCATGTGTTCGCCAATGTTTGGCGCAGACAGGACTGGGTTTGTGGCCAAGAGTGCCTTTATCTCTTCCAGTCCGTCTGTGGCCGCATCCGTCCACTTGAAGAGCTCGGTGCACCGAAGAAGGCGATACAGAGGTAGTTCCATCTCTCCTAAGTGGGAGATAAAGCGGCTTAAGGCAGCCACGCATCCAGTTAGTTTCTCGATCTGCTTGAGGTCTGTTGGGATAGCCAACTGTGACAGAGCTTGGATTTTTGGCGGATTGGCTTCAATTCCTCTATTGGAAACGATGAAGCCGAGAAATTTTCCGGAGGGTACTCCGAAGAGACACTTCTCCGGGTTGAGCTTGATGTCGTATGTTCGGAGATTATCGAACATAAGCCTCAAGTCATCTCTTAAAGTTTCGACGTGTCTTGTTTTGATGACCATGTCGTCTACATAGGCCTCTACTGTCTTGCCGATTTTTTCTCCAAGCATGTCTGAATCATGCGTTGATAGGTTGCGCCGGTGTTTTTGAGCCCGAAGGGCATGGTGTTGAAACAGAAGGGGCCGTACGGAGTGATAAAGGACATTGCGTCCTGGTCGGACTCCGCCATCTTTATTTGATGGTATCCGGAGTATGCGTCGGGGAAACACAATGAGTCGTGTCCTGCGGTGGCATCGATTATTTGATCAATGCGGGGGAGGGGGAAGGGATCCTTAGGGCAAGCTTTATTGAGGTCTTTAAAATCGACACACAAGCGTCATGATTTGTCCTTTTTGGTACCATTACCAGGTTTGCTAGCCAATCCGGATGTTTTATGTCTCTGATGAAATTGGACTCGAGTAGCTTGGCTAGCTCTTCTCCCATGGCTTGCCACTTAGGCTCTGAGAAGCGTCTAAGAGTCTGCTTGACTAGCTTGTATCCTTTCAGTATATTGAGGCTGTGTTTGGCCAGCCTGCGTGGAATGCCCGGCATGTTTCAAGGATGCCAGGCGAAGATATCCAAATTTTCACGCAGGAAGTCTCGCAGTGCGGCGTCTATTGCGGGATTTAGTTGTGTCCTAATGGAAGTTGTCTTCGAAGGGTCCATTGGGTGGACCTGGGATTTGACTATCTCGTCCGCTGGCTTGAAGGAGGTGGATTTAGGTCGCTTGTCGAGTATCACATCATCTCTGTCCACTGTTGCTCGTAGTGTTGTCAGTTCTTCGGTCGCGATGGCTTCTGATAATGCCTCCAGGACGAGGGCGGCAGTTTTATTTTCGGCGCGGAGTGCGATGTCCGGATCGCTAGCTAGAGTGATGATGCCATTGGGCCCGGGCATTTGGAGCTTCATGTACCCGTAATGGGGTATAGCCTGAAAACTCGTGAATGCATCCCACCCCAAGAGGGCGTGGTATCCGCTGCTGAACGGGGCCACTTGGAATGTAATTTCTTCGGACCTGTAATTCTCCGGCGTGCTGAATACCACATCTAGTGTGATTTTTACCGCGAATTGTGCCTCTCGACTAGGGATGATTCCCCTGAAGGTCGTCCTGCTTCGTTCAATGCTGCTCTTGTCAATTTCCATCTTCTTAAGGGTTTCCTCATAGATGAGGTTTAGTCCGCTTTCGCCGTCCATGAGCACTTTGGTGAGCCTGAAGCCATCCATGATTGGGCTAAGGACCAAAGCGGCCCGTGCTCGGACTGTTCGGAATTGACGTTCGTCACTGGCATTGTAAGTTATAGCCGTGTCATTCCATGGGTTTATTGTTGCCACGTGGCAAACTTCTACGAGGCTGCGCTGAGCTTGCCTGCGCCTATTATTTTAGGCGAAAGTCTCGAAGACTGTAAATACAGTATTGTTGTCTCCGGCGGGATGTTGCTCTGCTGTATGTTTTATGAGGATATCATCGCCGCTCTTTGCTACCTGCCAGAGTATCCAACATGCTCTGAGGCTATGTGTTGGCGTAGTATCCGGTGTGTTGTGAATTTTGCACGGACCGCTTAGCCATTCTTCCAATACGGTTCCGCGCCTTGCGGCGGGCTTTATTTTTTTGGTACTGGAATCGGGTGACTTACGAGAGTTTACCCTTTTAGTTCGGACAGAGGATTTGGCTAGAGCCGGATTGTCCTAGAAACTTGTTTGGGTTTTCTAGGCACTTTCCATCGTGCAGTACTTTTGCACAATGGCCGCTAAGTCAGCGAAGTGTACTATGTCACGGCGACTTATAGCGTTGAGAATCCCTTTGTGTGTGCAATTTTTGCAAAAGAGGGAGATTGCGTCTGCCTCGTGACAGTCCTTGACCCTGTTTATCACATGGAGGAATGTGGGCCAATAATGATGTACTATTTCTTGGGGCTCTTGTCTAATATGGTAAAGATTGGGAAAATCCGGGTGGGTGGGTTCATTTGAATCCGATTCCCGACCCGATCTGGGACCCAGGGGTAAAGAGGCTTCCGAGCTTAACGGCTCGGGCTCTGGGGCGTTGCCCGGTCTCTTCGGCCCGCCACCCGATCCTGAGTCCGGGGCCTGGGTCATATGCTCCCGGGAGCGGGTGTCCGGCTCGGAGAGCTCGGAAATCCGGACATAGTTCGTCCTCAAAATAGAGGGAGAATTAGGATGCTCTTCCACTAACGCTATCTCATGGGTGACCGGTGGAGAGTGAATCTCCCTTTGGTCAGGTTTAAGCCCGATCCAGTCATAGTCCGTAGCGACGCCCAAGGCAGCGATGCGATCCAAGAGCTCATGGAGGGAGAAGAGCTCCATTGGGTCCATCTGTTCGGCAAATTCCGAATCAACGTGGAGGCTATTTTTAATGACCTGAGAAGTCATCATCGATGCAACAGCCGATCGGGCGGTCATAACGAAGCTGCCCAGCTAGAGAGTTTGGCCTAGAGCCAGAGCTCCCCCGGAGGTGATGTTGTCTTTGACAATGAGACGAGCCATCAAGCCTTATCGCAACGACATAGTGGAACTCTCAATGAAAGCACCAATGTCGGTGTCAAAACCGGTGGATCTCGGGTAGGGGGTCCCGAACTATGCATCTAAGGCTAATGGTAACAGGAGGCTGGGGACACAATGTTTACCCAGGTTCGGGCCCTCTCGATGGAGGTAATACCCTACTTCCTGCTTGATTGATCTTGATGATATGAGTATTACAAGAGTTGATCTACCATGAGATCAGAGAGGCTAAACCCTAGAAGCTAGCCTATGGTATGATTGTTGTTTTGTTCTACGGACTAAACCCTCCGGTTTATATAGACATCGGAGAGGGCTAGGGTTACACAGAGTCGGTTTACAGGGGAGGAGATCTAGATCCGAATCGCCAAGCTTGCCTTCCACGCCAAGGAGAGTCCCATCCGGACACGGGACGAAGTCTTCTATCTTGTATCTTCATAGTCCAACAGTCCAGCGAAAGTATATAGTCCGGCTGTCCGGATACCCCCTTATCCAGGACTCCCAAACCTGCCATGTGCTTAATCCTTTTTTATGCTTTGCTACTAGACCACTTTCTTGAACTGAGCTGGTTGAAACAAGGTGGAAGGATGGAGTTTATATTCTTTCAGTCTGCCATGTCTATACTTGGTTTGGTTCCCTGATGCGTGCACTTCCTAACACGTGCATGTGCAAGACAGCCACCCCAGGTTCTCCTTCCACTTTGAATGCCCCCCTCCGGTCACTCTTCTTCCGTTCCGACATAGCTGCTAAACGAGAAACCACACCTCTGCTATGCTCTATTTCGAACTCATGCTCTGTGTGTGTCCACAACCATCGAGCCCTTGTTTTGTTGCTTCTAATCTTCCAGTGGCAAAGAATTATTCTTGTCCTTGTTTCGATTTCCTTGCTGTAAATTCTTCCTGCCCCTTCTTTCATACTAGTACTCTATATTATATGCTCCTGTTCATCTTCTTTTGAAGAATCACATGGTTCCAAACATGTGCAGGAACCAAATTCATGGGTGATTAGACAAGAGGATCTAGGCATGGCAAGACTGTGAATAGCCATCTAGTATTACACTTTTGGAGCTTGTAACTGTGATTACCATACTTGTAACAGTTATTACACTTCTAGATGCTTGTAAAGTATATGTTAAGAGCTTGTATCACGTGTTATTTGTACAACCAGGATGATATTATTTGAAGTATTATGTGGTCTGTACCAATGTAAATACTGGTTATTTACTTACTTCTAAATTGAAATATGAAGAATATGACTCTGACAGCTAGGACCCAATTACTAGAACCTGACAACGAGGAACCCATTTGACTAGTTGACCCATTTTATATAGAAAATGAAACCGTTGAAAAAAAAGGCCATGGCCCAAAAATAAAAAGGCTGCAATATTGGGCTTGGCCCATGAACCCGACCAAAAATTGACTGAAAAAATATATAAAAAGGCTGAATTGTTGGGCTCGGCCCATCTAAAACACCAAATTGGACCGGGCTGAATCTTATCAATGACCTTTTCAATTGGTCGCAGTTTTGCTACTTCAGATTGCCACATCGGATCCGGCGTGGCCTGGGCAGAAAGCTAGTGACCAAAAAAAGGTCATTGGTTCAACGATCTTTTGTTTTGGTCGTAAACGTCTACGACCTTATCCTGAAGAAGGTCATTACTTTCAGTTTACGATGGCCAGCTTTTGACCATCTTTTTTTGGTCACAAAAAGGTCGCAAATGAAAGAGTGACCTTTCAGCGACCAATAGTGATGGTCGCAAGTTGACATATTTCTTGTAGTGTTACCATCGTGCCAAGGTTACCAGCTCGGGACCTCCTACCAGAGATCTGCCAGATTTGACTCTGTCACCCGTGCACCCTATAATCATCTAGGAAGAAGAAGCGTCAACATGCGACACTGTAGCAGCAATATAGTACATGTAGCCACTGACGCAAAAAAACTCCCCTGCATAAAAATAGGTTGATTAACAGTTAACTCATAATCACACCATGAAAAGGCCCATCTAAACACAAAACTATAAATAAATAAAAATCACACTCCATCATCTCCCGCACTCGCCAAACCAAACATTCCGTCTATACCAACATATAAGATGTATCAGTATTTTGAAAAGTGAAAATTGTATAACTTTGACCAAGTTCAGAGCCAAAAATATCGACAACCTCAATACTAATTAAATAAAATATGAAAACTAATTTCATGATGAGTCTAATGATACCAATTTTATATTATGGAACAAATTTGTCGAAACTTAAAGAGGTTTGACTTTTCAAAAAACTAATCATTATATATTTTCATATAGAGGGGGCAAATTTTGAATGAAAACGCAATAACACCAACAGTGTAGCAAAGAGCGCCAAATAGTTTTAGTAAGGGTTATAGTACCTTATAAGTTAACAGAATTCACAACGGGTTGAGTGCTTATGACACGTGTGTGTGACCCTATCTGGAGCGACCTCTCGGGATTGAATCTCCTAGCCATTGTGCTGACATTTTAATTAACTGCAACTTTATATCTCACACCCACTTACAGGCAGGTTCCACATCTTTCTTGAACCCACTGACCAGTAGGTCCCAATAAGCTGGACAGACGGGCGCGCGGGCTTACTAGCGTACCAGCTACACCCAGTTAACACGGACATAAGCTGCCTTGGTAGATTTGACGGAATTGTATGAAAATATTCTATTAGGCAAGTTGAAGTACCACCTTTATAGGTTTTTTTAGTTCTCGTATGAGCCAGCTCCAACTAGTATAAATTTATGTACTAAAAATGGTATCAACTCTTTTTTACTAATAGCATTTTTATAAAGGGAATCTAATTAATGATCCAATTTTACATGATTTTCAAGTTCAGATTATCTTTCTATTAACATATTGAAGGAAATATGCCCTAGAGGCAATAATAAAGTTATTATTTATTTCCTCATATAATGATAAATGTTTATGATTCATGCTAGAATTGTATTAACCGGAAACATGATACACGTGTGAATACATAGACAAACATAAAGTCACTAGTATGCCTCTACTTGACTAGGTCATTAATCAAAGATGGTTATGTTTCCTAACCATAGACATGTGTTGTCATTTGATTAATGGGATCACATCATTAGGAGAATGATGTGATTGACATGACCCATTCCGTTAGCCTAGCACTTGATCGTTTAGTATGTTGCTATTGCTTTCTTCATGACTTATACAAAGTTCCTGCAACTATGAGATTGTGCAACTCACGTTTACCGGAAGAACACTTTGTGTGCTACCAAATGTCACAACGTAACTGGGTGATTATAAAGGTGCTCTATAGGTGTTTCCGAAGGTACATGTTGGGTTGGCATAATTCAAGATTAGGTTTTGTCACTCCGATTGTCGGAGAGGTATCTCTGGGCCCTCTCAGTAATACTCATCACCTAAGCCTTGCAAGCATTGTAACTAATGAGTTAGTTATAAGATGATGTGTTACAGAACGAGTAAAGAGACTTGCCGGTAATGAGATTGAACTAGGTATTGGATACCGACGATCAAATCTCGGGCAAGTAACATACCGATGACAAAGGGAACAACGTTTGTTGTTATGCGGTTTGACCGATAAAGATCTTCGTAGAATATGTAGGAACCTATATGGGCATCCAGGTTCCGCTATTGGTTATTGACCGAGAATAGTTCTAGGTTATGTCTACATAGTTCTCGAACCCGTAGGGTCCGCACGCTTAACATTACGATGACAGTTTTATTATGAGTCTACAAGTTTTGATGTACCGAAGTTTGTTCGGAGTCCCGGATGTGATCACGGACATGACGAGGAGTCTCGAAATGGTCGAGACATAAAGATTGATATATTGGACGACTATATTCGGACACCGGAAGTGTTCCGGGTGATTTCAGAGAAAACCGGAGTGCCGAAGGGTTACCGGAACCCCCCCCCCCCGGAGAGTTAATGGGCCACATGGGCCTTGGTGGGAAGAGAGACGGGCAGCCAGGAAGGGCCGCGCGCCCCGTCTCCCTCTGGTCCGAATTGGACTAGGAGGGGGGGCGGCGCCCCCCTCTTTCCTTCCCCTCCTCTCCCCCTTCCTTCCCCTCCTAGTAGGAGTAGGAAAGGAGGAGTCCTACTCCTACTAGGAGGAGGACTCCTCCTCCTGGCGCGCCCAACAAGGGCCGGCCGGCCTCCCCCCTCCCTCCTTTATATATGGGGGCAGGGGGCACCCCATAGACACACAAGTTGATCTATGGATCGTTCCTTAGCCGTGTGCGGTGCCCCCTCCACCATATTCCACCTCGGTCATATCATCGCGGAGTTTAGGCGAAGCCCTGCGCCGGTAGAACATAATCATCGTCACCACGCCATCGTGTTGACGGAACTCATCCCCGAAGCTTTGCTGGATCGGAGCCCGGGGATCGTCATCGAGCTGAACGTGTGCTGAACTCGGAGGTGCCGTACGTTCGGTGCTTGGATCGGTCGGATCATGAAGAAATACGACTACATCAACCGCGTTGTCATAAAGCTTCCGCTTACGGTCTACGAGGGTACGTGGACGAACACTCTCCCCTCTCGTTGCTATGCATCACCATGATCTTGCGTGTGCGTAGGAATTTTTTTTGAAATTACTACGTTCCCCAACAGTGGCATCCGAGCCTGGTTTTATGCGTTGATGTTATATGCACGAGTAGAACACAAGTGAGTTGTGGGAAATACAAGTCATACTGCTTACCAGCATGTCATACTTTGGTTCGGCGGTATTGTGAGATGAAGCGGCCCGGACCGACATTACGCGTACGCTTACGCGAGACTGGTTTCATCGTTGCGAGCATTCGTGCTTAAAGGTGGCTGGCGGGTGTCTGTCTCTCTCACTTTAGCTGAATCGAGTGTGGCTACGCCCGATCCTTGCGAAGGTTAAAACAGCACCAACTTGACAAACTATCGTTGTGGTTTTTATGCGTAGGTAAGAACGGTTCTTGCTAAAAGCCCGTAGCAGCCATGTAAAAATTTGCAACAACAAAGTAGAGGACGTCTAACTTGTTTTTGCAGGGCATTTGTGATGTGATATGGTCAAGACGTGATGCTATATTTTATTGTATGAGATGATCATGTTTTGTAACCGAAGTTATCGGCAACTGGCACGAGCCATATGGTTGTCTCTTTATTGTATGAAATGCAAACGCCCTGTAATTGCTTTACTTTATCACTAAGCGGTAGCGATAGTCGTAGAAGCAATAGTTGGCAAGATGACAATGATGCTACGATGAAGATCAAGGTGTCGCACCGGTGACGATGGTGATCATGACGGTGCTTCGGAGATGGAGATCACAAGCACAAGATGATGATGGCCATATCATATCACTTATATTGATTGCATGTGATGTTTATCCTTTATGCATCTTATCTTGCTTTGATTGACGGTAGCATTTTAAGATGATCTCTCACTAAAATTATCAAGAAGTGTTCTCCCTGAGTATGCACCGTTGCCAAAGTTCGTCGTGCCCAGACACCACGTGATGATCGGGTGTGATAAGCTCTACGTCCATCTACAACGGGTGCAAGCCAGTTTTACACACGCAGAATACTCAGGTTAAACTTGACGAGCCTAGCATATGTAGATATGGCCTCGGAACACGGAGACCGAAAGGTCGAGCGTGAATCATATAGTAGATATGATCAACATAGTGATGTTCACCATTGAAAACTACTCCATCTCACGTGATGATCGGTTATGGTTTAGTTGATTTGGATCACGTGATCACTTAGATGACTAGAGAGATGTCTGTCTAAGTGGGAGTTCTTAAGTAATATGATTAATTGAACTTAAATTTATCATGAACTTAGTACCTGATAGTATTTTGCTTGTCTATGTTTGTTTGTAGATAGATGGCTCGTGCTGTTGTTTTGTTGAATTCTAATGCGTTCCTTGAGAAAGCAAAGTTGAAAGATGATGGTAGCAATTACACGGACTGGGTCCGTAACCTGAGGATTATCCTCATTGCTGCATAGAAAAGTTATGTCCTGGAAGCACCGCTGGGTGCCAAGCCTGCTGATGATGCAACTGACGACGTTAAGAACGTCTGGCAGAGCAAAGCTGATGACTACTCTATAGTTCAGTGTGCCATGCTTTACGGCTTAGAACCGGGTCTTCAACGATGTTTTGAACGTCATGGAGCATATGAGATGTTCCAGGAGTTGAAGTTAATATTTCAAGCAAATGCCCGGATTGAGAGATATGAAGTCTCCAATAAGTTCTACAACTGCAAGATGGAGGAGAATAGTTCTGTTAGTGAACATATACTCAAAATGTCTAGGTATAATAATCACTTGATTCAACTGGGAGTTAATCTTCCGGGTGATAGCGTCATTGACAGAATTCTCCAATCACTGCCACCAAGCTACAAGAGCTTTGTGATGAACTATAATATGCAAGGGATGAACAAGACTATTCCCGAGCTCTTCGCAATGCTAAAAGATGCGGAGGTAGAGATCAAGAAGGAGCATCAAGTGTTGATGGTCAACAAGACCACTAGTTTCAAGAAAAAGGGCAAAGGGAAGAAGAAGGGGAGCTTCAAGAAGAACATCAAGCAAGTTGCTGCTCAAGAGAAGAAACCCAAGTCTGGACCTAAGCCTGAAACTGAGTGCTTCTACTGCAAGCAGACTGGTCACTAGAAGCGGAACTGCCCGAAGTATTTGGCGGATAAGAAGGATGGCAAAGTGAACAAAGGTATATGTGGTATACATGTTATTGATGTGTACCTAACTAGAGCTCGTAGTAGCACCTGGGTATTTGATACTGGTTATGTTGCTAATATTTGCAACTCGAAACAGGGACTATGGAATAAGCGAGCACTGGCCAAGGACGAGGTGACGATGCGCGTGGGAAACGGTTCCAAAGTCGTGCTGATCGCGGTCGGCACGCTACCTCTACATCTACCTTCGGGATTAGTTTTAGACCTCAATAATTGTTATTTGGTGCCAGCGTTGAGCATGAACAATATATCTGGATCTTGTTTGATGCAAGACGGTTATTCATTTAAATCAGAGAATAATGGTTGTTCTATTTATATGAGTAATATCTTTTATGGTCATGCACCCTTGAAGAGTGGTCTATTTTTGTTAAATCTCGATAGTAGTGATACACATATTCATAGTGTTGAAACCAAAAGATGCAGAGTTAATAATGATAGTGCAACTTATTTGTGGCACTGCCGTTTGGGTCATATCGGTGTAAAGCGCATGAAGAAACTCCATACTGATGGACTTTGGGAATCACTTGGTTATGAATCACTTGGTACTTGCGAACCGTGCCTTATGGGCAAGATGACTAAAACGCCGTTCTCCGGAACTATGGAGCGAGCAACTGATTTGTTGGAAATCATACATACTGATGTTTGTGGCCCAATGAATGTTGAGGCTCGCGGCGGGTATCGTTATTTTCTCACCTTCACAGATGATTTGAGCAGATATGGGTATATCTACTTGATGAAACACAAGTCTGAAACATTTGAAAAGTTCAAAGAATTTCAGAGTGAAGTGGAAAATCATCGTAACAAGAAAATAAAGTTTCTACGATCTGATCGTGGAGGAGAATATTTGAGTTATGAGTTTGGCCTACACTTGAAACAATGTGGAATAGTTTCGCAACTCACGCCACCTGGAACACCACAACGAAATGGTGTGTCCGAACGTCGTAATCGTACTTTACTTGATATGGTGCGATCTATGATGTCTCTTACTGATTTACCGCTATCATTTTGGGGTTATGCTTTAGAGACGGCCGCATTCATGTTAAATAGGGCACCATCAAAATCTGTTGAAATGACGCCTTATGAACTATGGTTTGGCAAGAAACCAAAGTTGTCGTTTCTTAAAGTTTGGGGCTGCAATGCTTATGTGAAGAAACTTCAACCAGATAAGCTCGAACCTAAATCGGAGAAATGTGTCTTCATAGGATACCCAAAAGAGACTATTGGGTACACCTTCTATCACAGATCCGAAGGCAAGACATTCTAGAGAAGGAGTTTCTCTTGAAAGAAGTGAGTGGGAGGAAAGTAGAACTTGATGAGATAACTGTATCTACTCCCTTATTGCAAAGTAGTTCATCACGAGAACCAGTTCCTGTGACAACTACACCAATTAGTGAGGAAGCTAATGATAATGATCATGAAACTTCAGATCAAGTTTCTACTGAACCTCGTAGGTCTACCAGAGTAAGATCCGCACCAGAGTTGTACGGTAATCCTATTCTGGAAGTCATGTTAGTTGACCATGATGAACCTACGAACTATGAGGAAGCAATGATGAGCCCGGATTTCGCAAAATGGCTAGAAGCCATGAAATCTGAGATGAGATCCATGTATGAAAACAAAGTATGGACTTTGGTTGACTTGCCCGATGATCGGCAAGACATTGAGAATAAATGGATCTTTAAGAAGAAGACTGACGCTGATGGTAATATAACTGTCCATAAAGCTCAACTTGTTGCAAAAGGTTTTCGACAAGTTCAAGGGGTTGACTACGATGAGACTTTCTCACCCATAGCGATGCTTAAGTCCGTCTGAATCATGTTAGCTATTGCTGCATTTCATGATTATGAAATTTGGCAAATGGATGTCAAGATTGCATTCTTGAATGGATTTCTAGAAGAAGAGTTGTATATGATGCAGCCGGAAGGTTTTGTTGATCCAAAAGGTGCTGACAAAGTGTGCAAGCTCCAACGTTCCATTTATGGATTGGTGCAAGCATCTCAGAGTTGGAATAAACGCTTTGATAGTGTGATCAAAGCATATGGTTTTATACAGACTTTTGGAGAAGCCTATATTTACAAGAAAGTGAGTGGGAGCTCTGTAGCATTTCTAATTTTATATGTAGATGACATATTATTAATTGGAAATGATATAGAATTTCTGGATAGCATAAAAGGATACTTGAATAAAAGTTTTTCAATGAAAGACCTCGGTGAAGCTGCTTACATATTGGGCATCAAGATCTATAGAGATAGATCAAGACGCTTAATAGGACTTTCACAAAGCACATACCTTGACAAAATTTTGAAAAAGTTCAAAATGGATCAGGCAAAGAAAGGATTCTTGCCTGTGCTACAAGGTGTGAAGTTGAGTCAAACTCAATGCCCGACCACAGTAGAAGATAGAGAGAAAATGAAAAATGTTCCCTATGCTTCAGCCATAGGCTCTATCATGTATGCAATGCTGTGTACCAGACCTGACGTATGGTTAGCAATAAGCTTAGCAGGAAGGTACCAAAGTAATCCAGGACTAGATCACTGGACAGCGGTCAAGAACATCCTGAAATACCTGAAAAGGACTAAGGATATGTTTCTCGTATATGGAGGTGACAAAGAGCTAGTCGTAAACAGTTACGTCGATGCAAGCTTTGACACCGATCCGGACGATTCTAAATCGCAAACCGGATACGTGTTTTTATTAAACGGTGGAGCTGTAAGTTGGTGCAGTTCTAAACAAAGCGTCGTAGCGGGATCTACATGTGAAGCGGAGTACATAGCTGCTTCGGAAGAAGCAAATGAAGGAGTCTGGATGAAGGAGTTCATTTCCGATCTAGGTGTCATACCTAGTGCATCGGGACCAATGAAGATCTTCTGTGACAATACTGGTGCAATTGCCTTGGAAAAGGAATCCAGATTTCACAAGAGGACCAAGCACATCAAGAGACGCTTCAATTCCATTCGGGACCAAGTCCAAGTGGGAGACATAGAGATTTGCAAGATACATACGGATCTGAATGTTGCAGACCCGTTGACTAAGCCTCTCTCACGAGCAAAACATGATCAGCACCAAGACTCCATGGGTGTTAGAATCATTACTATGTAATCTAGATTATTGACTCTAGTGCAAGTGGGAGACTGAAGGAAATATGCCCTAGAGGCAATAATAAAGTTATTATTTATTTCCTCATATCATGATAAATGTTTATTATTCATGCTAGAATTGTATTAACCGGAAACATGATACACGTGTGAATACATAGACAAACATAAAGTCACTAGTATGCCTCTACTTAACTAGCTCATTAATCAAAGATGGTTATGTTTCCTAACCATAGACATGTGTTGTCATTTGATTAATGGGATCACATCATTAGGAGAATGATGTGATTGACATGACCCATTCCGTTAGCCTAGCACTTGATCGTTTAGTATGTTGCTATTGCTTTCTTCATGACTTATACAAAGTTCCTGCAACTATGAGATTGTGCAACTCACGTTTACCGGAAGAACACTTTGTGTGCTACCAAACGTCACAACATAACTGGGTGATTATAAAGGTGCTCTACAGGTGTTTCCGAAGGTACATGTTGGGTTGGAATAATTCGAGATTAGGTTTTGTCACTCCGATTGTCGGAGAGGTATCTCTGGGCCCTCTCGGTAATACTCATCACCTAAGCCTTGCAAGCATTGTAACTAATGAGTTAGTTATAAGATGATGTGTTACAGAACGAGTAAAGAGACTTGCCGGTAACGAGATTGAACTAGGTATTGGATACCGACGATTAAATCTCGGGCAAGTAACATACCGATGACAAAGGGAACAACGTATGTTGTTATGCGGTTTGACCGATAAAGATCTTCGTAGAATATGTAGGAACCAATATGGGCATCCAGGTTCCGCTATTGGTTATTGACCGAGAATAGTTCTAGGTCATGTCTACATAGTTCTCGAACCCGTAGGGTTCGCACGCTTAACGTTACGATGACAGTTTTATTATGAGTTTACAAGTTTTGATATACCGAAGTTTGTTCAGAGTCCCGGATGTGATCACGGACATGACGATGAGTCTCGAAATGGTCGAGACATAAAGATTGATATATTGGACGACTATATTCGGACACCGGAAGTGTTCCGGGTGATTTCGGAGAAAACCGGAGTGCTGGAGGGTTACCGGAACCCCCCCCCCCCGGAGAGTTAATGGGCCACATGGGCCTTGGTGGGAAGAGAGACGGGCGGCCAGGAAGGGCCGCGCGCCCCCTCTCCCTCTGGTCCGAATTGGACTAGGAGGGGGGGCGGCGCCCCCCTCTTTCCTTCCCCTCCTCTCCCCCTTCCTTCCCCTCCTAGTAGGAGTAGGAAAGGAGGAGTCCTACTCCTACTAGGAGGAGGACTCCTCCTCTTAGTGCGCCCAACAAGGGACGGCCGGCCTCCCCCTCCCTCCTTTATATACGGGGGCAGGGGGCACCCCATAGACACACAAGTTGATCTATGGATCATTCCTTAGCCGTGTGCGGTGCCCCCCCTCCACCATATTCCACCTCGGTCATATCGTCACGGAGTTTAGGCGAAGCCCTGCGCCGGTAGAACATCATCATCATCACCACGCCATCGTGCTGACGGAACTCATCCCCGAAGCTTTGCTGGATCGGAGCCCGGGGATCATCATCGAGCTGAACGTGTGCTGAACTCGGAGGTGCCGTACGTTTGGTGCTTGGATCGGTCGGATCGTGAAGACGTACGACTACATCAACCGCGTTGTCATAACGCTTCCTCTTACGGTCTACGAGGGTACGTGGATGAACACTCTCCCCTCTCGTTGCTATGCATCACCATGATCTTGTGTGTGCGTAGGAATTTTTTTTGAAATTACTACGTTCCCCAACAATATTATGATAACTTTTACGTATCACGACATAATTTAGTTGAATCATTTCTACTCAACATGCACAAATGCATGAAGAGAGCCATATGCTCACCTCCATAATTAAATCAATAAGTCATATCTATTTTGAATTTCAGTCCTCCTATAATTAATCAAAATATTCATTTTTCATACAACCGAATCCATCAAAACCTATTGTAATAATCTTCCATAGTAATACGCGGGGTACCATCTAGTTCAATTTGTTAGTTTTTACTCGTATGACAATCAATACAACTTCATACAAGAAGAGTTTCCCCCCTCCCGAAGAAACTGCGGCTAGGGTCACCCCTCCTCCCGCCAGCGCCGTTGCCAGTCCCCACTGCCCTTGATGTCCTTTGGGTCATGGAGCTACAGAGGACCCCGACCCCTCACTGGAGGGAGGGACCCCACTCTCCTTCTAGGTTCAAAGCCTTTGTTAGGTTTGTGTGGCAGCGGTGATGTCCCCTAGTACAAATAATGTCTCCCACTTATGATCTAGGTCTTAATGGTGTGCCTAGCATCGTTAGAGGACATGTGGTGGTGTGTCTTTCCGACTACTGAGGTTCGGTCGGTGCTGATCTTCAGTGGATCTTTTTGGATCCAGTCTTCAATTGTGTTCATTGACAACCCACAAGTATAGGGTATCGCAACAGTCTTCAAGGGTAGTATTTTATCGAAATTTATTGATTTGACACAAGAGGATCCAAAGAATACTTATGAGCCTTAGCAATTGAGTTGTTAATTCAAGAATTTCTCTGTAGGAAAAGGTTTAGTAGCATAATAGTATGATAGTTTGATAGTAGCAGTCACGTTAGCAATAGTAACAGCAAAATTAACAATAGTAGTTCTGTAGCGATTGGAACAGCAGCAGTTGTAACAGTTGTAACTTAGCAAAGACAATATGAAAAAAGCGTAGGCATTGGATCAACAATAAATATTTGTGTGGATGACATTCATCATGTAACAGTCAAAACTCAGAGTGATACACAATAGCACTAGTTCAGCAATTTAATGTAGGGATGTATTTCGTATATAGTCATACGTGCTTATAATAAGAACTTGCAAGACATCTTTTGTACTACCCTCCCATGGCAGCGGAGACCATAAGGAAATCTAAGGGGTATTAAGGCCAACTTTTAATACAGAACTGCAACAAAGCATTAACACTTGGTGAATACATGAACTCCTTGAATTACTGTCATCCCCGAAGAGTATCCCAATATCCTGCCCTGTTTAGTAGGTAGTCGCTCTCTAGATTTATAGATCGATCTCGATGGAGCTGCTGGCCTTGAAGTCAATTTTTTCCGCATATTGTAGGATATATTGGGCGGAAGTGGATCCTTCCCATGATGCAAGGGTAATTTTAAAGGGTTTTTGTGCCCACCAGCTGGCCTTGGCCCCAAGGAGGGCGGTTGGGCTACACAGCCCACTTGCACTTTGATAGCTTGCTGCCGTCAACCTCCTCGTCGAATTGTGGAAGGAGACATCTCCATGGGTATGACAGGTGATTCCATGCGAGGCTATACTCGAGTTCTTTTTTGGTCCTGAGGACCTGGACCCATTTGTCATTAAGCTCGTCTTGATCGGACCTAAGCTTTTGGTTCTTTTGCTTGATGCTTTTAGCCATGCTAATTAGACATTAGCGGAAAGCCCAAAGACGAGGATAATATCCACCTCGGATTCTGGATAATAGTTATTGTGTTCGGGGTCATCATCGTTGTCGGTGTCAAAACCGGCGGATCTCGGGTAGGGGGTCCCGAACTGTGTGTCTAGGCGGATGGTAACAGGAGATGAGGGACACGATCTTTTTACCCAGGTTCGGGCCCTCTCGATGGAGGTAAAACCCTACGTCCTGCTTGATTAATATTGATGATGTGGGTTACAAGAGTAGATCTACCATGATATCAAGGAGGCTAAACCCTAGAAGCTAGCCTATGGTATGATTGTTGTATATTGTATATCTGTCGACTAGCCTGGCCCTGGTTTATATAATGCACCAGAGGCCTAGGATAACAAGAGTCCTAGCCGAATACGCCGGTGGGGGAGGAGTCCTTGTCTTGATCGCCAAGTCTTGTGGAATCTTCTGTGTATGCGGCAACTGTCCGGACTGGCCCATGAGTATGTAGCCCTGGAGGTCCTCGGCCCAATCTAACCGATTGGGCGATGACGTAGTGAGTACCCCCTAGTCCAGGACACCGTTAGTAGCCCCCTGAACCGGCCTTCAAGTTAGGGACGCTCCTCGATTCTTCAGAACTGTTCTTCATCTTCGGTTGCCGGTCTTGAAAACTGGTTCAACAAATCTTCTCATCTTCGATCTTGAGGATCGCCGAAATGCATCCAACAAGTTTACACGTCGGGTATCCGAGGAGCCCCTTTAAGTTTCCGGCCTTTATCAATGCCTTGTTATTTTTATGCCACACCTCGGGTTTGAAGTTATTCCCGGGCGGCAGCGTCCTCTTGCGTCCGAGCTCCAACGCCGGACTGCATTCGAGGTATCTTTTGCAGCCGAGCACCAATGCTGGACTGCTTCCCAGCTCTAACGCCGGAATGTATCCTAGCTCCAACGCCGGACTGTATCCGAGCTCCAACACCAGACTATGTGTCCGAGCTCCAACGCCGGACTATGTATCCGAGCTCCAACACCAGACTGTATCCGAGCTCCAACGCCGGACTGTATCCGAGCTCCAACGCCGGACTATGTGTCCGAGCTCCAACGCCGGACTGTATCCGAGGTGTCGTAAATCACCTTGGTTTGAAGAAGTTTGAAGGAGTTTATCCGAGCTTAATGCCGGAAATGCCCTCTAAGGAGCCAGCCACTTGCATCCGAACTATATGCCGAATTGCTTCCGAGGTGGTGCACCACCCCGAATGTGGGCTGATTTTTGATCAATATTTTTTATTGATGCAATTTATTCTCTGACGAGATATATAGCCAGTAGCCCTCAGGGTGTGTATCGGTCTAAAACCCGAGATGCACCTGAAGGATGACATAAGACCGCTGATCCCAGTAACCGCTGAGACTCAGGTTGATTTGCAAAATCGGCCTGAGGATCAAGTCCTAGCTCGGAAGAATACTTCGGGATGCAAAAAATAGCGTGCTCAGACCTCGAGACTCGGGTTGGGTGCGGCCGACCAACCTGAGGATCAAAATCTCCTCGGAAACTGTATTGCACTTAAAATTTGCTGCATAGAACAAGCAATGCAGTAGCCCCCGAGACACTGGTCGGGTGGCAACACCAGATCAGGGGATCAATGTGCCCCTTTAATATTTGTAAATAATAAGCCCGAAGCCCAGTAGCCCCCGAGCCTTAATGCGGGCACGGGTGGCCGAATTAAGGATCGATATCCATAGTAAAATCACAAATTATGTGTAATGACTCAATGTATCCAAGTACTTTATGTCATTAATGCTCGAATCCGCATTGTACAAAACTTTGTTGACCGACCATCGACTTCAACCTCCTCGGCCAGTAGCCGAGGAGTGTTTGTCCTACTTTATAAAGCCTTTATGAGGGCAAAGATTTACGACAAACAAGGCAATCTGGCCATACGGTTTTATAAACAAAGGTACGCAGAGAGATATGTTATATTACTGTTTAACAGAAGAAATGTCTTCCAAAGAAAATAGTCCCGCTATCGGTTCCTTTCTTTGGGTTGTCATGCTAAGCATGATCATGAAACCTCAGTTCCAATGTAAGAGCAAAATGTTGAGGATTTAGTTTGGGACTAGCCCCCGGTAGTGTTCGGCGACAGTCGAGGTCAAGCCGGAAACACTTCAGCCAATGTTATGAATGGCCAGTCATTTAATATAGCCATCGGATCGCTGACCAGTTTACACCTATTGTGACAGTCAGTTTTTGGCTCTCTCCACTGAGGTGCTTGACCATGCGAGCTGGAAGCACAATCGCAGTGGTTCTCCCTTTGCACACCTAGCCGAACAAAGCGGAATGTAGGAGGCAAGCGCGGGAGCCGGGCAACCCAACTATTGATCGAAGACACGATTCGAAACTAATGCATATATAGCAATATCCGAGAATGTTTTTGCCGAATCTCTAAAGGTGTCCGGCGTTGCACTGCGAGACTTGTGCTGAAAACACACAAATAGTTTAAAACTGCCAAAAGCTTGGAAAACCCAAAAAACGTCACTAAAAACATGACGTCCGAACAAGATCAAGTGTTCGATGCCAATCCAAAAATTGGACTTTAGAAAAAAATGTGCTTCTGTCGCGCTTTAACATGACACATCCTATCTCAAGACTTCAAGCTGGTCAGCCTACGGCTTCAGTCTCCCATGCCGAAGGCGGAGTACTTCTCATTAGGCCAGTTTAAAAAACTAAACTCTAGCAGTTTTGAGAGAGAAATTAGGC
Source organism: Triticum aestivum (assembly GCF_018294505.1). NCBI lineage: Eukaryota > Viridiplantae > Streptophyta > Magnoliopsida > Poales > Poaceae > Triticum > Triticum aestivum. The sequence continues at coordinate 560,913,283 of NC_057810.1, read as the reverse complement.
TCCCCGGCTAGTGACCGCACACTCGTGTCGAGAAAAGGAGTGATAAATAATAAAAAACTCTGCAACGACTAAGAAGAAAAACACTTAGTATAAAACGGCTCAAATAAACATAAGAGCCCCCAAGTGGCTTGGGTAAAAGTTGACTATATAATGTAAGGTGACATGTAAAATGCCTTCTAGCTGGATTGTAGATCGTTTGTCGTAGCGGACCTTTTCGCTTCATCCTCTGGACCCAATAGTCCGGAGTGTGTCCGAATACCCTCGCGGTTATAAAAACCGGGGCATGCGTGGAGACCAGGCGTAGGGGTCATTAGTGCTTTATCAGACAAGTGCCCAACTAGTTATGTTATATTACATGGTTAGTAAGAAACATCTTCCAGGGAGAATAGTTCCGTTAGGGGTTCCTTTCCCTGGGAGGCATGCCCAAAAGTGCATGTTCGGACTGCGAAAAGAGCAAAAAAACATCTGGGGGCAGGTAAATGAATAGGTAAGAAATCATCTTTTAGTTCATCGGCCGAGTATTCCCTTAAGAACGCTAGTTTTCGGCTTCATCCAGTCTGAGGTACCCATCCGGCTGACCCGACAGTAACAATCGCAGAGGTGCTCCCTTTACCACCTAGCCGAACAATCGGGAACGTAGGGGTAAGCACAGGAGCCAGGCAACCCAGGTTGGCCAAAACTTAAGTCATATCGATGCATATAATGGTGAATAAAAGGTACATGCGGAAGTGTGACACATGTGTTGGGCATAAAGCCCGTATTAATAAGCTTCTGTTAAAGAAGCCCCCAGGTATAATGAGCGCGGGTAGCGCGTCAAGTGAGTGCGAACAAAGTTTGGACGAGGAAAATTTTTACAAGCAACTTTTTTCCAAAAAAGTATAATGCTTGGTCGAGCCGAACACAAGTTAAAATTTTAAAACTTTGAGCATGAAGGCAACTTAGCTGGTTAATGTGTTCGGTATTGACGGCGCGGTCCGAGCTTGATGCGGGACAAGGTTCCATCCCCCAAGCCGGTCCCGAGGTGGCGGAGCAAAGAGCTCGGCCCTCCGAAGTGGTGACATAGCGCGGTCAATGCAGGACGGCAGAGTGATGCCGAAGTCCACGACATGGGGTAATGAAGTGTTGACGAAGCCCCCCGTCCAGCCGAGGTGACGTCAAAGGATATAGTCCGGCTGGATCATTTTCCTGTGCACAAAAAATAGTGCAAACCAGAGATAATAGTAATAAAAAAATTTGTTGCATAATAAATAATTTATGCAAAGTGAGTAATAAAAGAAATATGGCCTGGCGCCAAAGTTAATGTCGATGCAGGGCGGCGGCGTGATGCGGTAAAGGCATGGCAAGGCCTGAATTCACAGGTCGGTTCGAGTTCCGAATGCGGCGTTCGCCGGACTATTTATGGAAATTGACCGAACCACCATGCGACCGTCGTTAATGCGGCCACCATTTGATGGACCTGCGTATATATGACGGACAAACCAGAGTAATAATTCCTTGGGAAAAATTAACCCAAGCAAGCAAAAAGAAATACTAGGATTAATAGCACCTGGTTTATTTGTTGTACCAATCCGAAGGTAGGTGATTCCCAAAATTGGGACTCGATCCGCGCACCCATTGCCTGGTCGGCTAGTGATGCCAAAGTATCCGGAGTAGGTTGATGAAGAGATGGCGAAGCCCCCGGTCCAGCCGAGGTATCGAAGTAGGTCGGCGTGATGGACACCAGCTTGAAGAAGCAATAGTGCGGCCCTGCCGATGCAGGTCGTGACGTGGTCGATGCCGGCTTGATGAAGCGACCGTGCGGTGATGCCGGTATCCCCGCTCCGTGCAATCCGTGGAGCGGCGATGTTGGTGATGATTTATCCTTCGCGATGCCGGACTCTTGTTCGGCTTGCCGAGATGATGATCCGAAGAAGTCGAGCTCGGCTCAACAAAGTGATGACGTGTCTAGCGTAGGTCGGCAGCTGTGGAGCAATATTGCCGGACTGGTTGGACACCAGCATGATATTGAAGATCATGTTCAAAAGATTTTAAAGTTAGTGGGATGTGTTCGGAAACAAAACACAACATCCCATACAAAACTTCCTTCAAAAAGGATGTCCGAAATCCCGTCCATAAAAAAGACGAACTCGGGTCGGATTCGTTTTCGCGCAGAAAACAGATCCGAAAAGTGATGCACTAATCGGAAGGTTCCCGGAGTTTGGACGGTCGGATCGAGCTGAAATTTTGAGGGGTGGTAGATATAGGAATTCCGCAGCCGATCAACGGTTGGATCTTCCAAAGGAAGTCCAACCTAGAAGCTGGACACCACGCCCTAAACTCGTCTAGATTCTCGTCCAGATTTAATGCGGCTCCAGTATATCGGAGATTGCCAGAGATTCCTCCATCGGAACTCGACGAAAATTTCCAGGGTTATTGTAGACTCAATTCCGCACAATTCCACCGAAGCAATCGTTAAAACGACGCTTGAGGAGACGGTGGCGGCGGACACAAGTCCGCTATCCAGAAAAATAGTACGGTCGCCCGAGGGCAATGTTGACGTTGAGCCCCCGGGCTCCCTAGATGATTCCTCCATGATCTTGATAGAGATCGGAGTTGATGTTGATGAAGGCCCTCATCCGAACATGACGATCAGAGGCAGGACGCAATTCTTGGTCAAACCAAGGTGACCAGTCGAGCTGGTGACGAAGATGCCGAAGTTGCAGTTGATCTGCAGGCGAGCCATCGACCTTTTGCCGAACACACAGAGGAACTCTCAATGAAAGCACCAATGTCAGTGTCAAAACAGGCGGATCTCGGGTAGGGGGTCCCGAACTGTGCGTCTAGGCGGATGGTAACAGGAGACGAGGGACATGATGTTTTTACCCAGGTTCGGACCCTCTCGATGGAGGTAAAACCCTACGTCCTGCTTGATTAATATTGATGATGTGGGTTACAAGAGTAGATCTACCACGATATCAAGGAGGCTAAACCCTAGAAGCTAGCCTATGGTATGATTGTTGTATATTGTATATCTGTCGACTAGCCTGGCCCTAGTTTATATAATGCACCAGAAGCCTAGGATAACAAGAGTCCTAGACGAATACGCCGGTGGGGAAGGAGTCCTTGTCTTGATCGCCAAGTCTTGTGGAATCTTCCTTGTATGCGGCAACTATCCGGACTGGCCCATGAGTATGCGGCCTTGGGCGTCCTCGGCCCAATCTAACTGATTGGGCGATGACGTAGTGAGTACCCCCTAGTCCAGGACACCGTTAGTAGCCCCCTGAACGACATGGCACAATTGATGTGCCCAGTGCGTGTGTTATCGCTTGCGTTCTGGTCCTCGGCAGCGTCCGGAGTAGTGCCATTATTGGTGCCGTCATGACTTTCATCCCCACTGCCCATGTTTTTACAGCGGCGCCTTCTATTATATATTGTCATTTGGGGGGATCATTATCTCCTTCATCATCCTTGAGAGTATCTATCATGTAGACATCATAGGTGGAGGTAGCCGCCCACTTCAAGTTATTAGAGGTGGCAAGGGGGGGTCATTTTATGACATACTGCTGTCATCTTCATCCATGTCAACTGCCTCTTCGGAGGCGTAGTCCAGTACGTCAGTTAAATCCTTGACTGTGTCGACTAGGTGGGTGGAGGGTGGGATGCGAATTTCCGCTCCTCCAGGTTTGTCCCAGATCCGATCGTGAACCAAAGTTCAAAGGTCCAAGATTGAAAGGCTCCAAATCCGATCTAATATCTTGTTTAGGAGCACTATCTCGGCCTCGCCCATATCTTGATAGTAGGCGGGGCTCACCTGGAGTTTTCCTGAGGTGGCACTTGATGTGGCCTTGGATGTTTTGCTAGTCATACTTGAGGCCTGATCCAGCAAGATGTAGTGTTCGGATCCAAGATCAAAGCTAGATCCATTCTGCATATTGTTCCATGGTCCAGCGCCGAGCTCGAATCTGGGGCTGGGACAGAGACATCGGATGTGTCTTCGGGCTGGTATGACACCCAATTCGAGAAAGCTAGTTCGACATGGGAATTTGTGGCATATTCTAGAATTTCAAACCTGATGGTGCAGCTAGGAGAGAAGTTCTTGATCTGGCTGAGGCGGCCAGTCGAGTCGGTGTGCAGCACAATGCTGCTGAAGGTGAGAAGCTGCCGACAAAGGTACTCCCACAGTAGATGATGTCGCTGTCCCAAAGACAAGCCATCATACCTTCACGACCATACATCCGGACCTGCATGGGCCACCAATACCGGTGCTAAAACTGGCGGATCTTGGATAGGGAGTTCCGAGTTGGTGATCTTGGCACGATGCTAACTGGAAGTAAAGGGACACACTATAGTAGGATGCTGCTAACGCGACACTACAATCAGAGACACTTAGAAGAAATTGTGTGCGATGCATTAATCGCAAATGGTGGTGTAAAAAACCGTAAAAAAATAAGCAAAACATTTGCAATAGCGGATACATCAAACACGGTTCATATTTTAGTTACGTGTGCGGTGCGGGGCATACGGTTGATCCATATGAACTGTTTGTGATGAGACGGAACAACAAAAATGGGCAGCCATATCAAGGTTTGTGTGATATACGACATACAGTTCGCTTCGATGAACCGTTTGCGATCATCGAGTTGAACACAAACGATTTGGCGTAACAAGATGTGTGTGATACCCGGCAAATAGGTCAGTAATCAGAATTGTGTTCGGTCATTATAGATAGCCCATACGGTCTTTTTTGTGAATTGTGTGCTCGACAGGGCACACAATTCAACAAACCAACCTGTGGGCGATAATGTAAAAGATCTCTGTCGAATATGTATTACTAACCATCTGCGATGAGATTGATAGGGGAAACAGAGATAACGAATTAATACGAGTGAACGGGAATAGAGATATATACAGTCTGCTTAATTTAGTCGTTCTTCCTCTTGTTGTTGTTGTTGGAAGGACCTGTGAGATCGTCTTGGCGAGGACACTTCTTGCCGCTGACTGTTGGCTTTTCATTACAGTCGCAGTCATCATCGTCGTTGTTGTTGATGTCCTCCTCCTCCTCTTTCGACCATTCCTCCTCCTCATCATCGTCGTCCTCTTCTTCTTCCTCCGATGACTCCTCGTTCATCTGGTTGTTGTCTCACTACTCCAGAGGCGGCGTCCCTTCCATGATCCGAATATAATTGAGGTCTGGGCTCGATGCCAGATTCATGGAAGACCAGCGGGATGATTTCGATGTTGACCTATCATCAGGCGCGACACTGTTGGTGGAACTGTCGTACTCGTTATCGCTCAACATGGCTATGGTCGTATAAAAACCGCGAGAAAGCGAGATTGTAGAGTGTGTGCAACTGTGTAGCGCGGCCGGCGTGGACGATGAAGATGGTGGACAGTTAAGCGGTGTATGCGGAGAAGAGGAATGCCAATTGAAGCGGGGGGTTGACGTATTATCTAACCGCTGATATAATCAACGGCAATTATTTGTACCCAGTCGCTCCAAATTATCAGGGTTGTGCAGTTCTCAATGTGATAATTAATTATGCACACTCGTTGGAGCGTCCAAATATGGAACAAGCATTATTCGTAGTACTACTCCCTCCGTACCGGCGACTTAGGTGGGGGAAACACGAGAGAACTTGATGATTATTTGGTAATCAATACCATTGCATGCAGACAATTGACCATTGCATGTTATGCTACATAGTCTGAAGTCATTGAATGCATACTAGCCGGATGACTCCTATTAGCTGATTTATTTTTTCGGGATAAAAACAAGGAACAAGTTTTGGGATTTTTTTTGTTTTCGTAATGTGACTTATGCACCGATACAAACTGAGTAGGACAGTTGGCAGGAAATACACTGAGCTCTTCTTATTGATGAAGCCAGTAATAATCAAACATTCAAACTACAAAGGAAAAGAAAAAAGACAAATGAAAATATCTGCATGAATCTTCGCATCACATCAATGGCATAGGACCTAGATGTGCATTACTTAGAGCACATCTAGATGTGCTTTAGCAATACTGTGATAGAAAACCTCTAATCATCATTGCAAAAAACGCATAGAACATGGCTAATGCGGCAACCACAACTACACATGCTAGTTCCTTCTTGTTTCTTGCTTTTAGTTCCTTGTGATTAATTCTTTCGTGCTTCATCGTACTGATTGTACATTCCAGATCTGCCAGTTTCTTCTTCAGCTTTACGTTATCTCATGCGTGCTTGGTGATAACAGTCCGAGCCTGCCATGCCATTCTTCATCTAGCCAGTTAACAAAGGCACGAGTCTCATATCCCTGCCAATGTTAAATAGTATTCAGGATGAGCGGTGGCATTAACTCAAGTAAAATGATGAACTTAGCACTAACCTGTAAGGGGCTACTGAGAAACCGCCTGCCAATGTCGAATCCCTCCATGCATACAGTTGGGGAACATAGCATGCAATTTCAAAAAAAATCCTACGCTCACGCAAGATCTATCTAGGAGATGCATAGCAACGAGAGGGGAAGAGTGTGTCCACGTACCCTCGTAGACCGAAAGCGGACGCGTTTGACAACACAATTTATGTAGTCGAACTTCTTCTCGTTTCGATCGATCAAGCACCGAACGCACGGCACCTCCCAGTTTTGCACACGTTCAGCTTGATGACATCCCTCAAACTCTTGATCCAGCAAAGTGTTGAGGGAGATTTTCGTCAGCACGACGGCGTGGTGACGGTGATGGGGAAGTGATCCGCACAGGGCTTTACCTAAGCACTACGACAATATGATCGGAGGAGTAAACTGTGGAGGGGGGCGCCGCACACGGCTAGGAATCAATGTTGTGTGTTCTAGTGGTGCCCTGCCCTCATATATATAGGTGGGAGGGATAGGGAGCAGCCAAGGGGGTGCCCAAGTAGGAGGAATCTCACTTGTACCCCTAATCCTATTCGGATCCCCCCTTTCCATATCTTTCGGAGGGGGAAGGAAGGAGGAGGGAGGAGGGCAGGAAGGGGAGGCCGAATCCCTCCCCTTCCTTCTCTCTTCCCTTCTTTCCTTCTCCTCTCCTAATTTGGCCTACATGGGGCGCACTACCCCCTTAGGGGCTGGTCTCTCCCCCTCTTGTCCCATTAGGCCCATGTAGTTTGCGGGGGGGGGGGGGGGGGTTGCCTGGAACCCCTTCTGGTGACCCGATACGTACCCGGTACCCCCGGAACACTTCTCGTGTCCGAATATTGTCGTCCTATATATGAATCTTTACCTCTAGACCATTTCAATACTCCTCGTCATGTCCTTGAACTCATCCGGGACTCCAAAAACATCCGGTCACCAAATCACACAACTCATATAATACAAATCATCATCGAACGTTAAGCACGCGGACCCTATGGGTTCGAGAACTATGTAGACATGACCGAGACACCTCTCCGGTCAATAACCAATAGTGGAACTTGGATGCTCATATTGGCTCCCACATATTCTATGAAGATCTTTATCGGTCGAACCGTTATGACAACATACGTTATTCCCTTTGTCATCGGTATGTTACTTGCCTGAAATTCGATCGTTGGTATCTTCATACATAGTTAAATATCGTTACCCGCAAGTCTCTTTACTCGTTTTGTAATGCATCATCCCACAACTAACTCATTAGTCACATTGCTTGCAAGGCTTATTATGATGTGCATTATCGAGAGGGCCCAGAGATACCTCTCCGATATTCGGAGTGACAAATCCTAATCTTGATCTATGCCGACCCAACAAACACCTTCGGTGATACCTGTAGAGCATCTTTATAATCACCTAGGTACGTTGTGACATTTGATAGCACACAAGGTATTCCTCTAGTATCCGAGAGTTGCATAATCTCATAGTCGAAGGAATATGTATTTGACATGAAGAAAGCAATAGCAATAAAACTGAACTATTAACATGCTAAGCTAACAGATGGGTCTTGTCCATCATTCTCCTAATGATGTGATCCCGTTCATCAAATGACAACACATGTCTATGGCTAGGTAACATAACCATCTTTGATTAACGAGCTAGTCTAGTAGAGGCTTACTAGGGACGATGTGTTTTGTCTATGTATCCACACATGTATCAGGTTTCCGGTTAATACAATTCTAGCATGAATAATAAAAATTTATCGTGATATGAGGAAATATAAATAACAACTTTATTATTGCCTCTAGGGCATATTTCCTTCAGTCTCCCACTTGCACTTGAGTCAATACTCTAGTTCACATCGCCATGTGATTTAACACCAATAGTTCACATCTTTATGTGATTAACTCTAATAGTTCACATAGCTATGTGACCAACACCCAAAGGGTTTACTAGAGTCAATAATGTAGTTCACATCGCTATGTGATTAACATCCAAAGAGTACTAAGGTGTGATCCTGTTTTGCTTGTGAGAGAAGTTTAGTCAATGGATCTGCCACATTCAGATTTGTAAGTATTTTGCAAATTTCTATGTCTATAATGCTCTGCATGGAGCTACTCTAGCTAATTGCTCCCACTTTCAATATGTATCCATATCAAGACTCAGAGTCATCCAGATTGGTGTCAAATCTTGCATCGACGTAACACTTTACTGCGAACTCTTTATCACCTCCATAACCGAGAAATATTTCCTTAGTACTCTAAGGATAATTTAGACCACTGTCCAGTGACTCACTCCTGGATCACTCTTGTACCTCCTTGCCAAACCCATGGAAAAGCACATAATAGGTCTGGTACACGGCATGACATACTTTATAGAACCTATGACCGAGGCATAGGGAAAGACCTTCATTCTCTCTATATATTCTGCTGTGGCCGGGTTTTGAGTCTAACTCAACTTCACTCCTTGTTACATAGGCAAGAACACTTTCTTTGACTGATCCATTTTGAACTTCTTCAAACTTTGTCAAGGTATGTGCTTTGTGAAAGTCCTATTAAGCGTCTCGATATATCCCTATAGATCTTGATGCCCAATATATAAGTAGCTTCACCGAGGTCTTTCATTGAAAAACTCTTATTCAAGTATCCTTTTGTGCTATCCAGAAATTCTATATCATTTCCAATCGACAATATGTCATCTACATATAATATCAGAAATGCTACAGAGCTCCCTCTCACTTTCTTGTAAATATAGGCTTTACCGGAAGTCTGTATAAAACCATATGATATGATCACCTCATCAAAGTATATATTCCAACTTCGAGATGCTTGCACCAGTCCATAGATGGATTGCTGGAGCTTGCACACTTTGTTAGCACCTTTAGGATCGACAAAACCTTCTGGTTGCATCATATACAACTCTTCTTTAAGAAATCCATTAAGGGATGCAGTTTTGACATCCATTTGCCAGATTTCAAAAAATGTGGCAATTGCTAACATGACTCGGACAGACTTAAGCATCGCTACGAGTGAGAAAATCTCATCGTAGTCAACACCTTGAACTTGTCAAAAACCTCTTGCGACAAGTTGAGCTTTGTAGATAGTAACACTACCATCAACGTCCGTCTTCCTCTTGAAGATCCATTTATTCTCAATGGCTTGCCGATCATTGGGCAAGTCCACCAAAGAATACACTTTGTTCTCATACATGGATCCTATCTCAGATTTCATGGCCTCAAGCCATTTATCAGAATCTGGGCTCATCATCGCTTCCTCATAGTTCATAGATTCGTCATGGTCTAGTAGCATGACTTCCAGAACAGGATTACCATATCACTCTGGTGCGGAACGTGCTCTGGTTGACCTACGAGGTTTGGTAGTAACTTGATCTAAAGTTTCATGATCATTATCATTAGCTTCCTCTCTAGTAGGTGTAGGCATCACTGGAACTGATTTCTGTGATGGGCTACTTTCAAATTGGAGAGAAGGTACAATTACCTCATCAAGTTCTACTTTCCTCCCACTCACTTCTTTTAGAATTTCGCTGAGGTGTATTTGTGTCAGCAATCATAGGTCTATACATACCTATTCGACGTGTCAATCTGATAATTCATACCAATGGCGTGCAACTGTGAGGCCTCTTCGTGCGCTTGGACTAACAACGGAAAATGAAAGCCATCATGCAAATAATCCAACTGGAGAAAATCTCAACCGCGACATCTTCAGTTGAAGCATATGAGAATGCTCACGGGTGGGTTTCTGCTAGGATTTTACCGCACCAAAGATCGTTAGCAAAGTGAGTTGACGTCCCATCACCAATGATTATAGAAGAATTCCCTGATAGATAGTAATGAGGTGCAGTATCTCTGCACACTAGAATGACCCGCACATCCCAGATGCACGAGGGCGGAGCTGGCGTAGTATGTGGACCAGACAAGATCTACCCATGGAACATCGTGGTGATTGTAGAACTTGTCAAGAAACTTCATTAGGAAGGCAATATTTGAAGTATTGGTATCAAAAATTCTGAACCCCCTCTAGTTTAGCTTTGCATACCATTTTCCTTGAGGCTAGTGAGTTAGAAGTCTCACCTTACTCAGTCTTCATCCACCAAAGACAAAGCCTACACAGTTTATCTAGGTGTGCAAGATCTTAGGTGGGATTCTGATCGAGTACATAACATAAACCGCAATGGATGTCATCACACAGTACACCAACGCTAGTTTACCTCCACAAGAGGCCTTGTAGAGAGTAGAGGAGAGCTTTCGGTCCACTTTGCCAATCAGAGGCATCAGATCATTCACAGTAGATTTGGTGGTGCCCATCGGCAACCCAAGGTATGTGAATGGAATGGTTCCTATCACGCACCAAAAGATCTCCACCATTTCTTACAATTCAGGTTGATTAAGGTTGATAGGCACTAGTGTTGATTTTTGGAAGTTTATCCTCAGCCCAACCGAGTCTGCATAATCCAACGAAATCTGCGTCATGCACATGGTTAACTTCCTATAGGGCCGCACTATGATGGTGTCATCCACGTATTGTTTTACCTGGATTTTTTGCTGGCCCACAGCAGGAATACTTCATTTAGTGATATCCCGATTTGTGGCATCATCATAGTTTAAATAATGGTTGGATGTTCAGATTTTTGCGGGATTTTCTAGCATATTTTTTTTATTTTTTTCTGGTTACCCATTAAGTACTTCTAGCATATAATAGATTTACACCTTTGGTGAAATGACACTTTGTGATAAAATGGCACTTTTGTGTGAAATATCACTCTATTTGGCACTTTATGTGGAATAACATTGTGTGGCTTTCTGTATGAGATGGCATTTTTGTTTGTAGCCATCTAACTTGAATAGCGTATTTAATTGGTACAAATTACATAGTAACAGAGGCTAATTTGGTGATCAAAACAAAAAATCCCCTCCCTTCAAATTTCAACTAGATGATGAGTGGGAGACAAGGTTGGCAGTGGAGCATAGATGTTACTCACGCTAGTAAAGTTAGTAGGGGAGGGAGAGATATGGGGGTAGAATTTATTTCTCGAATTCACAAATGGAATGAAACATCATTATGCAGCATAGACCCTAAAGCAAATGGACACCAATGATAGCCTCTCTGACAATTATGGTTAACAATATTATATGTTATACATGATTAAGGTTGTGTATGATATTGTGCTGAATTTTCATAATCTCATTTTCCTTGCCCACTTCCTCTATTTTAGTGTTTGTTTGACCTATATTTTCATACTTTTATGGCTAATTTTGCAAAACCTCTTATAGAATAAGCACAACATAGTTCAGTCACTGAACCTAATACTAAAAGAACACAATAGGGTTTCAAATTGTTTGTGTATTAAATTTTGTAATTATGAACTATTAATGGAATATTATTCATGTTTGCTATATATGATGAATTGGTGGACTTAATTTTTCAGTACATATTTCATGTTCTGGAAAATGCAAGTACAATTTTTTTGAACTTTATACCAGGCTGGCCAGTGCAAAGATTAGAAGCAAAGTGATCCGGTCTAATACCCAACACAAACCATACCGCACTAGCAAAAGTGCAGTTGAAAACAAAAGATGAGAATTAGACCAATCCAGGTAAAACATACATACAACATGTTGGAAATATGCCCTAGAGGAAATAATAAAAGGATTATTATTATATTTCCTTGTTCATGATAATTGTCTTTATTCATGCTATAATTGTATTATCCAGAAATCGTAATACACGTGTGAATACATAGACCATAATATGTCCCTAGTAAGCCTCTAGTTGACTAGCTCGTTGATCAACAGATAGTCATGGTTTCCTGACTATGGACATTAGATGTCATTGATAACGGGATCACATCATTAGGAGAATGATGTGATGGACAAGACCCAATCCTAAGCATAGCACAAGATCGTGTAGTTCGTTTTGCTAGAGCTTTTCCAATGTCAAGTATCTCTTCCTTAGACCATGAGATCGTGTAACTCCCGGATACCGTAGGAGTGCTTTGGTGTACCAAACGTCACAATGTAACTGGGTGACTATAAAGGTGCACTACAGGTATCTCCGAAAGTGTCTGTTGGGTTGACACGGATCGAGACTGGGATTTGTCACTCCGTGTTACGGAGAGGTATCACTGGGCCCACTCGGTAGTGCATCATCATAATGAGCTCAAAGTGACCAAGTGTCTGGTCACGGGATCATGCATTACGGTACGACTAAAGTGACTTGCCGGTAACGAGACTGAACGAGGTATTGGGATACCGACGATCGAGTCTCGGGCAAGTAACATACCGTATGACAAAGGGAATAGTATACGGGGTTGTTTGATCCTCGACATCGTGGTTCATCCGATGAGATCATCGAGGAGTATGTGGGAGCCAACATGGGTATCCAGATCCCACCGTTGATTATTGACTGGAGAGCCGTCTCGGTCATGTCTACATGTCTCCCGAACCCGTAGGGTCTACACACTTAAGGTTCGGTGATGCTAGGGTTGTATGAATATGAGTATGCAGCATACCGAATGTTGTTCGAGTCCCGGATGAGATCCCGGACGTCACGAGGAGTTCCAGAATGGTCCGAAGGTAAAGAAAACTATATAGGAAGTGCTGTTTCGGCAATCGGGAAAGTTTCGGGGTCACCCGGTATTGTACCGGGACCACCGGAAGGGTCCCGGGGGTCCACCGGGTGGGGCCAACTATCCCGGAGGGCCCCGTGGGCTGAAGTGGGAGGGGAACCAGCCCCTACTGGGCTGGTGCGCCCCCCTTGGGCCCCTCTGCGCCTAGGGTTGGAAACCCTAGGTGGGGGGGGGCGCACCACTTGCCTTGGGGGCACTTCACCCCCCTGGCAGCCGCCCCCTTGGGAGATTGGATCTCCCAGGGCCGGCACTCCCCCCCTGGGGGCCTATATAAAGGAGGGCAGGGGGGAGGGAAGCCGCACCCTTGTGTCTTGGCGCCTCCCTCCCCTGCTACACCTCGTCCTCCTCCCGCAGCAGCTTGGCGAAGCCCTGCCGGAGTTCTGCTGCATCCACCACCACGCCGTCGTGCTGCTGGATCATCATCAACCTGTCCTTCCCCCTTACTGGATCAAGACGGAGGAGACGTCACGCTGACCATACGTGTGTTGAACGCGGAGGTGCCGTCCGTTCGGCGCTAGGATCTCCAGTGATAGGATCACGACGAGAATGAATACTTCAACCCCGTTCTTTTGAACGCTTCCGCACGCGATCTACAAAGTGGTATGTAGATGCATCTCTCCTTTCACTCGTTGCTTAGATGAACTCATAGATGGATCTTGGTGAAACTATAGGAAATTTTTTATTTTTTGCAACGTTCCCCAACAGTGGCATCATAAGCTAGGTCTATGCGTAGTTCTCTATTGCACAAGTAGAACACAATTTTGTTGTGGGCGTAGATCTTGTCAACTTGCTTGCCGCTACTAGTCTTTTCTTGCTTCAGCGGTATTGTGGGATGAAGCGGCACGGACCGACCTTACACGTACGCTTACGTGAGACAGGTTCCACCGACTGACATGCACTAGTTGCATAAGGTGGCTAGCGGGTGTCTGTCTCTCCTACTTTAGTTAGAGCGGATTCGACAAAAAGGGTCCTTATGAAGGGTAAATAGAAGTTGACAAAATCACGTTGTGGTTATTCGTAGGTAAGAAAACGTTCTTGCTAGAACCCAATTGCATCCACGTAAAAGATGCAACAACAATTAGAGGACGTCTAACTTGTTTTTGCAGCAATTGTCATGTGATGTGATATGGCCAGAAGTTGTGATGAATGATGAATGATATATTGTGATGTATGAGATCATGTTCTTGTAATAGGAATCACGACTTGCATGTCGATGAGTATGACAACCGGCAGGAGCCATAGGAGTTGTCTTTATTTTTTGTATGACCTGTGTGTCATTGAAGAACGCCATGTAAATTACTTTACTTTATTGCTAAATGCGTTAGCCATAGAAGTAGAAGTAGTCGTTGGCGTGACAACTTCATTAAGACACAATGATGGAGATAATGATGATGGAGATCATGGTGTCATGCCAGTGACGAAGATGATCATGGAGCCCCGAAGATGGAGATCGAAGGAGCTATATGATATTGGCCATATCATGTCACTACTATATAATTGCATGTGATGTTTATTATGTTTTATGCATCTTGTTTACTTAGAACGGCGGTAGTAAATAAGATGATCCCTTATAATAATTTCAAGAAAGTGTTCCCCCTAACTGTGCACCGTTGCTAAAGTTTGTCGTTTCGAAGCACCACGTGATGATCGGGAGTGATAGATCCTTACGTTCACATACAACGGGTGTAAGACAGATTTACACATGTAGAACACTTAGGGTTAACTTGACGAGCCTAGCATGTACAGACATGGCCTCGGAACACAGAGACCGAAAGGTCGAACATGAGTCATATGGAATATACGATCAACATGGAGATGTTCACCGATGATGACTAGTCCGTCTCACATGATGATCGGACACGGCCTAGTCGACTCGGATCGTGTAACACTTAGATGACTAGAGGGATGTCTAATCTGAGTGGGAGTTCATTAAATAATTTGATTAGATGAACTTAATTATCATGAACTTAGTCTAAAACTTTTGCAAAATATGTCTTGTAGATCAAATGGCCAACGCTCATGTCAACATGAACTTCAACGCGTTCCTAGAGAAAACCATGCTAAAAGATGATGGCAGCAACTATTCGGACTGGGTCCGGAACCTGAGGATCATCCTCATAGCAGCCAAGAAAGATTATGTCCTAGATGCACCGCTAGGTGAAGCACCCATCCCAGAGAACCAAGACGTTATGAACACTTGGCAATCACGTGCTGATGATTACTCCCTCATTCAGTGCGGCATGCTTTACAGTTTAGAACCGGGGCTCCAAAAGCGTTTTGAGAAGCACGGAGCATATGAGATGTTCGAGGAGATGAAAATGGTTTTCCAAGCTCATGCCCGGGTCGAGAGATATGAAGTCTCCGACAAGTTCTATAGTTGTAAGATGGAGGAAAATAGTTCTATCAGTGAGCACATACTCAAAATGTCTGGGTTGCACAACCGCCTGTCCCAGCTGGAGATCAACCTCCCGGACGAGGCGGTCATTGACAGAATCCTTCGGTCGCTCCCACCGAGCTACAAGAGCTTTGTGTTGAACTACAATATGCAGGGAATGGTGAAGACCATTCCTGAAGTATTTTCAATGTTGAAGTCACCAGAGGTTGAAATCAAGAAAGAACATCAAGTGTTGATGGTCAATAAGACCACTAAGTTCAAGAAGGGCAAGGATAAGAAGAACTTCAAGAAGGACGGCAAAGACGTTGCCGCGCCCGGTAAGCCAGTTGTAACGCCCCAGATCCGATGCGCCAGGTGTCTGCCAGTTATTCGTTGTTGTTACCATGTCATTTGCTTGCGTGTTGCATCTTATCATGTCATCATGTGCATTTCATTTTGCATACGTGTTCGTCTCATGCATCCGAGCATTTTCCCCGTTGTCCGTTTCGCAATTCGGCGCTCCTATGTCCTCCGGCGTTCCCCTTTTCGTCTCCTATTGTGAGTGGGTGTTGAACTTTCTCGGAATGGCCCGAGGCTTGCCAAGTGGCCTTGGTATAGCACCGGTAGACCGCCTGCCAAGTTTCGTGCCATTTGGAGGTTGTTTGATACTCCAACGGTTAATCGGGTAACCGTAAAGCCTCCTTCTCCTTGCAGCCCAACACCCCTTCCAAAGTGGCCCAAAACCCACCTAACTCCCCTCCATGCTCTCGGTCGTTCGATCACGATCGCGTGGCCGAAAACCGCTCCACATTTGGACTCTCCTAGCTCCCTCTACCTATATATAAGCCCCTCCCCCGAAAATCCCGGTCTAACCCTAGTCCTCTTCCTCCCTCCGCCAGCGAACACGTCCGGCCACAGCCGAACACGTCCGCCCCGCTCCCCCCGTCCAATCCGAACCTGCCACGTGGGCGCCGCCGCCTCCCTCCGCCGCCAGCCCGCTCGGGCCCGTAGCAGGCCCGCCCGAGCCCATCGGGGCCCGGGGCAGCCCGCGCGCCTCCGCCGCCGCGCCCCCGCGCACCTCCGCCAGCGCCGCCCATCCCCGACTCCGGCGCCCCGCCACCGCGACACGCCGCCGCCTCCCGGCGCCCTCCGCCCGCGCCCGAGGCCTCCCGCGCCGATCCCGGCCGCCCGCCGCCGCGGCGTTCCTTCCCCCGCCGTCGGCCCACGCCTCCCCCGCGCCCGCAACCTCCGGCCGCCTCCTTCGGCTCTGGTAGCCGCCGCCGCCGCGTGCCGGACCCCGCCTCCATCGGACCTCGCCGGAGCCGAGCCCTCCACCTCCTCTTCCACCAGATCCGGCCGGGAGCTGGCCGGATCCGCCTTGCGCCGGCCTCCTCCGCCCTCCGCCGGCTCGCCGGAGCTCCCTCCGTCGCCGGAACCGACCTCGTCGTCGATCTGCACCGCCCCGTCCCGGAACGCCCTGGACCCACCAACCAAGCGTCCCTGCTGCACCGTCTCGTCCCCGGGACCCCGAGATCCAGTTTGACCCGAGAGGTTGATTTTTCACCAAGTCCCGAAATATTTCAGTATTTTCATGCCATGTTCGACCTGTCGAATCTCCGCATACGTAGCTCCGTTTCGTGCGTGTAATATGTAAAATTGTTCACCTCGACGAGTACATCATTTTATTCCATTGCATAATATTCATTTGAGGTCATCTTAATGCCTGAATCATCATTGTAAGAGTGTTTCATAATGTTTTCTGCTGTCTGTTAACAGAACGAGCTCTTTTGTCATTTTTGCCATGATTGATGTGTGCATTCTATGAGGTTGATGTCTTCATGTGTTTTGATCTATGCTATGTCTTCTTTACAGAGGTGCTTACCATATATTTTTGTGATCAATGTGGTGACTAGCACAAGCATGCAAACTAGGCATCGTGATGTTGCCGATTTTAGTCCCTGTTCTGCTGTTATTTTCATGCCATGTAAACTTGATGCTACAGAGAGATCCATGCATATTTTGAGTTATTTCAGTAAGAATGTTTTGAACATATGGTTATTGTCTATCCATCCCTGCCCTTGGTTGCAATTATGGAGTAGTCTAGCATGTCATTTTCGTGCTCTACTTTTGCTTCAAAATGTTTTCTGGCAGATTGTTTACATGTTATTCAATTTGGCCAAGGTTGCTATAGTTTATCCTTGCATGCTATGGACTTATTCTTGCCTTGGTTGGTTACATAAACATGTCTTCTTGATGATGTTATGCTTATATTGTCATCCAATGACTTGTGGTGAGTGATTCAAGCTTTTTAATTAGGGTTCATGATGTTGCTGTTCTGCTAGGCTGAATCTGTTATTTCGCGATGCTATATGAACATGTTGCTACTAATTATTGTATGCATAATCTGGAGATGTTCTATAAACATGTTTTGATCTACATGTCATCCTCTATCCATCCATGCCCCTGGTAGGATTTATAGCTTTCTATAGCTTGTTCATATCTTGCTCCAAAGTTGCTTCATAATGTTGCTGCCAGCCTGTTAACATTAAGTTCAGTTGTTTCCATGTGTTTTCCTAGTGATCCATGCACCCTATGACCTTGCTATTGCCATTCTTAGCTTCACAACCATGTCGTCTTACTGTTGGTTGCCTTGCCATGCCATGTAATGATCTATAGTGAGTTGCACAAGCTCATATACATGCCTTCATAATTATGTTCCTGCCATGTTTGAATCTGTATAATAATTTGCTATGTTTACGTGGGTGCCATCATATTTTCTGATCCTTTTTGGCTTATGGTCAGTAAGGGACTTTTGATCTATGCTTTGAGTAGATTCATGTCATGCCTTTGTTTGCCATGATAAGTTCCTGTAACATGTTGTTTGATAGCTCTGAACATTGCATCATGATGTTATTTTCTGCAAAGTCTGAAATTGTTATAACTTGCAATCTTACCATGTGTGTTTGAGCATGTTCTAGTGATTTCTAGAGATAGCTCAGTGTTCATGTTTTGTTATGCTTTACCTGTACATCATGCCCATGTCTTTTGTTTTCATGTTGGGTGCTGTAGCTTATTGTTTTGATGCTTGCAATATGCCTAGTTGCTGTTTTGGACAGCTTGTCCTTTAAACTTGTATAGTGTGTGTGTTGAACCGTTGCTCCGTTTTGAGTGTGCTCTATATGAAACTTGCTTAGAATTGCATGTAGTTTCATATTATCATGTTGCATCCTTGTTTTGAGGTGTTTGCTTGATGTTTGTATGCATTTTGCATCAATGCCATGTTTAACTTGTTTTGCTCATATCTTCTAGGCCGTAGCTCCGAACTAAATGAACTTTATATGTAACTTGACTAGAATCTCGTGTAGATCATATTTGTGCATCTTAACTTGATGTTTAACAACTTGAACATAAGGTTTATTCAGATCTGGACCAATTTCGAAACATGCATATGAGGACTTACCGGAATTGTTATATGTAGTTCTCGGTCTCATTTAAATTTGCCTTGATGTGTTGCTCTTGTTTGCATCATCTCTTGCTATGAGTAGCTTCATGTAGCTTTGTCATGCATCATGCTATGTTGTGCATCATGTCATGTTCATGTGTGGTGTGTTTACCTTGTTGTGTGCTTCTTCTAGTTAGTTCCTGTTTGGTTGCGATCGTGAGGATTCGTTCGTCTACGGTTAGTTCGGCTTCATCCATTCGTCTTCTTCATGGACTCGTTCTTCTTCCTTGCGGGATTTCAGGCAAGATGACCGCTACCCTGGATCTCACTACTATCATTGCTATGCTATTTGTTTCGTTCTATCGCTATGTTGCGCTACCTATCACCTGTTTATCAAGCCATCCCATATTGCCATGAACCTCTAACCTTTGACACCTTTCCTATGCAAACCGTTGTTTGGCTATGTTACTGCTTTTCCTCAGCCCCTCTTATAGCGTTGTTAGTTGCAGGTGAAGTTGAAGATTGCTCCATGGTGGACAGGATTTTTGGTTGGGATATCACAATATCTCTTATATTATTAATGCATCTATATATTTGGTAAAGGATGGAAGACTTGGCCTTTTGCCTAGTGTTTTGTTCCACTCTTGCCGCCCTAGTTTCCGTCATACCGGTGTTATGTTCCCGAATTTTGCGTTCCTTACGCGGTCGGGTGATTTATGGGACCCCCTTGACAGTTCGCTTTGAATAAAACTCCTCCAGCAAGGACCAACCTTGGTTTTACCATTTGCCTCACCACCACCTATCCCTTTCCCTTGGGTCGGCCAACCCGAGGGTCATCTTTATTTTAGCCCCCCCCCCGGGCCAGTGCTTGTCTAAGTGTTGGTCCGAACAGGGAAGACTGCGAGGCCACCTTGGGGCAACTCGAGGTCTGGTTTTACTCGTAGGCTGACCCATCTGGTGTGCCCTGAGAACGAGATATGTGCAGCTCCTATCGGGATTTGTCGGCGCATCGGGCGGCTTTGCTGGTCTTGTTTTACCATTGTCGAAATATCTTGTAAACCGGGATTCCGAGTCTGATCGGGTCTTCCTGGGAGAAGGTCTATTCCTTCGTTGATCGCGAGAGCTTGTCATGGGCTAACTTGGGACACCCCTGCAGGGTATAATCTTTCGAAAGCCGTGCCTGCGGTTATAGGCAGATGGGAATTTGTTAATGTCCGGTTGTAGATAACTTGACACCAGATCCGAATTAAAACGCATCAACCGCGTGTGTAGCCGTGATGGTCTCTTTTCGGCGGAGTCCGGGAAGTGAACACGGTTTCTGGGTTATGTTTGACGTAAGTAGGAGTTCAGGATCACTTCTTGATCATTGCTAGTTCACGACCGTTCCGCTTGCTCTCTTCTCGCTCTTATTTGCGTATGTTAGCCACCATATATGCTTAGTCGCTGCTGCAGCCTCACCACTTTACCCCTTCCTTTCCCTTTAAGCTTTGCTAGTCTTGATACCCATGGTAATGGGATTGCTGAGTCCTCGTGGCTCACAGATTACTACAACAACAGTTGCAGGTACAGGTTATGCGATGATCATGACGCGAGAGCGATGCTTGCTTGCGTTGAGTTCTTCTTCTGCTCTTCTTCGATCAGGGGATAGGTTCCAGGTCGGCAGCCTGGGCTAGCAGGGTGGATGTCGTTTGAGTTTCTGTTTGTGTTTCATCCGTAGTCGGATGATGCTCTTATGTATTGTGATGTTGTATTCGTGTGGCATTGTATGCCTTTGTATGTATCCCCATCTATTATGTAATGTTGATGTAATGATATCTACCTTGCAAAAGCGTTTCAATATGCGGGTCTATCCTTGGTGGGACCTTCGAGTTCCTTTTGGATAGGGTCGCATATTGGGCGTGACAAGTTGGTATCAGAGCCTCGACCCACCCTAGGAGCCCCCTTGATTGATCGTGTAGTTTGGCCGTTGTTGAGTCTAGAAGAAAACTGTTTTCGGAGTCTAGTTATATCGGAGAGTAGGAATTCTTTTTACTCCTCAGCCCCTTCGTCGCTCTGGTAAGGAATCTTGACATAGGTATTTTGAATTACTCCTCTTCCCCTTCAAATTTTCCTTAGGATCACGCAGTTGGTTTTTCGGTAGTTGTTCCTCAGCTCTTTTCATCCGGTGCATTTCTCGTCAAGTCGACTCGAGCCTCTTCATCTTTGAGTTCAATCCTCAGTTGTTTTCTTTCCCACCCGCCCACCCTTTTTCATCTCGAAGCCGGAGTCCGTAATCGAGTATCCATCCTACTCGTGTGAAACCTTTGCTTTCTTTCCTCAATGATTTCAACCGGTGTTTTCTCTTCAAGATATTCGTCGATTTCCCCTTCCAAGTTGATTTTGTTTTCCCGCCCTCCCACCCTTTTCTTCCCGGAGTCTGACTCTCTCTCGACCATCTATTTCATTCGCGTGGAGCCTCTTCAGTCTTTTGTCAATCATTTCAACCGGTGAATTCTCGTCTCGGTGGACATTCTTCATCTCTTTTCCGGTGGATTCGATTCTAATTTTTGGTAGTGATTATATTCTTTCCCTCAGCTCTAGTGTTTTCCCTGCTTGTTCGTCTCTCGCCAGTTTATCCTTCCGGAGTGTTCAAGTCATCTCAGGAGATTCGTCTGTGTTCGAATTAATTCGAGGTTGTCACCTCATTCAAATATTTCAATTGTTCCGGTGCTGCATCTATCTCTTCAACAATCCTTTTCAATGGTGTTATCTCTTCAGTGGGCCATAACCCACATGTCTTTTCCCAGGATCTTACCTGACTCTTCTAATTCTCCCGGAGTTATTCCCAAATTCCTTTTGGAGTCTGATGTAAGAATGAATTTCATCAGTCAGATGCCTTTCCAAGATCGATTTCAAATCATTTCATTGTTGGCTCAACCCCTTTGCTTTCCATTCTACCGGAGTATCTCAGTAATTTTGGTGGTGTTTCTCGTCGTCATTTGAAGACTGAAGAAGAGTTTTTTCCTCTCAATCCTATCCGTCCTCTCAAAGATTCGTGTTTCTAGCTTCATATTATCCTCTCGAATTATTCCATTCGTCAGATATTCTTTTCTTACCCATCCGGAGTATGTCAGAAGTTGTCTTTCCGTTTCTTTTCACCGGAGGCCATCATTTCAGCTACCGTTATCCAATTATCTCGGTGATTCGGTCTCTTTCATCAGTCATTTTCGAATTCTAACGGTGGTTCGTTCAAGATTCTTTTTCCTTGAGTATCATTTTAATTCATTCGTTCTTTTCAATCCTACCGGTGGTTCATGAAGACCTTCTCAAGTTTTGTGCTATCCCTTCTCAATCCTTTTCAAGAAGAATAAGTAGTATGTAAAATCCATTGCCTGTCATCAATTTTATTTTGATGAAGGATAAGCATACAATAAATCTTATTCTCATTTCATCCAAGTGGGTAATCCCTTCCTTCGGAGTTT
The DNA here is from genome assembly GCF_018294505.1 of Triticum aestivum. Classification (NCBI taxonomy): domain Eukaryota; kingdom Viridiplantae; phylum Streptophyta; class Magnoliopsida; order Poales; family Poaceae; genus Triticum; species Triticum aestivum. Next base: position 560,891,017 of record NC_057810.1, on the reverse strand, counting down.
GTTCTTAATGAATAACTTCTAGTTCCAAGTGTTTTTCATCTTTTCTTTTCCGGAGTTCTAATTTCCTCGGCCATTTAGTCAGAACCTCCATTTAAATCATCGCAAGGCTCATCTTATTCTTTTCATCTTTCATTCTATCTCATCATCCCTTTTGTCAACGGAGTTCTACATGGTGGTTCTTCATGATTTAATTCATTCGTCAAGAGTTCATCAAGATTCTTGTTGGTGGAGTTCAACTATCTTTTCCTCTTGCGTCTTGAAGTGCAATTAATTCTCTGTTTTCTCCTGAAGTGGAGTTTTGCATTTCTTCGTTCTTCTCAGCTATCCAATCATTTCCGTTTGTGGTCGGTTATCACCTCATAATTTTGAGATGTTTTCCATAAGTCCACGACAAGCTTATTCTTTCGTTGTTGATTTTCTCAACAACTCCATCCAATTCTTCCTTCTAAGTTCTCTTCATTCAACTCTTCGAATTCTTCCGTAGGCTTTGTGTTGTTCCTCTCGTCAAGTACCATTCCATCTTCTCTAGTTCATGTTCTATTCTTTCCATGTCCAGCCAGAGTGCTGCCTAAATCTTTTCAGTCTTATTCGATTCTTATCTCGTTCTAACCAAAGTGCTTTCTTAGTCTATTTGATTCCGCGAGCTTTCGATTCTTGTCTTTCTCATCGTTCCTCTCTTCTTCTCAAGTGCTCTCGATTCTTTGATTCTTCTCTTGAGTTCTTGTTTCACCTCATCCCTTTTCCCTACCGTCTCGGTTCTAAGATCTCGGTATGAGATCTCTTGTTAGTGGAGGAGTGTTGTAACGCCCCGGATCCGATGCGCCAGGTGTCTACCAGTTATTCGTCGTCGTTGCCATGTCATTTTCTTGTGTGTTGCATCTTATCATGTCATCATGTGCATTTCATTTTGCATACATGTTCGTCTCATGCATCGGAGCATTTTCCCCGTTGTCCATTTCGCAATCCGGCGCTCCTATGCCCTCCGGCGTTCCCCTTTTCGTCTCCTGTTGTGAGTGGGTGTTGAACTTTCTCGGAATGTCCCGAGGCTTGCCAAGTGGCCTTGGTATAGCACCGGTAGACCGCCTGCCAAGTTTCGTGCCATTTGGAGGTCGTGTGATACTCCAACGGTTAACCGGGTAACCATAAAGCCTCCTTCTCCTTGCAGCCCAACACCCCTTCCAAAGTGGCCCAAAACCCACCTAACTCCCCTCCATGCTCTCGGTCGTTCGATCACGATCGCGTGGCCGAAAACCGCTCCTCATTTGGACTCTCCTAGCTCCCTCTACCTATATATAAGCCCCTCCCCCGAAAATCCCGGTCTAACCCTAGTCCTCTTCCTCCCTCCGCCGACGGACACGTCCGGCCGCAGCCGGACACGTCCGCCCCGCTCCCCCCGTCCAATCCGAACCTGCCACGTGGGCGCCGCCGCCTCCCTCCGCCGCCAGCCCGCTCGGGCCCGTAGCAGGCCCGCCCGAGCCCATCGGGGCCCGGGGCAGCCCGCGCGCCTATGCCGCCGCGCCCCCGCGCACCTCCGCCAGCGTCGCCCGTCCCCGACTCCGGCGCCCCACCGTCGCGGCACGCCGCCGCCTCCCGGCGCCCTCCGCCCGCGCCCGAGGCCTCCCGCGCCGATCCCGGCCGCTTGTCGCCGCGGCGTTCCTTCCCCCGCCGTCGGCCCGCGCCTCCCCCGCGCCCGCAACCTCCGGCCGCCTTCTTCGGCTCCGGTGGCCGCCGCCGCCGCCTGCCGGACCCCGCCTCCATCGGACCTCGCCGGAGCCGAGCCCTCCGCCTCCTCTTCCACCAGATCCGGCCGGGAGCTGGCCGGATCCGCCTCGCGCCGGCCTCCTCTGCCCTCCGCCGGCTCGCCGGAGCTCCCTCTGTCGCCGGAACCGACCTCGTCGCCGATCTGCACCGCCCCGTCCCGGAACGCCCTGGACCCACCAACCAAGCGTCCCTACTGCACCTTCTCGTCCCCGGGACCCCGAGATCCAGTTTGACCCGAGAGGTTGATTTTTCACTAAGTCCCGAAATATTTTAGTATTTTCATGCCATGTTCGACCAGTCGTATCTCTGCATCCGTAGCTCCGTTTCGTGCGTGTAATATGTCAAATTGTTCGCATCAACGAGTACATCATTTAATTCCATTGCATAATATTCATTTGAGGTCATCTTGATGCCTGAATCATCATTGTAAAAGTGCTTCATAATGTTTTGTGCTGTCTGTTAACAGAACGAGCTCTTTTGTCATTTTTTCCATGATTGATGTGTGCATCCTATGAGGTTGATATCTTCATGTGTATTGATATATGCTATGTCTTCTTTAGAGAGGTGCTTAACATGTATTTTTTTGATCAATGTGGTGACTAGCACAAGCATGCAAACTAGGCATCGTGATGTTGCTGATTTTAGTCTCTGTTCTGTTGTTATTTTTATGACATGTAAACTTGATGCTACAGAGAGATCCATGCATATTTTGAGTTATTTCAGTAAGGGTGTTTTGAACATATGGTTATTGTCTATCCATCCCTGCCCTTGGTTGCAATTATGGAGTAGTCTAGCATGTCATTTTCGTGCTCTACTTTTGCTTCAAAATGTTTCCTGGCAGATTGTTTACATGTTATTCAATTTGGCCAAGGTTGCTATAGTTGATCCTTGCATGCTATGGACTTCTTCTTGCCTTGGTTGGTTACATAAACATGTCTTCTTGATGATGTTATGCTTATATTGTCATGCAATGACTTGTGGTGAGTGATTCAAGCTTGTTAAGTAGGGTTCATGATGTTGCTGTTTTGCTAGGCTGAATCTGTTATTTCGCGATGCTATATAAACATGTTGCTACTAATCATTCTATGCATAATCTGGAGATGTTCTATAAACATGTTTTGATCTACATGTCATCATATATCCATCCATGCCCCTCGTAGCATTTATAGCTTGCTGTAGCTTGTTCATATCTTGCTCCAAAGTTGCTTCATAATGTTGTTGTCAGCCTGTTAACATTAAGTTCAGTTGTTTCCATGTGTTTTCCTAGTGATCCATGCACCCTATGACCTTGATATTGCCATGCTTAGCTTCACAACCATATCTTTTTACTATTGGTTGCCTTGCCATGCCATGTAATGATCTGTAGTGAGTTGCACAAGCTCATCTACATGCCTTCATAATTATGTTCCTGCCATGTTTGAATCTATATAATAACTTGCTATGTTTACGTGGGTGCCATCATATTTTCTGATCCTTTTTGGCTTATGGTCAGTAAGGGACTTTTGATCTATGCTTTGAGTAGATTCATGCCATGCCTTTGTTTGCCATGATAAGTTCCTGTAACATGCTGTTTGATAGCTCTGAACATTGCATCGTGATGTTATTTTCTGCAAAGTCTGAAATTGTTATAACTTGCAATCTTACCATGTGTGTTTGAGCATGTTCTAGTGATTTCTAGAGATAGTTCAGTGTTCATGTTTTGTTATGCTTTACCTGTAAATCATGCCCATATCTTTTGTTTTCTTGTTGGGGTGCGGTAGCTTATTGTTTTGATGCTTGCAATATGCCTAGTTGCTGTTTTGGACAGCTTGTCCTTATAACTTGTATAGTGTGTGTATGTTGAACCGTTGCTCCGTTTTGAGTGTGCTCTATATGAAACTTGTTTAGAATTGCATGTAGTTTCATATTATCATGTTGCATCCTTGTTTTGGAGTGTTTGCTTGATGTTTGTATGCATTTTGCATCAATGCCATGTTCTACTTGTTTTGCTCATATCTTCTAGACCATAGCTCCGAACTAAATGAACTTTATATGTAACTTGACTAGAATCTCATGTAGATCATCTTTGTGCATCTTAACTTGCTGTTTAACAACTTGAACATAAGGTTTATTCAGATCTGGACCAATTTCGAAATATGCATATGAGGACTTACCGGAATTGTTATATGTAGTTCTCGGCCTCATTTAAACTTGCCTTGATGTGTTGCTCTTGTTTGCATCATCTCTTGCCATGAGTAGCTTCATGTAGCTTTGTCATGCATCATGCTCTGTTGTGCATCATGTCATGTTCATGTGTGGTGTGTTTACCTTGTTGTGTGCTTCTTCTTGTTAGTTCCTGTTTCGTTGCGATCGTGAGGATTCGTTCGTCTACGGTTGGTTCGGCTTCATCCGTTCGTCTTCTTCATGTACTCGTTCTTCTTCCTTGCAGGATTTCAGGCAAGATGACCGCTACCCTGGATCTCACTACTATCATTGCTATGCTAGTTGTTTCGTTCTATCGCTATGTTGCACTACCTATCACCTGTTTATCAAGCCATCCCATATTGCCATGAACCTCTAACCTTTGACACCTTTCCTATGCAAACCGTTGTTTGGCTATGTTACTGCTTTTGCTCAGCCCCTCTTATAGCGTTGTTAGTTGCAGGTGAAGTTGAAGATTGCTCCATGGTGGACAGGATTTTTGGTTGGGATATCACAATATCTCTTATATTATTAATGCATCTATATATTTGGTAAAGGGTGGAAGACTTGGCCTTTTGCCTAGTGTTTTGTTTCACTCTTGCCGCCCTAGTTTCCGTCATACCGGTGTTATGTTCCCGGATTTTGCGTTCCTTACGCGGTCGGGTGATTTATGGGACCCCCTTGACAGTTTGCTTTGAATAAAACTCCTCCAGCAAGGCCCAACCTTGGTTTTACCATTTGCCTCACCACCACCTATCCCTTTCCCTTGGGTCGGCCAACCCGAGGGTCATCTTTATTTTAGCCCCCCCCCCGGGCCAGTGCTTGTCTAAGTGTTGGTCCGAACCGGGCAGACTGTGGGGCCACCTCGGGGCAACTCTAGGTCTGGTTTTACTCGTAGGCTGACCCATCCGGTGTGCCCTGAGAACGAGATATGTGCAGCTCCTATTGGGATTTGTCGACGCATCGGGCGGCTTTGCTGGTCTTGTTTTACCATTGTCGAAATGTCTTGTAAACCGGGATTCCGAGTCTGATCGGGTCTTCCTGGGAGAAGGTCTATTCCTTCGTTGATCGCGAGAGCTTGTCATGGGCTAAGTTGGGACACCCCTGAAGGGTATAATCTTTCGAAAGCCGTGCCTACGGTTATAGGCAGATGGGAATTTGTTAATGTTCGGTTGTAGACAACTTGACACCAGATCTGAATTAAAACGCATGAACCGCATGTGTAGCCGTGATGGTCTCTTTTCGGCGGAGTCCGGGAAGTGAACACGGTTTCTGTGTTATGCTTGACGTAAGTAGGAGTTCAGGATCACTTCTTGATCATTGCTAGCTTCACGACCGTTCCGCTTGCTCTCTTCTCGCTCTTATTTGCGTATGTTAGCCACCATATATGCTTAGTCGCTGCTGCAGCCTCACCACTTTACCCCTTCCTTTTCCCTTTAAGCTTTGCTAGTCTTGATACCCATGGTAATGGGATTGCTGAGTCCTCGTGGCTCACAAATTACTACGACAATAGTTGCAGGTACAGGTTATTCGGTGATCATGACGCGAGAGCGATGCTTGCTTGCGTTGAGTTCTTCTTCTGCTCCTTCTTCGATCAGGGATAGGTTCCAGGTCGGCGGCCTGGGCTAGCAGGGTGGATGTCATTTGAGTTTCTGTTTGTGCTTCATCCATAGTCGGATGGTGCTCTGATGTATTGTGATGTTGTATTCGTGTGGCATTGTATGCCTCTTGTATGTATCCCCATCTATTATGTAATGTTGACGTAATGATATCCACCTTGCAAAAGCGTTTCTATATGCGGGTCTATCCTTGGTGGGACCTTCGAGTTCCTTTTTGGATAGGGTCGCATATTGGGCGTGACACCAGTTGCCGGGAAGAAGTCAAAGAATGGACCCAAGCCTGAGACTGAGTGCTTTTATTGCAAAGGGAAGGGTCACTGGAAGCGGACTGCCCAAATACTTAGCGGACAAGAAGACCGGCAACACTAAAGGTATATTTGATATACATGTAATTGATGTGTACCTTACCAGTACTCGTAGTAACTCCTGGGTATTTGATACCGGTGTCGTTGCTCACATTTGTAACTCACAGCAGGAGCTGCGGAATAAGCGGAGACTGGCGAAGGACGAGGTGACGATGCGCGTCGGGAATGGTTCCAAGGTCGATGTGATCGCCGTCGGCACGCTACCTCTACATTTACCTACGGGATTAGTTTGAAACCTCAATAATTGTTATTTAGTGCCAAGTTTGAGCATGAACATTGTATCTGGATCTCGTTTGATACGAGATGGCTACTCATTTAAATCCGAGAATAATGGTTGTTCTATTTATATGAGAGATATGTTTTATGGTCATGCCCCGATGGTCAATGGTTTATTCTTAATGAATCTCGAACGTAATGTTACACATATTCATAGCGTGAATACCAAAAGATGTAAAGTTGATAACGATAGTCCCACATACTTGTGGCACTGCCGCCTTGGTCACATTAGTGTCAAGCGCATGAAGAAGCTCCATGCTGATGGACTTTTAGAGTCTCGATTATGAATCATTTGACACATGCGAACCATGCCTCATGGGCAAAATGACCAAGACTCCGTTCTCCGGAACAATGGAGCGAGCAACCAACTTGTTGGAAATCATACATACCGATGTGTGCGGTCCAATGAGCGTTGAGGCTCGCGGAGGATATCGTTATGTTCTCACTCTCACTGATGACTTGAGTAGATATGGGTATGTCTACTTGATGAAACACAAGTCTGAGACCTTTGAAAAGTTCAAGGAATTTCAGAATGAAGTAGAGAATCAACGTGACCAAAAGATAAAATTCTTACGATCGGATCGTGGAGGAGAATATTTAAGTCACGAATTTGGTACACACTTAAGAAAATGTGGAATCGTTTCACAACTCACGCCGCCTGGAACACCTTAGCGTAACGGTGTGTCCGAACGTCGTAATCGCACTCTATTGGATATGGTGCGATCTATGATGTCTCTTACCGATTTACCGCTATCATTTTGGGGATACGCTCTAGAGACAGCTACATTCACTTTAAATAAGGCACCGTCTAAATCCGTTGAGACGACACCGTATGAATTTTGGTTTGGGAAGAAACCTAAGCTATCGTTTCTAAAAGTTTGGGGATGCGATGCTTATGTCAAGAAACTTCAACCTGAAAAGCTCAAACCCAAGTCGGAAAAATGCGTCTTCATAGGATACCCTAAGGAAACCATAGGGTATACCTTCTACCTTAGATCCGAAGGCAAGATCTTTGTTGCCAAGAACGGATCCTTTCTGGAAAAAGAGTTTCTCTCGAAAGGAGTAAGTGGGAGGAAAGTAGAACTCGATGAAGTACTACCTCTTGAACCAGAAAGTAGTGCAGCTTAGGAAAACGTTCCTGTGGTGCCTACACCGACTGGAGAGGAAATTAATGATGATGATCAAGGTACTTCTGATCAAGTTACTACTGAACTTCGTAGGTCCACAAGGACACGTTCCACACCAGAGTGGTATGGCAACCCTTTCCTGGAAATCATGTTGTTAGACAACGGTGAACCTTCGAACTATGAAGAAGCGATGGCGGGCCCAGATTCCAACAAATGGCTAGAAGCCATGCAATCCGAGATAGAATCCATGTATGAAAACAAAGTATGGACTTTGACTGACTTGCCCGATGATCGGCGAGCGATAGAAAACAAATGGATCTTTAAGAAGAAGACAGACGGGGATGGTAATTTCACCATCTATAAAGCTCGACTTGTCGCTAAGGATTATCGGCAAGTTCAAGGGATTGACTACGATGAGACTTTCTCTCCCGTAGCGAAGCTTAAGTCCGTCCGAATCATGTTAGCAATTGCCGCATACTATGATTATGAGATATGGCAGATGGACATCAAAACGGCATTCCTTAACGGTTATCTTAAGGAAGAGCTGTATATGATGCAGCCGGAAGGTTTTGTCGATCCTAAGAATGCTAACAAAGTATGCAAGCTCCAGCGATCCATTTATGGGCTGGTGCAAGCATCTCAGAGTTGGAACATTCGTTTTGATGAGATGATCAAAGCGTTTGGGTTTATGCAGACTTATGGAGAAGCTTGCGTTTACAAGAAAGTGAGTGGGAGCTCTGTAGCATTTCTCATACTATATGTAGATGACATACTTTTGATGGGAAATGATATAGAACTTTTGGACAGCATTAAGGCCTACTTGAATAAGTGTTTTTCAATGAAGGACCTTGGAGAAGCTGCTTACATATTAGGCATCAAGATCTATAGGGATAGATCGAGACGCCTCATAGGTCTTTCACAAAGCATATACCTTGATAAGATTTTGAAGAAGTTCAAAATGGATCAGTCCAAGAAAGGGTTCTTGCCTGTACTGCAAGGTGTGAGATTGAGCTCGGCTCAATGCCCGACCACGGCAAAAGATAAAGAAGAGATGAGTGTCATCCCCTATGCTTCAGCCATAGGATCTATTATGTATGCCATGCTGTGTACCAGACCTGATGTAAACCTTGCCGTAAGTTTGGTAGGAAGGTACCAAAGTAATCCTGACAAGGAACACTGGACAGCGGTCAAAAATATCCTAAAGTACCTGAAAAGGACAAAGGACATGTTTCTCGTTTATGGAGGTGACGAAGAGCTCGCCATAAAGGGTTACGTCGACGCTAGCTTCGACACAGATCTGGATGACTCTAAGTCACAAACCGGATATGTGTATATGTTGAATGGTGGAGCAGTAAGCTGGTGCAGCTGCAAGCAAAGCGTCGTGGCGGGATCTACATGTGAAGCGGAGTACATGGCAGCCTCGGAGGCAGCGCATGAAGCTATTTGGGTGAAGGAGTTCATCACCGACCTAGGAGTCATACCCAATGCGTCGGGGCCGATCAAACTCTTCTGTGACAACACTGGAGCTATTGCCCTTGCCAAGGAGCCCAGGTTTCACAAGAAGACCAGGCACATCAAGCATCGTTTCAACTCCATCCGTGAAAATGTTCAAGATGGAGACATAGATATTTGCAAAGTACATACGGATCTGAATGTCGCAGATCCATTGACTAAACCTCTCTCGCGAGCCAAACATGATCGACACCAGAACTCTATGGGTGTTCGATTCATCACAATGTAAGTAGATTATTGACTCTAGTGCAAGTGGGAGACTGTTGGAAATATGCCCTAGAGGCAATAATAAAAGGATTATTATTATATTTCCTTGTTCGTGATAATTGTCTTTATTCATGCTATAATTGTATTATCCGGAAATCGTAATACACGTGTGAATACATAGACCATAATATGTCCCTAGTAAGCCTCTAGTTGACTAGCTCGTTGATCAACAGATAGTCATGGTTTCCTGACTATGGACATTAGATGTCGTTGATAACGAGATCACATCATTAGGAGAATGATGTGATGGACAAGACCCAATCCTAAGCACAGCACAAGATCGTGTAGTTCGTTTTGCTAGAGCTTTTCCAATGCCAAGTATCTCTTCCTTAGACCATGAGATCGTGTAACTCCCGGATACCGTAGGAGTGCTTTGGGTGTACCAAACGTCACAACGTAACTGGGTGACTATAAAGGTGCACTACAGGTATCTCCGAAAGTGTCTGTTGGGTTGACACGGATCGAGACTGGGATTTGTCACTCCGTGTTACGGAGAGGTATCACTGAGCCCACTCGGTAGTGCATTATCATAATGAGCTCAAAGTGACCAAGTGTCTGGTCACGGGATCATGCATAACGGTACGAGTAAAGTGACTTGCCGGTAATGAGACTGGACGAGGTATTGGGATACCGACGATCGAGTCTCGGGCAAGTAACATACCGTATGACAAAGGGAATAGTATATGGGGTTGTTTGAATCCTCGACATCGTGGTTCATCCGATGAGATCATCGAGGAGTATGTGGGAGCCAACATGGGTATCCAGATCCCGCTGTTGGTTATTGACCGGAGAGCTGTCTCGGTCATGTCTACATGTCTCCCGAACCCGTAGGGCCTACACACTTAAGGTTCGGTGATGCTAGGGTTGTATGAATATGAGTATGCAGCAAACTAAATGTTGTTTGGAGTCCCGGATGAGATCCCGGACGTCACGAGGAGTTCCGGAATGGTCCGGAGGTAAAGAAAACTATATAGAAAGTGTTGTTTCGGCCATCGGGAAAGTTTCGGGGTCACCTGGTATTGTACCGGGACCACCGGAAGGGTCCCGGGGGTCCACCGGGTGGGGCCACCTATCCCGGAGGGCCCCGTGGGCTGAAGTGGGAGGGGAACCAGCCCCTAGTGGGCTGGTGCGCCCCCCTTGGGCCCCCCTGCGCCTAGGGTTGGAAACCCTAGGTGGGGGGGGGCGCACCACATGCCTTGGGGGGCACTCCACCCCCCTGGCCGCCGCCCCCTTGGGAGATTGGATCTCCCAGGGCCGGCGCCCCCCCTGGGGGCCTATATAAAGGAGGGCAGGGGGGAGGGCAGCCGCACCCTTGTGTCTTGGCGCCTCCCTCCCCTGCTACACCTCGTCCTCCTCCCGCAGCAGCTTGGCGAAGCCCTGCCGGAGTTCTGCTGCATCCACCACCACGCCGTCGTGCTGCTGGATCATCATCAACCTCTCCTTCCCCCTTGCTGGATCAAGATGGAGGAGACGTCACGCTGACCGTACATGTGTTGAACGCGGAGGTGCCGTCCGTTCGGCGCTAGGATCTCCGGTGATAGGATCACGACGAGAACGACTACTTCAACCCCGTTCTTTTGAACGCTTCCGCACGCGATCTACAAAGTGGTATGTAGATGCATCTCTCCTTTCACTCGTTGCTTAGATGAACTCATAGATGGATCTTGGTGAAACCGTAGGAAATTTTTTATTTTCTGCAACGTTCCCCAACACAACACTCATTCGCAATGTGTTATAGAGAATTCTAATGCACGCTTCCTAAGGGAAGAGTTCTCCTAAAGAGCCTCCAAGCGAAAGATTTTCAGAGTATTCATGGTACCATCCTGTTTTTCAAACCTCATGAATTGTGGTCTTCTCCCCATTAGAAAATAGATTGCCTTGATGCTTGTGAACTAAGGTATGACCAACATTAGTTATTGGGATTTGCATAAATTTATTCTTGAAGGCTCATCAAAGTGATATGAAAATATATGGGATTATAACTATACGACCACATATGTGTATTAAGGACAAAAGTGTTAGGGTATGATTTGGCCTAAATAAGTTTAAACACTTACATTTTTAATTAGATGAAGAGTTTTTTTTATCTTAGGCAAGGGTTGCAACCCCAATACCTCTACACATCTATCCGCCCCCATTTATGTTCCTTCTTAAGATTCACACGATTTCTTAATTAAGTGGGGGCCAAATAAAACATGATCTTAGTCATAGTAATATTTCGCAAATACTTCTAACTCAGAATAAGTTAAATATTTTTGTATATTGTCCCTAACTCGAACCACCTACTCATGGTTGCCCCTAATTTCGAACCATGCTCAAATTTGCCCCCTCTGTCGTCAAGTCATCATATAGAAATGCCTTTTCATGTCGTTACCGTCCTGTCAAAGGGCTTTGACCTTCGAACAAACAACAAAAAAAATTAAAAAAAATCTGAAATTTTGTGGGACCGAAGATACTCGAGTGCGCAAGGTGCATGCAAGTTTTCGTGGTGTTTGGACATTCCAGGAGCCCGTGTGAAAGGAAAGAATTTAATATATATGCCTGTGAAGAGTAAATTCGAAAAAATAGCAAAATAATAAAAATAATATGAAATTTGGCGAGATCAAAGACGCTCGTGTGTCCAAGGTTGTTTGAACATTGCAGGAGCTCATGGAGAAAAAAAATCAAATTTTGGCTCGAAAAAACTTTCAAAAAATGCACTATTTTGTTTTTTGGCTAGAGCTCCTCGCATGTCATTTGATCACAAAAAATTGCACGCACCTTGCACACCCGAGCATCTTCAATCCCGCAAAATTTCAGTTTTTTTATTTTTGTTGCTATTTTTGTTTTAATTTACTGTTCATGGGCATACAGATTAAAATCTTTCCTTTCTCACGGGCTCTTGGAAGGTCCAAACACCATGAAATTTGCACGCACCTTGCGCACTCCAGTATCTTCGATCCCACAAAATTTCAGTTTTTTTTTTGCTATTCTTTTGGATGGTCAAAGCCCTTTAACCGGATGGTAATGGCACGGAAGGGCATTTCTATAAGGTGACTTCACGGCAGAGGGGCAAATTTGAGCATGCTTCAAAATTGGGGGCAAATATGAGTAGTGGGTTCGAGTTAGGGACAAATGTAAAAGACCCTTGTATATTTGACCATTTTCTTGTTGTTGTCTTTTCATTTGCCTTTTGCTAGATTGCGATGTGGTCCCATGTGATAGCCTATCGCTCATTTGCTGAACTTTTATAAGGAGTATTTTTCTTTTTTGTAATTACAAGAAACAAGATTGTGTTCCAATTGTTTAAAAAGGTGATTATAAACCACTTCCTGACAAGAACGGTGGTGAAATTTTCTTACATTATAGTTTGTCAATGGGTTGTTGTTCTGTATCTAGAAGTACTTCTCGTTCATTTATAAGGGACAATACACATAGTGGATGTCCTTTATTTGCACAGAAACCAAAATAACCAACGCACGACCTTTAGCGGGAATGTGTTTCTTGGTTAGGAAGATAGAAATTGACATTCTGTATTAGACTGCTCAAAGAAAATACAATATGGGGTTTGAGAAAATGTTTTGGCCTAACTCTCCAATAGACGGAAAAAAACACGTACCAGAATTTTACAAAGACCATTGCCCTAAAATATAAAGAGCTTCATAGCAAATTTCCTCCAAGATCCTAGCATTATGAAATTTATGCATAAATAATTTATTTCGATGAAGACCTCAATGTTAGGGATAACAGAAGTTTGAGAATACTGCCCAAGTGTGTAACATGGCACTTGCTTATGTTATCTCGTTATTACTACATAAATTTAAGTTCTAAGGATATTACCCGAGGAGTAAAATGCCTCAAATTACTGAATATCAAATGAAATAAAACAATGATGATTGCTTATAATTCATGTTTTTATGAACGCAAAAAACGGAGGAAATTTCTGATGAGATTTCTGGACTATTTTTCAAAAAAGGGGGTTGAAAAAAGAGATTTTAAATTGCACCCAACACCAAAAGGATTCTTTTAAATTATTTAACAGAACACACAATGCTGAAAGAAACATAGAATTGTATTCCGTCCATATAAAAAATAGTTAATTTTCTCGAATCTCCCTTTGTCAGAAATTAATTACTTTGACTAGATACCACTTCAATTATTTAGATTGAAACTATAAAAAAATGTAAATAGCTTTGTCTCAAAAAGTATTTCATCAATATGACTAGTTTATTAGTTTTTATACATGTATTAGAATATAAATCAGTTGTAAAATTACGTCTTGGAAACCTTGCCTATATTTGATATGGAGGGTGTAATTGCATGGCTTCCTGGACCTTAGAAGAAACAAGACCACATGAATTGGCTACAATACTTATTCTGATTCATGTGTGTGTGTGTGCGCGCACACACACACTCACACGTGTTGTATTCACAAATAAATCTGCCCCATATAAATTGACGGTGCAACCCTATGATCCAAAACACAAGAAGTAGTATTTCCTTTGGATAGAGATCGATAGATTATGTCATGTATAACTCATTTACGATATTTAACTAGCTAATAAGTCTTGGTTGGACAAATCAAGATGAGATAACATCACTTGCTTTGTTCTGTTGAAGGCTTGAATCTATAACTTGTACAGAAAATACAAGTGACATAGAAAATGTGGATTGTACTATCCGGTGCACTCAATTTTCTTTGCCAATCCAGAAAGTTGTGCAAAATAATTTAGTTACTGGCTTGTCCATGGTGTTCATTTTTTGCCTTTTTCGCAGGCATACAGAGGTGTGTTTATTTGGTGAGTATAATTTGCTGACAATATGAATTTGAGTCAGATTCTAGCAAAGATTCTTTGAATCTGGTTCAGATTCTCATATGTTGAGGTATCACTTTACCAAATTGGAAATTAAAATGACCAATATTTCTGAAATATCAATGATTTCTTTTTTAAAAGGAATATAGTAATATCGAGAAGATACCAATCACACGTAATATCAGCACCAACACCATATCAAAAGCTCGTCAAGATATCATGGATGCGCGCAACCAAATTATTACAAAAAAAAGAACAAGAAAAGCATGACCACAAACACAACTAGGACAACGCATAAACGAGCAACAACACCAACCACTCTCTTGGCATTACATAAAATTGCGTGATATGTTCTTCAATACGGAAGCCTCGAAAGGGAATAACACATTCGTGTCGCCATTGCCAGATCAAACCACTGAAAGCTAGATATTTGGTGTTCACACCGAAGGACAAGTCTGAGCAAACTCAAAGCAATTCATGGAAGAAGGGAACGAGTTGTAAGGACCTCAATTGCTATGTACAACCAACTAAGGTCTCGTTTGATTCATAGCATATGAATATATCATATGAAAGTCATAGAAAATAAGGTGGCTTGTATCTCTGTTTCTATATAGGAAAAGAAATGCCATTTGGTTCATAGGATATTATTTTCTTCACTACGCAGATCAAGCTACTACACACTACATGAGCCCGTCCAAGGACAAGCACTCAAGTTTCATCATAGCTTAATAGCCGGCCTCGTCGTTGAGGTGCATCAAATATCCGGTGAAAACTTCCGATGTGTCACTCCCGTACTGCATCTGTACGAGTTACAATATACTGGCCTCAACCTCACCGCCAGGGGCGGACCTAGAGCTAATGCCACCCTGATGCACCATTTTAACATGGCGTAATTCAAGCAACGTCATATATTGAATAAAGATGTGTGTCATAACTTCTAACACATATTATCGGACATATATAATAGAAGGCAATGTATACAAATAAAATATAGCAGTTAAAATACATAGGGTTCGCTACAATTAGGGGTTTAATCGGCTAGTTACAACTTACAAGATCTTTTTTTTTTCACAAACAGTTACAACTTACAACTTCATTACATAATAAAGTGGGTTCATAGTTCATACCAAATGATTTTAGCAACTTACAGATATGTTTACAAAAAACAAACACGGACTGCGGAGGACAAAATAGGATCAACAATAGTCTGTGGAAATTGTTTACTGCGTGTGGCGTGCCTGCCCGGGCCGTTGGCATCTTCGCGCTAATTGGCTGGTGAAAGGTCGGTGTGCTTGGGTGTGGCCGAGTGGGTGTCCTGGCATGGGTGCTGCCGTGCTGGCCGGCGTCCGGCGTGTCCTTGTCGTCGCCGTTGATGTGGCTGCCGGCGCGACCGAGCGAGGAGTCGGTTGGGAATGGAAGAACCTGCGTCGTAGGATTCTATGAAGCGTAGGCATCTACAGGAGCTCGGTAGCTGAGATCGATCGATCAAATGGATCGATCAAAACGATGCTAGGATCGCTAAAACATGGAAGCGGCCTAATAAGGATCACATGTGCGTTCAGCCCGTTCAAGTGGCCTGGCTGGGGAGCCTGGATAATGGACCCTGACGCACTCCCCTCGCCCAAACGCTGATGCCCATGGGCTTTTTAGATGGCAGGCGATGGTGCACCCGCTTGCGACACTGATGAAGTCATCACTATCGAAACTTTGTCTTACGCGTGAGAAAAAAAGGCACGGCCTCGCACCCTTCGCGTATTTGTTACTGATGGAAAAAATACCGGCTCGATTCATAGCGCAGCACTCGAAGTGGTCGTTGCTTCTGACCGTTGCGATCCGCACCTATATATACATACTGCCAGGCAGCTAGCCATCCACATCTTGGCAAGAAAACTAGTTAGCCACAGCGTCGTCGCGCTCGTCAAAAGCGCAAAACCCTCGCACGACATGACCTCCAACGGCGGCGCACCAAACCCATGGCGGCTGCCTCCTCCTCTGCCGCCGCCGCTGCCACAGGGGGGCTACCGGTGCTTTTGGTGCGGTAAGTGGTGGCCAACAGTCCCGGCCCTTGGAGGCCACATGTCGTCTCGTCGCTGCGCCAACAAGCGCCGCCGCCGCCAGGAGGATGCGCCGGTAAGCCAGACCCTGCCCATCTCGACTGCCCCCGACTCGACTCTATCTGCTCTAATCGACTATGCCTGTATTTTGCGCAGGTGGGGTCATGGCTATTGGCTCCGAACCGCTTCTTCTGGGAGGAGTACCGCCATGGAGGGCGCCCTCCGATGGAGATAAACTTCCTTGGGCTTTTGGCGAGCCGGCCATGGAGGGCGCCAGCGCCACAGCCGGCCATGGACCACGAGGATGCAGAGCCGCAGGTTCTCGACCTGACATTGAGGCTCTAATCGGGCCGTGCAAGGCGCGTATTGGTGGTTGCTGCCTAGTTGGATTAGACAGCAAGGAATATTCAAACTTGGTTCGTGTCAGCGTTTGCTGTGTTTAAGCTATATCTTACTGTGTTCTTCGCTACTCGGATGAATATCGTCAATGTTTATGATTCAATCGCCTTTAGTTTGTTTAATACTATAATGTACTAAAAGAGAGTTCCTTGCTGTGATCTTCTGATCTTTGGTGTTGGAATAGATCTCAAAGGGAAGAAATATAAGCCATTATTTGTTGCGTTTGCATCCAAGTTTTTAGCACGTGTGTAATATTCAAACTTGGTTCAGATTTTTTGTTCTACAGCAAAACTTGGTGTACATTGTCTGTCGTAGATCATTACTTTCTTAAAATGATGAAGCGATAAAATTTTGGCTCCATATCTCGTTTTCACAATAAGTTTCTTTCATCGATGTAAAACGAATCTTTACTCACCCC
This sequence comes from Triticum aestivum, assembly GCF_018294505.1. Classification (NCBI taxonomy): domain Eukaryota; kingdom Viridiplantae; phylum Streptophyta; class Magnoliopsida; order Poales; family Poaceae; genus Triticum; species Triticum aestivum. The sequence continues at coordinate 560,874,245 of NC_057810.1, read as the reverse complement.
AAAAGGCAAGTCGATCGACGTTGGGGTCGATTGCATGCAGACGTCAACGCGCGTTCACCTGTTTCCTTCTTTTTACCCGTATGTATCTCACTCTCAGCCATTAGCTTCTTACCATTCTAGCTACTTATTACCATTCTATAGGAAGAAGGGTGGACATCCCTGGACTCTCTCTACCCTTCATTGAGCTGACCTATACTAATGTCATTAACAGTACTATGAGCTGGTTCCCTCGCAAAAAAAAAACTATGAGCTGGTTAATTAATATCGTATATATACAATTAATCCAAGGAGATCTCATTTTCTTCTCTCAATAGATGGTATAGATTTCATCAACTTATTGGTATTATACCCATGTTGAATATTTGTTAATTATATATCAAATTTTTGTCACGAGTTAATACCACTTTTAGTACATAAAACACAACCGGTTTTTTTCACGAGTTAATACCGCACGCCTTGCTAAACAACCCAACCGACAACAACAGTTCTTCAACACGTGAGATGAGCCTTTCATATCTTTGCTACTCCACAGTCCAGACAGAGTGAGGCGGGTCGCCGTTGTCTTCACCTTAAGAGCATCTCCAGCCGTTGGCCCCCCCAGGAGGCATTTTTTTCGCTGCCTGGGGGGCTGCCGGCGAAAATTTTGGCCTGGGAGTCCAAAATTGTCCACTCGTTTGCATTCCCAGCGCGGGCGGCGGCGGCGACGAGGAGAGAGCAGAGCAGGCACCAACACGGCGGAGGCACCGAGGCCGGGGTGGCCGGGACGCAGCCGGGAAGGAGCAGCTCGGCGGGGTGGAGGCGGAGCTGGGGCGCGGACGGAGGCAGGGGGAGGGAGCCGGGGCGGAGGAGCGCGCGGGAGATGGAGGCGGTGCAACCGCCGGAGCGGGAGATGGAGGCGGCGGAGGCGTGCGGGCAAGCGGGAGCATGGCTGCGGCGGTGGCCTGGTGGCGGCGGCGGGGGCGAGAAGGCCGGCGGGTTGAGAATGGGGCGACGAGGAGGCGGGACGGGGCGGAAGAGGCGGGGCGGCGAGCTCTGGAGTAGCATGCGGCGGGAGGGAGAGAAAGGAGGAGGCGGGGCAGGGCGGGTCGAATCTTTTTGCATGCACTGTGGGCCTAGCAGAGAAAGGAGGATAGACAGAGTGGAGAGAGGCTGACCCGTGGGGTATAGCCATGCAAAAAGTAATGCCGGCGGTCCCAATTGCCCCCGATGGGCTGGGTGTGGTCTGATGTCGCCGGCACTTATTTTGCCCAAATTCAACGAAAAATGAGGGTCTGAGGGTATGAGTGGGTCGTTTTTCAAAAAGTAGCTTGGGGGACGTCTTGGGGGGCCTAGTGAAGATGCTCTAAGCATGCAACCAGAGGCACATGCCGGCCAGCCTGCGCTCTTAGACGTAGCCGAAGCAGTAGTCCAGCGCTGGAGCTTACACCATGCCCCAATCACTCACCGCCAACGTGGCCGACGTGCTCAAGCTCGCGGTGGGTCTCGCGCGCCGGCGTGGCCATGTACACGTCACGCCGCCGCTGAGCTTCGCATGCGGTCACGTCTTGTCGCTCATCCAACCCACCCCAGCGCTCTCTAATATGCTCGTCGCCACAGCCGCTCCTTCGCGATCAAAGTGGATCTCGACCAGCTCATCATTTTTTTTTTGACGACCCCGGCCAGCATAAGCCGCGCGATGCGGGAGGCCAGGTTCTCCAACGCTACCGTCAGGAGCTACCTCGAGGACGAGGGCGCGCTCACATGATGTCCTCTTAGCCGGTGCACGACTGTAGAACCCTATCCCGCATGCCTCGCCAAACTCCATGCCGCCAACGCATGCAAGCTCTGCTTGGCCATCGACGTTGGGCACCAATGCGCCTTAAGGTCGCGTCCGTACATGGACGTGTCTGTCATGGGTCAGAGTTATTATGTGTTTCTTGCCAGCACACATCAGAAGAACGTGCGTACATATATGCATCTCCAAGATGAATCAACATGTCTCCTTCACCTCCTCTCGTGCGTTTGCTGCGTGAACTTGTGCATCTACTCCGACGGAAAGTAGTAACGGCGTACTACCTCGTTAGGCAGACCGAGCTCCCGTGCATGTCTCGCCTCGGGCTACCAAGGAAGCACTAGTAAGAGCAACTCCAACGCGGCGATCCATTTCATCCGCGCATATCCATTTGGATCGCCGTGAATAGAAAAGTCGGTCAAACGCGTTGAACTAAACGGACAGCGTCCACTTTTCGTCGGTCTGGTGACCTATTTTTTGCCCAAATTTGGGCCTCATTTGTGTCGGCACCGACACGAAGCGGACGCATGCGACGCACGCCTATTCCTCCCCCTGGCCCGTCTGTCGGTGGCACATTGACCATTCTCTTTCACCCCATCGACAGCAAGCCCTCGCCCGCCCCACCCCGTCGCCGCCGCCGCCCAGTTTCGGTGCCAGCAATTCATGCCCACACACCTCCCCCGCACACCGCCGTCTCCGACGTCGCCGCCACCACCGCCTCACCGCCGGGCCACCGCAGCCCCCCCCCCCCACCCCAACGTTGCCGCGAGCACGAAGTCACCCCGGCGCCCCCGGCGAGCTCCTTCGTCTGACGAAGCCACGCTCGCCTGACGCCGCCAGGCCAGCTACCTGCTCCAGGGGAGGAGCGCGTCTCTTCGCAGACCAGCTTCTTCGCCGACGTCGGCAAGTTGTTCGACAATTTGCCCCTAAGGTACAAATGGACTCTGCCAACGAGTTCTTTTTTCACAATTTCCTCTGCGATTCCGATGATTCCTCGGGAAGACAATCCCCACTCCTGTCGGAGAGAAGAGGAAGAGATTTGCCTAGGAGCAAGAAAGTGCTAGGAAGGATGTGGAGCGTGCCTTTGGTGTTCTGTAATCTCGATGGGGCATCGCTCGGTATCCCGCTAGAACTTGGATCGCCAAGACGTCGTGGGAGGGTGATGACTGCTTGTGTGATCATGCACAATATCAACATAGAGGATGAGCGCCCGGAATATATCTACGATCAAGAGTTTCAGTTCCAGGGTGACAATGTTGTGCCTAAGTATGGAGGAGTGGCAATGTTTGCACAGTTCATCCAATTTCAACATCAAATGCGTGATTGGGAAACTCACATTCAGCTGCAAGATGATTTGGTTGAGCATATATGGGCTCATGCTGGAAACCAATAGATGTATCTTTCTTTTAAATATATTTGAGATAGTTTAATTTTTATTCGGTTTGTAAACTACGATAAATTTATTTGGGTTGTGGAGCTATACTATATTTGTTTGTTTGTGAAACTAGGCAAAATGTGTGTATATTGGTTGAAACACGACGACAAGCCGACCGTGCGAACAAATATGGGTATGCGCATTGGACGCATTGCCGTCCCAAATGAAAAAGAAAGCGGACGTCGAGCGGGCGGCCGACCCAAACAAACAAAAAACGGACAAAATAAGTGTCCGTTTGGACCACCACGTTGGAGGTGCTCTAACGGCGTACTACCTCGTTATGCAGACCGAGCTCCCGTGCATGTCCCGGCTCGTCGACCTCGGCGTGGTGCAGCTCCCTCCTAGAGCTGCTGGTGGACGTCGACATGGGTAGGAAGGAGAAGGCGCTGGCCTTTCTTGGACTGTCTGATCCTTACAATGCAAGGTGCGCGACCAAGCATCTGCGTAGCGCAGGCGCTTTCTGACCAGTGATCGGAAGTAGCTAGATGCAGCACACGTTGACGTGCAGCCGTGCACGTGATCAACTGTGGTAGAAATTTCTTTTCCCAAAGATAATTTATTAAGTACACTATACCCTCTAATTTTTAAGCCCTCACACGTAATTGCAATGAAGAAAATACCGTGTTGCAAGATTTAGCTTTGGTCTTCTCCAAAGACTATACAAGTTATATCATGCTAATAGCGTGCAATATTTGAAAATAGCATTTTGTAGAAAAATGTCAAATATATATATATCTAACAAAAATTAAGGCTTTCATAATTTATAAGGAAAGGGAACACTTCTAATTAAACAGACAACCATACGAAAGATAAGATCAGGGCATGTACACACCTAATTTGCTAGGAAAGGGAATACCCCTATTGAAACAGTGAAGCACCAGTGGCTGACTTGTCGGCGCGGGAGGCACGGTGGACATTCGCGTTGTCTTGCTAGAGTTGGACGCGTGGCTGGTGCCGCTAATTGTAGAGGGGATTAAGAGAAGCTGTGGCCACATACAAACTGCCACCACTGCCTCGCTGACGAGCCGGTGGGAAATTGGGAACCGGATCCTCTAACATTGAAAAAGGAAGTTAAAGAAGCTACACTACCCTAACTTTTCTTCTTTCTATTCATATGATTAAGCCTAAAATAACTTAAATTAATTTGCAAATTGATGATATATTGTCTACATTCATAATAATTACAAACAAATAAGATGATGGTGAAATAAAATTAATTTTAAATTATTTATATCTACAGTAAACACCAACAGTAAACACAACCTGCTAACTACCTACTAACAGTCTCTAACTTTCCTTCTACATTTTACACTAAGGTAGCACTGTAGCACCGTGACTTTACTTCTCTATGTTAAAGGATCCGGTTCCGGAAAATTGGTGACGATTTGGTTGGATTAGGCTGTATGTGTTGCGTTCGAGTGAGAGAGAGAGTGTGCGTGTGTTGAACCGATGCTGATGGGCCGCTGTCTAGAATGCTATAATGCTATTTCGTTTAGTGTCGAAATAGCGCACTATAGCACCGTATTGAGCACATTAACTAAAATGTAAAGTGGCCCTTCTAGATACGTTGCAGCAACACGTGCTATACATCGAAATATCACACTATTTTATCTTGCTTAATTGAGGTCTTCAATTTAAAATTTGATCATCCAATTTTGATCGGATTAATAATTTCTCAAGGAGTTCTCTCATTCAATTTTTTTAATTCAGTATAGTCTCTAATTTTGGAGTTCTCCCATTCAATTGAGGTATTCAATTTTGAAATTGGTTCACAGTTTGACCAGGTCAATGATTTTTTAAATTAGCCAGCAACAACCGGCCTATAATTAGCCAGTGCACGCGAGAGCGACGCTCGCCCTGCCTGTCTCAATTACACCAGCTTAGCGTTGGGCAACGAGGCCGATAGGCAGATCCGCCCTGCCCATTGCGTGCGTAGCCACACACGCGACCTCACACGTTGGCGCGGCAATAACCGCCGCATGACGATGGCCCTGTCCGTGCCCACGGTCTACTCGTCATGGACCCTCGAAGCTAGCCGCTAGGGTGCGCGTCATTCAGGCAGATCGGACATCACTGAGAGCCCAGAGAGCCAGCCGCAGCACGCGACCACGCAGCAGATCATGTAGAGGGCACTCTCGCCCGCGGAGGCTCCAAGGAGGCGGGTACTCCAATATCCTTTATAGGTGCGGCGTTGGCTATGAACTGTCTGTGTTCGTTGTGAATGCGTAAATGTATATGTGAATTGTGTTATATTTGTTTGCATTGCTGGTAAACAAATGTAAATATAGCGTAGATGTGCAAAAAAGAATGGAATTGATATCACTGACTTGCCAACGGTTAGTACCGTACCAAAAGTGTGTCAGTGTTGATACAATTTGGCGGTTCAATGCTACTCCGATCTGTAGTAGTGAGAGGAGTAAGTGCATGTCATGGATGGCGGCGAGCTCAACATCAGATATGGACTATTGTGCGCCAACATGGTTGATTTCTTTCAGGTTTTGTTTAGGGAGTGTTCGAGTTTGCTTTGGGACGGCGAGGCGGGGGCGCTGTTCCCATCTAGGAATAATGTTCTCTCTACTCTTTCCTATTTTTCTTGGTGTGCTTATCATCAACCAAGTGTGTGTGTAGCCATGCCTCCGACAGGTCTTCTGGGATGTGATCGGTCTGGGTTTCTGGTGAATCCGTTTGGATTCCGCCAGCGTTTGTGGTATTTGAGTTTCAACATGCCCTTATCGGTGTTTTTTTCTTCGGGGCGGTGATTTGCTTCGTAGGTCACGGCCGCCGGCGTCTCCTGTGTGCACTGATGACTTCCCGGCCACTGCTTCTACAAACTTCTGGATTTAAAAAAGTTTGCTCCAACGAGGCGAAGACCCAAAGGTGGAAGAAATCTTCAGCACTTCCAAGAATTTGAACGTAATTATTATTTTTGTATGAGTTTATTTGCCAAGACACGTGAAACTTAATGTATGGGCTTAGTCCTTTTTCGCCACAACAACAACAACAACAACATAGCTCACACTGCAAACACGTTCTTCTGCTTGCAGGCCGATGAACACTTATGTTTAGAGGACTCATTATATATTGTCTTACTTGCTTCAGAACACATGATTTATATATATAAACCTTTTTTCTATTGTACCTTCTTTGTAAAGAAATATAAGAGCATTGAGATCACTATTTTAGTGATCTAAACGCTTTTATATTTCTTTACGGAGGGAGTACTTCAGAAAAGGCACAAGTGTTCGCAAAATTTGCTCAGCCTATGGTACCTGGACTTCCGAAGGAAGCAGCATCCGAACTCCCGGAGTGGGTTGATGTTTTTTTTTTGAGAAAACTGAGTCGCTGGTCGGCTTGACCGTATGTCGCTCGCCTATATAAAGTAAACCCCTCACCACTTCACAGGCCAGCCCTAGCCCTAGGGCTTCTCTCCGGTCGCCTTAGACAATCTTTCGTCATGGCCTCGAAAGACAGCGACTCACCAAACCCAGGGCCACGCCCGCCGCCGCCCCAGCCCGCTAATCCCGAGGTTTTCCCGTGCCCACGCTGCGGCGTGGTGTGGAGAATGCACCAGGCCCTCGGAGGCCACATGTCGAGGAACTCCTGTGCCCCCGGCCGCCCGAACCCGTCACTACCGGAAAGTGGCCCTACCCCGACGGCCAAATGAATGCCGACGGCTGCCGTCGGCCTACTTTGCGCTATGCCGACAGCCATGTCTTGGCCGTCGGCGTATCTTGGCCGTCGGGCTACCACGAGCTAAGCCGACGGCACCCGTCGGCATACATATGTCGTCGGCCCAGCTGCGAACATGGCGACAGCAGCCGTCGGCATACTCAGGCCGTCGGCATACCCGTGGGCCCGGCGACCCCGCCCGTGACCAGCGGCTAACGTCGTCAAATCTATGCCGACGGCCTGGACGGTCGGCCGTCGGCATATATCGTCATGCCACGTCACAGATCCGCGGCGCACCGTCCATGAGCTAAGCCGACGGCTGCCGTCGGCATACCTGCCACGTCAGCGATCCGCGGCACGCCGCCCGCCGCCTAAAACCTGGCCGTCTCTATGCCGACGGCATAGCCGTCGGCATAGGTAGACTTTTTTTCATATGTATTCTTTTAAGCTTTTTTATGCATTATTATATAAACTAACATGTAGTATGTTAAATATAAACATACATATGAATATATATGTAGTTTGTATTTTTTTCATATATTATGAATATATATATATATATATATATATATATATATATATATATGGTTTGTATTTTTTCGAGCACGTTAATAATGTGCGGTCATGTTCTTGTGAATATAGATCATTATATTTTATTAAAATCAAAAACAGCTATGCCGACAAAAGTTTTGTGGCGGTTGCAAACGCCCGACACCCGTCTCCAGAGTGTGACCCCCCTCACGTCCGCGGTGTGCCCCCCTCATGGACGGCGCCGGCACCTGGAGGGGGGAAACGGACGCGTCGGGTCTACACGGTGGATGTAGCTGTGGGTTTGGCCCGGATGTTGCTCCCGGGTGTCCCTACGGGTGACTTGACACAACCGGGTGCAGAGGTCCACTGGTCAAAGCCCGTCCGTGGGAAGTCAGAAGGCTAGATCTCGTGGTCAACCGCTCCACGGTTAGGCGGGACGGGGGCCCTGGGGGGGGGGGGGGGGTAGCAATGCCACCGGAGCATCGTACCGGACCCTCATACATGTGCGACGTGGTGTTGTGGCATGTTCAAAGAGGCGGCACGCATCTCAGGGGCATGGCCCCTCTAACGGACGGCGCGGCCGCCGGCACCTGGAGGGGGGAAACGGACGCATCGGGTCTACACGGAGGGGATGTAGCTGTCGGTTTGGCCCGGATGTTGCTCCCAGGTGTCCCTCTGAGCTGACCTAACACAACTGGGTGGAGAGGTCCACTGTTCAAAGCATGTCCGTGGAAAGTCAAAGGGCAAGATCTCGTGGTCAACCGCTCTAGGGTTAGGCAGGACAGGGGCCCTGGGGGGTAGCAATGCCACCGGAGCATCGCACCGGGCCCTCATACATGCGGGGTGGTGTGGTGGCATGTCCGAAGAGGCGGCACGCATCTCCGGGGTTTGGCCCCCCTCACGAACGGCGCCACCGCCGGCACTTGGAGGGGGGAAACGGACGCGTCGGGTCTACACGGAGGGGATCTTGCTGTGGGTCTGGCCCGAATGTTGCTCCAAAATGTTCCTATGGGCTGACCTAACACAACCGGGTGGAGAGGTCCACTGGTCAAATCCCGTCCGTGCAAAGTCAAAGGGCTAGATCCCTTGGTCAAACGCTACAGGGTTAGGCGGGACGGGGGCCCTGGGAGGGTAGCAATGCCACCGGAGCGTCGCACCGGGCCCTCATACATGCGGGGTGGTGTGGTGGCATGTCCGAAGAGGCGGCACGTGTCTCCGGGGCGTGGCCCCCCTCACGGACGGCGATGACACGGTAGTAGCCATTTTGCGGTAACGATGCGGCGTGAATATTATTAAATACTCAGAGCGCGATAAAATCATGAGTTTTTTTGCACGACGTGGGCACATGTGCTATAGGAACGATAATATTTTTTTCATAATTTTTGGTGATGGAGAAGTATCCGAAAAATTCCCTCTACGCGGATTGCCCTTCGCGCGTCTACGGCTGTGGCCGGCGGCCTCCGGGGGCTAGCATGCCGCCAAATCTTGCGTAGGCGGCCTCTCACGAGTTTGGAAGTGTTGTGGTGGTTGCAAACGCCCGGCACGCGTGTCCGGGGTGTGCCCCCCCCCTCACGGACGGCGCCGCCGCCGGCACTTGGAGGGGGGAAACGGACGCGTCGGGTCTACACGGAGGGGATCTTGTTGTGGGTCTGTCCCGGATGTTGCTCCAAAGTGTTCCTATGGGCTGACCTAACACAACCGGGTCGGGAGGTCCGCTGGTCAAAGCCCGTCCGTGCAAAGTCAAAGGGCTAGATCCCGTGGTCAAACGCTACAGGGCTAGGCGGGACGGGGGCCCTGGGGTAGCAATGCCACCGGAGCGTCGCACCGGGCCCTCATACATGCGGGGTGGTGTGGTGGCATGTCCGAAGAGGCGGCACGCGTCTCCGGGGTTTGGCCCCCCTCACGGACGGCGCCACCGCCGGCACCTGGAGGGGGGAAACGGACACGTCGGGTCTACACGGAGGGGATTTTGCTGTGGGTCTGGCCCGGATGTTGCTCCAAAGTGTTCCTATGGGCTGACCTAACACAACCGGGTGGAGAGGTCCACTGGTCAAATCCCGTTCGTGCAAAGTCAATGGGCTAGATCCCGTGGTCAAACGCTACAGGGTTAGGTGGGTCGGGGGCCCTGGGAGGTAGCAATGCCACCAGAGCGTCGCACTGGGCCCTCATACATGCGGGGTGGTGTGGTGGCATGTCCGAAGAGGCGGCACGCGTCTCCGGGGCGTGCCCCCCCCCCTAACGGACGGCAATGACACGGTAGTAGCCATTCTGCGGTAACGATGCGGCGTGAATATTATTAAATACTCGGAGCGCGATAAAATCATGAGTTTTTTTGCACGACATGTGCACATGTGCTATAGGAACGATAATATTTTTTTCATAATTTTTGGTGACGGAGAAGTATCCGAAAAATCCCCTCTACGCGGATTGCCCTTCGCGCGTGTACGGCTGTGGCCGGCGGCCTCCGGGGGCTAGCATGCCGCCAAATCTTGCGTAGGCAGCCTCTCATGTGTTTGGAAGTGTTGTGGTGGTTGCAAACGCCCGCCACGCGTGTCCGGGTGTGCCCCCCCTCACGGACGGCGCCGCCGCCGGCACCTGGAGGGGGAAAACAGACGCATCGGGTCTACACGGAGGGGATGTAGCTGTCGGTTTGGCCCGGATGTTGCTCCCAGGTGTCCCTCTGAGCTGACCTAACACAACCGGGTGGAGAGGTCCACTGTTCAAAGCATGTTCGTGGAAATTCAAAGGGCAAGATCTCGTGGTCAACCGCTCTAGGGTTAGGGAGGACAGGGGCCCTGGGGGGGGGGGGTAGCAATGCCACCGGAGCGTCGCACCGGGCCCTCATACATGCGGGATGGTGTGGTGGCATGTCCAAAGTGGCGGCACGCGTCTCCGGGGTTTGGCCCCCCTCACGGACGGCGCCACCGCCGGCACTTGGAGGGGGGAAACGGACGCGTCGGGTCTACACGGAGGGGATCTTGCTGTGGGTCTGGCCCGGATGTTTCTCCAAAGTGTTCCTATGGGCTGACCTAACACAACCGGGTGGAGAGGTCCACTGGTCAAATCCCGTCCGTGCAAAGTCAAAGGGCTAGATCCCGTGGTCAAACGCTACAGGGTTAGGCGGGTCGGGGGCCCTGGGGGGGGTAGCAATGCCACCGGAGCATCGCACCGGGCCCTCATACATGCGGGGTGGTGTGGTGGCATGTCCGAAGAGGCGGCACGCGTCTTCGGGGCGTGGCCCCCCTTAACGGACGGCGATGACACGGTAGTAGACGGATCAGGCACTCGCATAGTTACCGGATCAGGCACTCGGTAATGGTACCCCTCAGTCAGTTGCTCTCCTATGTATCACCTTTCACGAGACCATAGAAAAAAATATACATGATATTTTAGAAAATTGTTGTACAATATAAAAAAAGATCATGTCATTAAAAATAATGTTTCAAATCATTAAACAAAATGTATGGTACATTTTAAATAATGTTCTGCATGAAAAAATATGTATAAGAAAACATTAAAATATTCATAAAAAATAAGAAAACATTACAAAATTTATACAAAATAAGAAAAGTAAAAATAAAAATATGCCGACGGCTTGCCGTCGGCATAGCTGCGGCCACAGGGAAGCTTATACGCGGATCGGTGACGTGGTTAATAAAAAAGAAAAAAAAAGTATGCCGACGGCTTAGGTGCCACGTGGCGCCCTGAGCTATGCCGACGCCGTCGGCATAGTTGACCTTATCCACTCGCGTTATCCCCCATCCACTCACTGTCTTCCCACATCCCGAGCTACCGTCGCCGCACCCCCCGACCCCGACCTGCGCCGCCGCCGCACCCCCCACCTCCCCCTGCCGCCGCCGCCCTCCCCGCCTCCACCACGCCCGCTGCCCTCCCCGCCTCCAGAGCCGCGTCGCCGCCCCCGCCTCCACACCGGCCGGCGCCGCCGTCTCCACCCGCCGTCGCCCCGGCCTCCCCCAACCACGCGCTGCACCGGCCTCCCCCGACCCCGCCACTGCGCCGGCCTCCCCCGACCCCGGCGCCTCGGCCTCTCCCGACCCCGCCGGCCGCGGCTCCTAGAGCCGGCCGCGGCTCCGTCCGGCCCCGTCCCTCCCATCCCCGACCGCCCCTGCCTCACCATCCCCTCCACCGCCTCGCCCCCTGCCACGCCCCTCTCGGTGAGCTACATTTTTTTTTCATTTCTTTCCATTTTTTTCTACTGTTGGATGGATGAATGAATGCATGGATGGATGTTGGATGTTAGATTGTTAGGTTAGATGTTAGATGTTAGGTTGTTAGGTTGATATATAGTTGAATGTTGGATGTTAGGATGTTAGATTGTTAGTTTGCATTATTTTTATCATGATGATCTTGTCATTTGAGATGTGCTCTAAAATTGGTATAAGATGAGTGATTATTTTTATCATGATGATCTTGTCAAAAAAATTGAACCAGACAAAATTTGACACTTGATAAAATAAGATTTTTTCATAGTTTTAAGTGTCAGTGTTTAATGTTAAGTAGCTATGTGAGATGTGCTGCAAAATTATGATATGATTAGTGGTTATTTAATCATGATGATGTTGCAAAAAAATTGAAGGACAAAATTTGACACTTGACGAAACATGATTTTTTTTCATAGTTAAAAGTATCAATGCTTAATGTGAGGTGATGACCTAAATTTTTTTCACTCGGTGTAATTAACAGGATTTGTGGTGTTCCATCTTCGTGGAGTGATTGTCGACATTGGAGGTGTTGGTCCACGATCGTCCATCTCCTTTGATCGACTACATCGGAGGGTGAGCAACAATTACATGACCTCGTCCACTTTTTTTCCATGTCACTAGATTAAATTTTCACATCAAGTCGCGTAACCTAGGTCTCCCGTACGAAAGGGTTGCATCGATAAATATGCATTCAATTGCATATTTATCACCGCAGCTCTTTTGGATTGTCCAGCGCTTTCCACGGACAGCCCGAGGATGTGTAGATTGGGTACGTTGTTCATGCTCTACCCCGTTCCGAGACAGGATTTCGGCGGTGCCTCCCTGTTGTTCTCTGGATACACATTCTCTCGGCATTTTGCCGAGACGTGTATTTGGAGAACAGCGGGGAGGTGCTGCCGAAATTTTGTCTCGGAATGGGGTAGAGCATGGACAACGTACTCAATCTACACATTCTCGGGTGGGATTAGGACCCATCTTTACCTATTAGAGATGTAGGTGGATTAAATGTCGTTTCTCGTCAACCTTGTAAAAAATAAAATATTGATGTGAGTAATTTAAATGAATCCTTAATTTTGTTGTGTGGCTTCCAATAAAGCAGAGATGGCAGATAATCAGTGGATGTATAGTGGGTTTTTCCGTCGGAATCAAGTAACAACAGAGTGGGTCGAGAAAACTGATGTGTTTTTGAAAGAGATATTCCATAGTCCAATGAGGATGGTGCCAGAATGCCCGTGTGCCAGATGTAAGAGGCGTATCCGCAGAGATAAGAGTGAGATGACTAAGCACCTTCGCACGCATGGATTTATGCCCAACTTTAATATGCCGATAAACTTTGCCCAGTGGGACCGTGGTAGAGAGGATGTGATACGACAACGCGTCGCTGGTTATGAGGACGATGGGGTTAGAGACATGCTAGATGATGTCTTTGCTGCATAGCCGACACCTCCGTCACATTCAGCGAATGAACCGGAGGAGCCGGAGGAAACCGCAAAGGCCTTCCTGGAAATCTTGGCCTCGTCAAAGAAACCTCTCTATGAGGGTGCCAAGCTGTCTGTGCTGGATGCCATCTCACAGCTGATGGCAGTCAAGGCTGAGTACGGCTGTAGCCGAGGTTGCTTCGAAGCATTTCTGGGAGTATGGGCTACGAGCCTGCCTGAGGGCCATGTACTGCCGAAAACCATGTACGGTACGAAGAAAATCATGAAGGCGCTCTCGATGGACTATGAGAAAATACATGTTTGTCCAAAGAATTGCCTTTTGTTTAGGCATGAGTATGCGGATGACAAGTACTGTAGGAAGTGCGGTTCCTCCCGGTATATTGAGGTGGTCGATAAGCATGGTCAGAAGCAGCAGCTAAAAATCCCTGTGAAGGTTCTTCGGTATCTTGATTTTATAAAAAGACTGCAGCACCTTTTCATCACCGAGGAGTCTGCCAAAATGATGAAGTGGCACAAGGAAGGGAAAAGGTACAATCCAAAAAAAATTGTACATCCATCAGGAGGTGAAGCATGGAAGTCATTCGATATAGAGTACCCGGAGGAAGCAGCCGAGGCTGGGAATGTCAGAATTGCTATAACAGGTGATGGGTTCAATCCATATGGTATGTCGTCTAATCCATACAGTTGTTGGCCCGTATTTGTTATTCTGCTGAATCTCCCTCCCGGCGCCATAATGCAACGCAAGACCATGTTCCTGTCGCTTATAATTCCGGGGCCTGAATATCCGAGGAAGAATTTGAGTGTGTTTATGCAGCCGTTGGTGGATGATTTGCACCATTCTTGGTACTTCCCGAGGTTGACATACGACCGACATCTGCAAAAAAATTTCTTGATGAAAGTTTGGCTACAATATTGCATGCATGACTTTCCCGGTTATGCCTTGTTCTGCGGATGGTGTACAAGTGGAAGGGTGAGGGCAAAGGAAAAAGTAAAGGGAAAATTTTTGAAGGATATGGTGAGACGCACAACTGGACTCACATTACCCCCTTCACGCAGCTTCCCTATTTTAAGGACCTCAAACTTCCATACAACATAGACGTGATGCACACCGAAAAGAATGTCGCAGAGTCCCTTTTTCACACGATCCTCAACATTCCTGATAAGACAAAGGATAATGTTAATGCTAGAGTTGATCAACAGAATATTTGCGATAGACCACGTCTACACATGCAGCCTCCCACAGGCAGTCGAAAATCTTGGTTCAAGCCAGATGCTGACTTCGTACTTAAAAAGGATCATAAGGTAGAGACATTCAAGTGGCTGAAACACGTCGTGAAGTTCACTGATGGTTATGCGTCGAATATAAGTAAGGGGGCCAATCTTTCAACGGGCAAAGTGACCGGGCTCAAGAGTCATGACTATCATGTATGGATTGAGCGGATTATGCCAGTGATGGTTCGGGGCTATGTTCCCGAGCGTGTCTGGCATGTGCTTGCGGAGTTAAGCCATTTCTTCCGCACGCTTTGTGCTAAAGAAGTATGTCCTGAGAAGATAAAAGAAATGCATAAGAAGGCGCCGGAGTTGATATGCAAGCTAGAGAAGATCTTCCCGCCATGCTTCTTTACTCCGATGACACATCTCCTATTGCACCTCCCGAATGAGGTATTGTTGGGGGGGCCCTGTGCAGAATCGTTGGCAGTACGGCCCTGAGAGACAAAACAAGCATCTGCGACAGAAATGTGGAAACAAAGCTAAGATTGAAGCTTCCATAGCTGAGGCAGTTATCCTCGAGGAGGTGGCAGACCTCAGGACAGCCTACTATCCGGACCATGTTCCCACGTTGCACAATAAGGTGTCTCGATACAATACAGAAGAACCCAAGTATAAACCCAAGTTGCCTCTATTCATCGGGCAAGGTAGTAGGGCTGGATGCTCGAAATCTTATCTCATGCCACGAGATGAGTGGGAGGATGTCATGTTCTATATCTTGCACAACATCAAGGAAGTTGAGGATGAGTGGATGAGGTAATACCTTTGCACCATTCTTTTAGTCAATTCGTTATGTTCACTTTGCCTAGTTCTTATACCGCTTTTCTTATTGTAGTCGATTCGTTGAAGAAGAATGGACGGGAATGCTGCCTCCTTCTGAAGCGGAGGCACTTGCTCTTCTCCGAAAGGGTGCTGATGGAAGGAAAAATTTCGTTGCGTGGTTCATCGAGAAAGTAATTTTTCACACTTTCAATTAAACTCATGCACCCTATAATATCAATTAAACTCATGCACCCTATAATTTCAATTAAACTCATGCACCCTATAATTTCAATTAAACTTGTAGGGAAATGATCCGACCGAATCAATGGATGAAGAATTGAGATGGGTTTCCATGGGTTTTGATCCTGTCGTCATGACATGCGAAAAGTATGATGTGAATGGGTATCGCTTCCATACAGAGGAGCACCAGAACAGTTGGCCTGATCCAAAAACCATAAATACCGGAGTCTTCACTGAAGCAGATAATGAAGTAGATTACTACAGAAGGGTAGGAAAAATATACGAGCTTACATTCAAACATGGCTGCGAACACCTAAGTCTCACTGTGTTCAAATGCCGATGGTTCGACCCCAAAAAGGGTCTGAGACATACGCCTTCTGTTGGTTTAGTTGAAGTTAAACCATCAACCGTCTATGCCGGAGCTGATCTCTTTATCGCCGCTACCCAGGCCACACAAGTATATTATCTGCCTTACCCATGCCAGAAAGAGTACCTAAAGGGTTGGGAAGTTGTGTTCAAGGTGTCGCCGCATGGTAAGCTACCGGACCCGAACGATGATGATTACTACAACATAAACCCCATGACATACGGGGGAGTGTTATATCAAGAGGAACATGATGACATGGTCCGAAGCAACGAGGATGATGACTTGGGTTATGTTGACCTGGACCCAAATGACGACGACGCACGGATTGATGGTGAGGCAGTTGTGAATCAAAGAGACATAATTATGCTTGAAAAGTTAAATGAAGACGCTGACGATGAGGAAGAGCCTCCACCTCCATCAGACAACGAAGAATATATGCGTGATAGTGATGATGAGACCGGCCCACAAATAGATTACAGTAGTGATGATTCATATGGGTTCTAGAAAATGTAAGTTCTTTTAATGATCATTACAATAGTATGCTTAATGTACTCTTCTGGTATTAATGTTTTTCCTGTATGCTTGTTTAATTGATATCCTTACTAATTGTTTATTCTCTTCTCAATGCAGGTTTAATAATCATGGGCAAGTCCAGCGGCGCTAGTTTCCTCAGTAAATTTAAAGGACTTACTTGGAGTGGACGAGCCCACAAGGTTCCCTCCCAACTACGCGAGGATGACACCTCACAGGGAGGTGGAGGGGTCGGGGGAGGAGACCCTAGAGGAGGAGGCGGTGGGGGGAGAGCCCCTAGAGGAGGAGGAGGTGGGGGGAGAGGCAACCAGGGCAAAAAACTCCGGGCCGTGTCTGAAATAGGAGGGTCTTCTTTGATGCTCTCCTATACAGAGGCACCTTCTGAGTTTGAGGAGGAGGAGTATGTTCCTGATGGCGAGGAGGAGGAGGCCGAGGAGGAGGGTGAGGAGTAGGCCGAGGAGGGTGGAGGGGAGGTTGATCCCGCGTTGTGGGGTGACTTGCCACCGGGTTCTTCGCAGGGGTGGCTGCATGGTAATGCCGGACTACCTACACCACCTTCTATCGAGGAGCACAAGTGGCTCATTGAACCTGTGGGGACAGAGTAAGTGCCTCTCAATCATATTTTCAACACATGACAACATTTTCTTATTGTACACATGGCAATCATTTGATTCTTTTGCAGAAACTGGATCCTTCACGGAAAGGGCCGTAAACCGAACGGCCTTATCACTGTCCTGTTGAAGGAGTTTTGGCCTGGCCTATTCTGCCCGCGACTAGATAGGGACCCGCGGCCAGACAGGGACCCGCGGACAGGAAACAGGAACCACTGGGGCTTCAAGGCCATGAAGGTATATCTATGTGCATGATGCATTTTTGTTCTTCTTTACATCATGTTCTTATGTATGGCTGACTTCTATTTGACGTTGTAGGAGGACAAGTTGAAGAGGCCGCTCTCAGACATGGAGTCGTGGAAGCTGGCGTGCGAGCGGAGTCATCGCAAGGAGGGCGAGAGCCAGTACTACGGCAAGACCGAGGAGCACCTGGGGTCTTACATTCATCACTATCAGGAGTTGCATCCGGATGTTCCTGTTGCTGAGGTCGCCCAGTCTCAGATCGACGACACGGCGGTGGTGGCCATCCAGGGGAAGAAGAATGGCCGGTATCCGTGTTTCGATGGCTTGATCACTCCTTCGATCTCGTACACACGGCTTCGGGCTAGCAACCCGAGCCAGTTAGAGAGTACGGGGCGTTCACAGACTCCCTTAGCCCGCCAGCATGCTGTAAGTACTTCCTCTTTATCTTTTTCTATCTTGCATTCTCAGTTTATTTTCAGCATTGCTCACTTAGAAACAACCTAAATTATGTAGGCATATAAGGAGTTTGTTGAGCATAGGAATCTCGAGGTGTGGGAGTACTTGAAACGAGTGAAGGCAAACGATGATTACAACCGTCAGATGATGACGGATAGTTTTGCCCTCTTAAAACCAACCTAAATTTTTGCACTTTCATTCCTTCTGATCTTCTAGTTTGCTTGTTTAACTAACATTCAGGCTATGTTGGCGTCTTGGACTAACCGCACAGATCCACCACAAATGGGACCCCCACCACCACCTGTGGGAGAACCCCCACACGTGCCCACGTTCGATGAATGGGTGGCATTAGGCGGTGATGGTCCGGTTAGTACATTTGCCTAACTACTAGCAAACTAGTTCTCGTTCATGAAACACTATCATATCATATTTACCGTTAGAATCTTTTCTGAAACATGTAGGGGACCGGTGGCTCGACTCCTGCTCCGTCGACCCCAGTCACTCCGATCTGGCAGAGTGGTGGTGGTCGCGATGGCGGTTTTGGCGGAGGTGGTGGTGGTGGTTTTGGCGGAGGAGGTGGTGGTGGTTTTGGCGGAGGTGGTGGTTTTGGCGGGGGTGCTCTTGCTTGATGATTCCGTGCATGTGGCTATCGTGCCATGCTTTTCATATTCCTACTTTTATCATGTTTCATGTCTTGCACTACTTTTATGTTCATGAACTTCCATCGGTGATGATCTTTAGATGATGTGATGAACTTGAGTATGTTTAGATGATGATGGTGAACTTGAGTATGTTCACATGATGAATTGTCATATTTCTGCATAATTTCATATTGTTCTGTTTTGAAATGCTGTCAAATGAATTGGAAAAGAGAAAACAGGAAAAAAAACCGCAAAGCCAGGAGAAACCAGGAGCTGCCATCTATGCCGACGGCTTTGCCGTAGGCATAGCCCTGCCGCCAGGAGAAGCCGGGGGACGACACGTGGCGCAGGTATGCTGACGGCTAGGCCGTCGGCATAGATTTCCATCTATGCCGACGGCCAAGCCGTCGGCATACCTGCGCCACGTGTCGTCCCCTGAATCGCCAGCGCTGTTGACGGCGCCGTCCGTTGCCGTCAGACGGAAAACAACGCCGACGGCTAAGCTATGCCGACGGCTGTCCCACGGCCGTCGGCATATACTCCTATGCCGACGGCTATACTACGCCGACGGTCTGACACATCTACGCTGACGTGATCTACGCCGACGGGGCTATGCCGACAGCAGCCGTAGGCATAGATCTATGCCGACGGCCTGGGCCGTAGGCATAGCCCGCGAGTCCGATGGTGCGTGGGGGCCGCTCGTCTCCTCTGCGCCTGCAATCGCACCTCCAGCGCCAGCGATTGCACTTGCACCTCCAGCGCCAGCGGTTGCACCTCCCGCGGTGCCGACTGGACACGGCGCGAGCTCCATTCCGCTGTGGCTGCTGGCCCCCAACCCTTCCTTTTGGGCGGCGTACCGCAGCGAAGTGCGCCGCCCGGTGGAGATAGACTTCCTCGGGCTGCTGGAGGCGCTTATGGTGAACGGGAACGCGGTGGAAAGAGGTCAGCCCGGAGATGTCGCCTTGAGCCACTACGTGCTCATCTCTACCTCGACTGCGCATCCTAGTTAGCTAGTCCGATCGATTAGCTACATACTCTGTAAGGGAGAAACTATGCTTTGTTTGTTTTCATCTACTTTCGTACTTGCGTTAGTTTGTTTCATCTATTTTCGTACTGTGATCCTTCGTTGTATCATCGGATAGATCTCGATGGGGGAAACATATGTGATTGCCTATTGAATATTGATCGTGTTTTACAATCTAGTAGGCTGTTTATAATTACCTGCTACTTTCCTCAAATGAATGAATGCTGCAGAAAATCTTTAAAATATTCCAGGCATACAGTAATCTTCGATGTAAATTGTGAGAAACATTCCCGGGCGAGGTTATATGTGGTAGGTGGTTATTATCCAAATTAATTGTAACCCAGGAAATATCGGGAAGATTCTTTTTTTCATCCGCTAGTCGAAGTTGGGACGTTGGGTGGGAGCGCATGCAGACACAGAGCATGATGTTCCCGTGTTTCTTCCCTTTTACGCATCTTTCATTCTTCCAACGTAATTAATAAATACTAACCATTCTCGTCCATATATACGTGCATTAATGGGTTCTTGGGGTGTAATGTCCACATCATCTACCTGGATCCTTTCTACATAAAGAAAAGATTGGAAATGAGCCGCGGGCATTAAATTACGAGTTAATTTCATTTTCACCCTTAAGTTTTAGGTTTGTGGCATGTTTTATCAAATGTTCTTTCTTTTGCCCAGTTTATGCAAACTGCTCCACTTTTTAGCCCTAAAAAAAATGTTTTTTTGCGCGTTCTGATTAGCCGGCTGCTCGGCTAGACGCAAGTTCATCCAACGTGAGTCAGCCATACTTGACCCGCTAGCCAGCTTTCTTCCACGCTAGCAGTTAGCTCTTTCCTGGTCACTCGCTCGTCTCAGCTCGCATGCGGTATTGGAGAGAAATAAAACGGGCACAAGGCATGGTCCAGCACTCTCGCTCACGATCTCATTTGGACCATCCCATGGAGTCTTGATCGAGAGCACGACAGCCATGCATGGAAGCCATCGAGGATGCGCACGGCAAGGTGGACGACGCTGTTGCAGGGGCCGCTATGCAGTGGTGGCAGCGTAGCAACTAGCTGAGCTTTGGCAGAGGTTGTCGAAGACGTGCCGCCGATGAGCCGCACGGAGCCCGACTCCGGCCGAGAGCAGCGCCACACGCACCCTCCAGGTACCTCGCGCCCATGGGCACTACGAGGCGCGTGACGCCGCCGTCCACCCACGACCACAACTGCGCAAGTTATCGCCCGCGTCGGGCCGACGGTGCTGCATCAGCTGGACAACGACGACACCGCCACTCAGGATGCAACCGATGCGGCAACAAGGACGGCAGAACTGCTGCTCCCAAGTGTACCGACAAGTTGATCGAAAAAAACATTTTACCGACAACGTCGCCCAGCTCTGCCTCTCGCCGTTCCTATCGGGCACCTGTCGTTCTCTTCCGCCTGATGCTACTCCAGTCGCTGCAGCAGGGCGGCTTGCCCTCATCGCCAGCTCCACACTATCGATCGCTTCACACTCATGTCATAGTTCGACCCAGCCACAGACCTACAGTAGCTTGTCGGTCCGCAGATCCCGCTCGCCCGGAATAGATGGTGTGCGTGGCTGCGTGGGCCGACGCGGCGTGCGAGGTGCGTGTAGTCGCGGGCAGTCTGGGCGTTGGCAACGGCCTCACCGTCGGCGTGCTGTGCAGCGGCGGAGGATGAAAAACATTTAGGATGGGACGAACTGTAAAGTAATTTTTTTAATACAAAACAATTATAGTCAATACACGCTTAAACGCTAACGATAAACATAATGTATCCGTGTGATCCTCGAAATAATTAAAATACAATGAAAATGTAAAACATATTTAAATAGAAGCAATCTAAAACATATGGATAATGAAGCTTCAATGACATCTAGAAGACCCAGGCAATGGCAGTGCCCTACCCTCCTTCTGAAAATCTCCCTTAATTTTATCAAGATCAAGACTTTTGAATATCCCTCTCTCAACGTAGCACATCATCAAATCACTAAGCCATGCACCAGATATCTTTGCTGCACAACTCGGTCTTGATGATTTTCATTGTTGAGGAGGTCTTCTCAACGGTTGCCGTCACTACCTCTAGTAGCAATGCCACAATGAGGCAATAAACTGTAGGAAACATGATGTGTTTTTCAGGTTCAACCATGTTTTTAGTTAGGCTTGCAATATCATGACAAAATCTAAAGTCAGCAATTCTTCTCATATGAATAATGAATAGATCGAGGTTATCTTCTATACGTTAGGTTCATAATTATAGAAAGCCTCATGATAAATCTATGTGAGTCCGAGCAAGCTTCTTCACATTGAAGCTAGAAAACAAGTCTCTAGGGTCAAGACAAGAGAAGTCTTGGGGTAACTCTGAAAATACCTCATTAAAACGATGATCAAACTATGTGGTGATTGAATCTATGGCAGCATAGAAGGTGTCCAGATGAAAAAAAATATGATCATCGGTGACATTGTTTCGTCTAGATTTTCTTGATTTTACCCATTTTGTAAAGATTTCAATCATATTGGATATTAAAATATCTTTTTAGTGCAAAAGGCTTTTTCATTTTCTAAGAGTGGCTCCCAACCATCATTTCTCCAGTTGATCAAATGTGTTCTCACATCCATAACCAATGACATTGCCTGGAGTGATACAATTATAATTTTGGATACATGTATGTTTAAATGAAAAAAGTATCAAGCAAATTAAATATATGTAACTTACTCCATCAAATACCTGACAACATTTTGATACTTATTTTCTAATAGAAGAGATAAATCATTTGTCAGACAAAGGATTATTAATATCATCTTCATGATGAAAATAAAGCCAAAAGTCACCATTTGATGAACCTTACTGCCCTACATGGAATACGCACATCATCCTAAAAAAGCCAAAAACATCTATCACAATTCAGAAGCGAAAAAACACAATTACTTACTTCAACACATACCTATCAATCACGACCATTTGTTCTTTCACTGGCATATCAGGAGAGTCATCAATAAGAATGGAGAAAAGACAAGCACCCATATCTTCTTTGATTTCTTTGGTGACAGCATTTGCACAATGAGAAGCAAGGATATTTCTTTGAATTTCTCCGGAAGTCATTTTGTCATTCTTCGGACATAGCTCCTCAAATGCAAGCTTCACATTTGCATTTCTGTCTTTGAACCAATCAAGCATCTCTAAAAAAATTCATTCATCCAAAGTAGAACAATCAGTGTATCCATAGAATGGTTCACCTTGCACTGCTTGATAATTTACAATGCACAAAGATGTATCCACACATGTTTCATACTTGATAAGTGAATCTTTGTTGTAATTTGTAACTTTTACTTTTCGCAATTTCCCCTTGATTTCTAAAATCATCACGTAATGTTTTTGAAATACTGTCGATGCTACATGCACTACGAACATGCTTACAAAATATTGAGACCGTGTTTTTCCAACAATCAAAACCCAATTTGAAGAAGACATCATGAACAAGATTTATCATCCACTCGACAATGCTTGGGTACTGTTCTTATTTGAACAAGTCTCCCACTTATGATTAACCCCTCTCGCAAGCATAACAACTACAAAAAGAAAAATTAAGATAAATCTAACCATAACATGAAACATATGGATCCAAATCAGCCCCTTACGGAATAGTGCATAAACTAGGGTTTAAGCTTCTGTCACTCTAGCAACCCATCATCTAATTACTACTCCACAATGCCTTTCATTACGCCCAAGTATGGTGAAGTGTCATGTAGTCGACATTCACATGAACCACTAAGGGAAACAACAACATACATACCATCAAAATATCGAACGAGTACGAAATTCACATGATTACTTATGATAAGACTTCTCCCATGTCCCCAAGAACAAAAGTAATTACTCACAAATCATATTCAAGTCCAAGATCATAGGGGTATTGAATAGCATCAAGGATCTAAACATATATTTTTTCACTAAATAAACCAACTAGCATCAACTACAAGATGTAATCAACACTACTAGCAACCCAAAGGTACCAATATGAGGTTTTGAGACAAAGATTGAATACAAGAGATGAACTAGAGTTTGAGATGAGATGGTGCTAGTGAAGATGTTGATGAAGATCGGTCCTCCGAGGATGAGAGGGTTGTTGGTGATGATGATTGCTTCGATTTCTCATTCCCGGAGGGAGGTATCCCTAGCGGAATCGTGCCGCTGGAGAGCAAAAGTGCTCCTGCCCAGGTTCTGCCTCGAGAAGGCGGCCTTCGTCCTGAAATTCCTCTGCTGATTTTTTTCTAGGGGAAATGGGTTCATAAAATAGAAGATGGGCCACGGCGGCAGGACAGGCCCCACAAGCCACTATGGCGTGCCCAGGGGATGGGCCCGCCCTGGTGCCTCCTGGGCACCTGGTTGGCCCCCTCTGGTATTTCTTTCTTCCAGTATTTTTTATATATTCCAAAATAATTCTCCGTGAAATTTTAGCTCATTTGGAGTTGTGTAGGATTGGTATCTCTAATGTATCTTTTTCAGGGCCAGAATTCTAGCTGTCGGCAATCTCCCTCTTCATGTAAATCTTGCAAATTAAGAGAGAAAAGGCATTAGAATTGCACCACAAAGTATTACATTGATCAAAAACATCATAAATAATAGTAGGAAAGCATGATGCAAAATGGACATATCAACTACCCCAAGCTTAGACCTCACTTGTCCTCAAGCGAAAGCCGATATCAATAATCATGTCCACATGTTTAGAGAGAGAGCTGTCGATAAAAACAAAATACAGACATAGTAGCATCATGATCAATATCATAGCAGCAATATATAATATCATAAAACTTCTCGTGGGAAAGTAACAATTCATCACAATAACGAAGTATAAGGTATAATATTTTCTTGAAAACTAACAAATTATGTTCTCAGCAAACAAGAGAATTGCAATTCATCATATTTTCAGGAAGGGTATCATGTATGTAAAGAGAATTTGTTTAGCAAGTCCACATACTCAACTATCATTTATACTTCTATGATTGCTGACACTCATGACATATATATGGAGCAAAAGTTTCAGTCAGACACATAGAAAGATAGGGGCTTATAGTTTCGCCTCCCAACTCATTTACCTCAAGGGTAATGTCAACAATAAAAACTCATGATCACTCATATCCAATTGGATATATGTGCCTAGATCTTTCCTCACCACATGATGCTTGCAAAAGAGAAAAATAAAAAGGAATATAGGAGAATACTATTGACTCTTTCATGAAAAGTAAGTACATAAAGGTAAAAGATAGGCCCTTCGCAGAGGGAAGCAGAGGTTGTCATGCACTTTTTGTTTTTGGATGTGCAAGCTCTTAATGTAAAGGAATGTCGCTTTTATTATATTGCCCCTTGTGGTAGCAACTTTATTATGCAGTCCGTTGCTTTTATTTTTTTGCCATCACAAGATCGTACAAAGCTTATTGTCCCTTACAATAAAAGATCATACACATTTAGAAGCAATTTGTATTGCTTTATGCACCAATGATAACTTACTTGAAGGGTCTTATTCAATACATAGGTAGATATAGTGGACTCTCAAAACATGAAACTGGGTTTAAGGGTTTTTGGATGCACAAGTAGTATCTCTACTTGGTTCGTATTTTTGGCTAGCAAAGATATTGGTCAAACACCACATGTTGGAGGATCTATAACAATATAACTTCTATGTGAATATAAGAAAACATAACACATTACGTTGTCTTCCTTGTCCAACATCAAAAACTTGATATAGAATACTTAATGGGGGGTCACAATCATAAAAAATGTCCAAGATAGTATATTTATATGTGACTCTTCTCTTCCCTTATTAACTTTTTCATGAATTGCATCATTGACCAATGCTATGTTTGTTAACTTCCAATAAATTTTACCACTTATACTTTTATTTATGTAAAGTCATTACTTTCCATGGGATTAGCATATGATCCTTCCATTATTTCCATTGCTAGGATTGAAACATAAAAGTAAAGAAACAAAACTCAAACTACTCTTTATTATGTAACTCTCAATTCGATTACATAGATAGATAGATCACAAAAGTACCAGTCAAAAATAGATCATACTAAGCTTTTATTCTATATTAAATCACAAAATAACTAAGGGTCAAACTAAGATAGGTAAACACAATAAAAGTAATAGTGATACGGTACCGGGGCACCTCTCCCAAGCTTGGCACCAGCCAAGGAGAGTGCTCATACCCGTGTACCCAAGTTTCTTTCTTTGGTGATGATTGTGATGATGAGGTAGTGGGCTTGTCCTCCATCTTCCACGACATAGGTTCCCCATCATAAAAGGACAAACAAGTCTTTGGTATCCTAAAACTTGCAGCTAAACTCATACCTTTAAATCTTGCCTCATAATCAAAATTTTGATTTTGGAGATCATAGATTTGGGATCGGAGATAGTCAATTTGCTCGTTGAGCTTGAAGGTGGTGTCTTGTAATGCCCCAGATTTGATGCGCTAGGTGTCTTCCAGTTATTCGCCGTCCTTGCCTTGTCATTTGCTTGCGTGTTGCATTTTATCATGTTATCATGTGCATTTCATTTTACATACGTGTTCGTTTCATGCATCAGAGCATTTTCCTCGTTGTCCGTTTTGCAATCCGGCACTCCTATGTCCTCTAGCGTCCCCCTTTTTGTCTCTCGTTGTGAGCGGGTATTACACTTTCTCGGAATGGCCCGAGGTTTGCCAAGCGGCCTTGGTATAGCACCGGTAGACCGCCTGTCAAGTTTCGTGCCATTTCGAGTTCGTTTGATACTCCAACGGTTAACCGGGTATCCGCAAAGCCCTCTTTGTGTTGCAGCCCAACACCCCTCCAAAGTGGCCCAACAACCATCCAAACCCCCTTCATGCTCTCGGTCGTTCGATCACGATCATGTGGGTGAAAACCGCTCCTCATTTGGACTCTCCTAGCTCCTCCTATCTATAAATATGCCCCCCCCCTGAAAATTCACGGATGAACCCTAGCCTTCTTCCACCCCACGCCGCCGGACACGTCCGGTCTGGCCGAACAGAAATCCCGCCGCCGCCCTCGTCCAATCGGGGCGCGCCACGTCGCTACCCGGGCCGCCCCACTTCGCCGTGCCTCCACCGCGGGCCCGCTTGGCCCGTGGCCGGCCCTCCCGCGCCGCCAACCAGGCCCGTGCCCCGCGCCCTCGTCCTCCGCCGTCTCGCCAGCGCCTCCCCGCCGCCGACCTCGCCAGACCCCGCTGCCGGTCGCCTTGTGCCTCCTCGCCGCCCCGAGCGCCGCGCCTCCCGCCGCCGCCACCCGTCTCCTTCGCCGACCCCGCCGGCCCCCAGATCCGCCGCCCCCCGTGTCGCCCACGGCCGGATCCGGCGCCTCCATGGCCGGATCGGCCATCCCCATCCGCCGCCCGTCGTTGGCGTTTGTCGGCGCCATCGCGCCTCACCTCGGCCTCGGCAGCAGGTCGGGGCCGAGCTCCTCCCTCGCGTGGGCCTTGCGCCCCCCACGGCCCAGCCCCAGCCAGCCTGCATCCCCATCATGGGCCGAGCCCACTGGTGAGCCACCCACCTAAACCCTGCCCGCGCGTGATTTAGTTATCCCGCGCGCACTCCGTTTTTTTCCAGAAAAACTGCTAAGTCTCTCAGTTTTGCATATTCTGGTGCCATCTTTGACATGCCATAACTCCATGCTTACTGCTCCGTTTCGTGCGTGTAATATGTCAAATTGTTCATTATGAGATGCTATTCATTTTGTTCCATTGTGCCATGTTTGTTTGAGTCCATCTTGATGCCCGAATCATCGTTGCAAGAGTGCTATATGATGTTAATCTACTAAAACTGTTATAACTTGGTGATTTGTCATTTTTGTTGCATTTTATGTGTGCATCCTATGAGCATGAGCTCTACATGTGTTTTGAGCTATGTCATGCCATCTTTACAGTGGTGTAATCCATGTGTTTTTGTGAATCTTGTACTGAGTGCATCGAGCTCGTGAAGTAGGATACTTGCTGTTGCTGTTTTGCTAGACAGATTCTGCTATATCATGATGCTATGTAAACCTGCTTCCACAAGTCATTCTATGCATAATCTGAAGATGTTCACTAAGGATGATTTGTTGTACATGTTATGATATATCCATTCATGCCCCTGGTTGGATTTATAGCCTGCTGTAGCTTGTTGCAATCTTGCTCCAAACTGCTAAATAATGTTGCTGTCAGCCTGTTAACATTAAATTCAATGTTGCCATGTTTGTTTTTAGGGATACATGCACTCTATGAACTTGGTATTGCCATGCTTAGCTTCATAAACATTCCTTCTTACTGTTGGTCACCTTGCCATGCCATGTATTGCTCTGTGGTGAGTGGTTCAAGCTCACCAACATGCCTACTTATTGTTGTTCCTGCCATGTATGAATCTGTCATATAACTTGCCATGTTTACATGGGTGCCATCATATCTTCTGATCCTTTTTGGCTCATGGTCAGTAAGGGACTTTTGTTCTAAGTAATTAGTAGATTCATGCCATGCCTTTGTTTCCAGTATAAGTTCCTGTAACATGTTGTTTGATAGCTCTAAACATTGCAACCTGATGTTATTTCTGCTAAGCCTGAAAATGTAATTATTTGCAATCTTGCCATGTCCTTTTGAGCATGTTCTAGTGATTTCTGGAGATAGCTCAGTGTCCATGTTTTGTCATGCTTTACCTGTACTTCATGCCCATGCCTTTTGTTCTTATGTTGAGGTGCTGTAGAATATTGTTGTGATGCTTGCAAGATGCCTAGTTGCTGTTATGGACAGATTGTTGTCATACCTTGTATAAAGTGTATGTGTTGAACCATTGCTCCGTTTTGAGTGTGCTCTATATGAAACTTGCTTAGATTTGCATGTAGTTTCATATTATCATGTTGCATCCTTGTTTTGAGGTGTTTGCTTGATGTTTGTATGCATTTTGCACCAATGCCATGCTTAACTTGTTTTGCTCATATCTTCTAGGCCGTAGCTCGGAACAAAATGAACTTTATATGTAACTTGACTAGAATTTCGTGTAGATTCTCTTGGTTCTCTTTAAATTGCTTTTTAACAACTTGAACATAAGGATTATTCAGATCTGGACCAATTTCGAAATTTGCATATGAGGACTTACCGGAATTGTTATATGTTGTTTCCGGCCTCATTTAAACTTGGCTTGATGTGTTGTTCTTGTTTGCATCATCTCTTGCCATGAGTAGCTCCATGTAGCCTTGTCATGCATCATGCTTGGTTGTGTATCATGTCATGTGTATATGTGGTGTGTTTACTATGTTGTGTGCTTCTTCTCGATAGTTCTTGTTTCGTTGCGATCGTGAGGATTCGTTCATCTATGCTTGGTTCGTCTTCATCCGTTCGTCTTCTTCATGGACTTGTTCTTCTTCCTAGCGGGATTTCAGGCAAGATGACCGCTACCCTGGATCTCACTACTATCATTGCTATGCTAGTTGCTTCGTTCTACCGCTTTGCTGCGCTACCTATCTTTTGCTCTTCAAGCCTCCCCAAATTGCCATGAACCTCTATCCTTTGTCACCCTTCCTAGCAAACCGTTGTTTGGCTATGTTACCGCTTTTGCTTAGCCCCTCTTATAGCGTTGTTAGTTGTAGATGAAGTTGAAGATTGCTCCATGATGGACAGGATTATGTTGGGATATCACAATATCTCTTATTTAATTAATGCATCTATATACTTGGTAAAGGGTGGAAGACTCGGATTTATTCCTGGTGTTTTGTTCCACTCTTGCCACCCTAGTTTCCATCATACTGGTGTTATGTTCCCGGATTTTGCGTTCCTTACGCGGTCGGGTGATTTATGGGACCACCTTGATAGTTCGCTTTTAATAAAACTCCTCCAGCAAGGCCCAACCTTGGTTTTACCATTTGCCTCACCTAGCCCTTTTTCCCTTGGGTTTCCGGAGCCCAAGGGTCATCTTTATTTTAGCCCCCCGGGCCAATGCTTGTCTAAGTGTTGGTCCGAACCGAGTAGACTGCAGGGCCCCCTCGGGGAAACTCGAGGTCTGGTTTTACTCGTAGGATGTCTCATCCGGTGTTGCCCTGAGAACGAGATATGTGCAGCTCCTATCGGGATTTGTCGGCACATCGGGGCGGTCTTGCTGGTCTTGTTTTACCATTGTCGAAATGTGTTGTAAACCGGGATTCCGAGACTGATCGGGTCTTCCTGGGAGAAGGAATATCCTTCATTGATCGCAAGAGCTTATCATGGGCTAAGTTGGGACACCCCTGCATGGTATTATCTTTTGAAAGCCGTGCCCGCGGTTATGTGGTAGATGGGAATTTGTTAATGTCCGGTTGTAGATAACTTGACACTAGATACGAATTGAAACGCATCAACCGCGTGTGTAGCCATGATGGTCTCTTTTCGGCGGAGTCCGGGAAGTGAACACGGTTTTGGGTTATGTTTGACGCAAGTAGGTGTTCAGGATCACCTCTTGATCATTGCTAGATTCAAGACCGTTCCTTTGTTTCTCTTCTCGCTCTTATTTGCATATGTTAGCCACCATACTTGCTTAGTCGCTGCTGCAACCTCACCACTTTACCCCTTCCTTACCCATTAAGCTTTGCTAGTCTTGATACCCATGGTAATGGGATTGCTGAGTCCTCATGGATCACAGATTACTACAACAACAGTTGCAGGTACA
Organism: Triticum aestivum; assembly: GCF_018294505.1. Lineage (NCBI taxonomy): Eukaryota > Viridiplantae > Streptophyta > Magnoliopsida > Poales > Poaceae > Triticum > Triticum aestivum. Next base: position 560,844,365 of record NC_057810.1, on the reverse strand, counting down.
GGTTATTCGATGATCATGACGCGAGAGCGATGCTTGCTTGTTTTGGAGTTCTCCTTCTGCTTCTGCTTCGATCAGGGGATAGGTTCCAGGTCGGCAGCCTGGGCTAGCAGGGTGGATGTCGTTTGAGCTTCTGTTTGTGTTTCATTCGTAGTCGGATGTTGCTCTTATGTAAGATGATGTTGTATTCGTGTGGCATTGTATGCCTTTTGTATGTATTCCCATCTATTATGTAATGTTGATGTAATGATATCCACCTTGCAAAAGCGTCTTCAAGATGCGCTTCTATCCTTGGTGGGACCTTCGAGTTCCTTTAGGATAGGGTCGCATCTTAGGCGTGACATGTCTCCAATCTCCTTCCCATCCATCGTGTGCTCAAAGGTGAATTCCGTGATCATGGAGTGGTTGGCATTGAGTCCGTGTTCCACCATCCCTTGGCACTTGAAGATCTCTTGCTCCACTTCCTCGATCCTGCCTCCACGCTTCCGGTCTTCTTGGGCCCTTGGACGTCCGGATGTGAAGCACTCCCTCACGCATCTCAATGTCTTGAGGGTGTTTCGTCACCTTTGAAAGGTAGGTGCTGATGACCTTCTCATAGAACTTGTCTTTCGAGGAGCTTGGTTGAGCCATGGTGACCTAGATCTTTTAGAAAAATAGCACAAATCTAGAAGAGAGGATATTTCTATGATATGGTGAACAAAGCGTCCGGGAGTATATATAAAGAATTTTTATCTTGCAAAACAAGTATTCCAGAAGAAAACACAGTCGGGAAGGCACACGAGGGGCCCATGAACTGCTAGGGCACACCCAGGGGGTGGGCACGCCTAGGTGCCACGTGGGCACCTGGTGTGTCCCCTCGGCTGTTTCTTATTTTGGTACTTTTTCTAATATTCCAAAACGGACATAAACTATTTTATGGAATTTTTGGAGTCGATTTACTTACCTTATCACATACATATACCTTTCAGGGTTCTGGAGTGTTCTTGAAGGTCTCTCTTATGTGTTCCTCTCTTGTCATAGTTCGAACAATGTTAGTTTCAACATTAAGAGATGTACATGAGATGTAATGCTTAATTCTTTGTCCATTGACCACCCTCGGATTAGTGACTTCAGAGTTATTGATCTTGATAGCTCCGGGACAATAAACTTCTTCGATGATGTATGGTCCTTTCCATTTAGAGAGAAGATTTCCTGCAAAGAAACTGAAATGAGTGTTGTACAATAGAACATACTCACCCACTTTGAATTCCCATTTATGAATTCCTGTATCATGCCATCTTTTAACCTTTTCTTTAAACAGCTTGGCATTTTCATATGCTTGGGTTCTCCACTCATCTAACAAGCGAATATCAATAACCTCTTTTCACCGACAAGTTTGAACTCATAGTTAATTTCTTTAATTGCCCAATGCGCTTTATGTTCTAGATCAAGCGATAAATGACATGCTTTTCAATAAACCATTTTATATGGGGATATACCCATAGGATTCTTATAAGTAGTTCTGTAAGCCCATAATACATCATCAAGTTTCTTAGACCAACTCTTTTGAGATTTATTAATGTATTTTCCAAAATTAAATTTATTTCTCTATTGCTCAATTCAACTTGACCACTAGATTGAGGATGATAAGGAGACACAATTCTATGATTAACATCATATTTAACAAGAATTTTACGTTAAGCACCATGAATAAATGTGAACCTCCATCAATCATTAAGTATCTAGGGACTTGATACGTCTCCAACGTATCTATAATTTTTGATTGTTCCATGCTATTATATTATTTGTTTTGGATGTTTTATATGCACTAATATGCTATTTTATATTATTTTTGGGACTAAATTATTATCCTAGAGCCCAGTGCCAGTTTTTGTTTTTCCTTCGTTTTTTAGTTCTACAGAAAAGGAATATCAAACGGAGTCCAAACGGGATAAAACTTTCACAATCATTTTTCTTGGACCAGAAGACACCTGTAGGACTTAGAGATGAAGTCAGAGGAGTCCCGAGGAGAAGACAATCCTCGGGGGCGCGCCATAGGGGGGTGCCCCTAGCTTGTGGGTCCCTCGGAGGTCCCCTAACCCTAATCTTTGTCCTATAAATTCCTAAATATTCCCAAACAACCAGAAGCGTCCAGATAAATACTTTTCTGCCACTGTAACCTTCTGTTCCCGTGAGATCCCATATTGGGGCCTTTTTCGGCATCCTGCCGGAGTGGGATTCCATCACAGAGGGCATCTACATCAACTCTGTTACCCTTTCGATAAAGTGTGAGTAGTTTACCACAGACCTACGGGTCCATAGCTAGTATCTAGATGGATTCTTTTGTCTCTTTGATCCTCAATACAATGTTCTCCTTGATGTTCTTGGAGTTCTATCTGACGTAATCTTCTTTTGCAGTGTGTTTCTCGAGATCCGACGAATTGTGGATTTATGATCATATTATCTATGAATACTATTTGAATCTTCTCTGAATTCTTATATGCATGATTTCATATCTTTGTATTTCTCTTCGAATTATCGGTTTCGTTTGGCCAACTAGATTGGTTCTTCTTGCAATGGGAGAGGTGCTTAGTTTTGGGTTCAATCGTGCGGTTTGCTCACCCACTGAAAAAGTAGAGGTAGCGAGGCACGTATTTGTATTCTTGCCATTAATGGTAAAAAAATGGGGTTTTCATCATATTGCTTGAGTTTATCCCTCTACATCATGTCATCTTACTTAAGGCGTTACTCCGTTATTATGAACTTAATACTCTAGATGCATGCTGGATAGCGGTGAGTAATAGTAGTAGATGTAGGCAGGAGTCGGTCTACTTGACACAGACGTGATGCCTATATTCATAATCATTGCCTTGGATATCATCATAACTTTGCGCTTTTCTGTCAATTGCTCGACAGTAATTTTTTCATACACCCTATTATTTTCTTTCGAGAGAGAAGCCTCTAGTGAAACCTATGGCCCTCGGGTCTATTTTCCATCATATATTTTCATATCTATAAACCGAAAAACCCAAAAAATACCTTGCTGCAATTTATTTAATTTTATTTTGTTTTATGTTTTAGTTATGTTTTACATCTATCTCTACCAGATCTCACCTTTGCGAGTGACTGTGAAGGGATTGACAACCCCTTTATCGCGTTGGGTGCAAGTGTTTGATTGTTTGTGCAGGTGCATAGATTAGAGACTTGCGTGTAGCTCCTAATGGATTGATACCTTGATTCTCAAACTTAGGGAAATACGTATCTCTACTTTGCTGCATCACCCTTTCCTCTTGAAGGGAAAAACCAACGCAAGCTCAAGAATTAGCAGGAAGAATTTCTGGCATCGTTGCCGGGGAGGTTCTACATCAAGCCTACCAATTACCCATCATAAACTCTCATCTCTTGCATTACATTATTTGCTAGTTGCCTCTCGTTTTCCTCTACCCCACTTCTAAAACATTTTTACAAAAGCACAAAATATTTGCCTTCTTTCCGTTTGCTTTATGTCTTACTTGGTTTGTTTGCTTGTTAGCTTGGTATAATTTTGCGTTTATTGAAAATTTGAATCGAAAAGGTTTATGGATCCACTTAAAGTTTTCTACTTGGATCATCTTCGATCCATATGTGCTCGTGCTGAAACCCCAACTAGCTTAGTTGAGGGAAAATCTTTAGATGAGCATGCTCATTTTGTGCGTCATTATTTGTCTCAAAAAGGGAGACTATTATGGAATCAAATAAATTGTTTGCTATGTTATGCCTGGAATGTTTGTCAACTTTGTGGTTTTACTTGTTGCTCTAAGAACCCTAAAAAACACCTTCTTACCTATGTGAGTTTAATGATAATGAAATCTTATATTCTTATGAAAAGGGTGTTTATAGTTACTATGATATTGAAAAAATTGAAGATTTTGTTTCTTTTAAGGGTGCTTATTAAGTTGCTTCTTTGATTGAAAAGTATGATATTACTCTTGAAAAATCTGAAATTTTTGACATACTTAAATATTGCTATGAAAATTATGCTCATAATGCCTATGTTAAGGAATTTATTGAGAGAATGACCATGGTGTTGGAAGAAAATAATGATGTGCATGAATCTATAGATAATTATGATTCCTTTTATTTGATTAAGATATCCTCCCTTGATGAACATGATGCTTGCTATTTTTATGGCCATGATGCCAATATAAATTATGCTTATGGAGATGAACTTGCTATAGTTCCTTATGTTAAACATGAAATTATTACTATTGCACCCATACTTGATAGTTCCTTGAATCAAAATCATGATTACAATGATGTTATTATAAATTCTATTAATGTCAATTGTGCCAATAATATGCAAAACCCCAACCTTGGGGATGCTTGTTTTGCTATGTCCGCTACTTATTGCAATGATCATGATTGGGGTGATAATGCTTCTTATGATCTTGAAAATTTATTTAAGCCTCGTGATGAATATGTTTTCAATTATATTGAAAGTGGGTTTGGAAGAGTTTGAACTCTAGGTAATAATTGTCCCACTACTTTAGATAATGATCAATCTTATGAAATTTTTATAAAAGTGGGCTTGGAGATGTCATTACTTTATTTGATGATAATCCCACTATTTTGGAAGAGTGTCATCTTTGCATGCATGTGGATCATGAAGAGAATTTTTTTTGTGATAGCTATATTGTCGAATTTGAATATGATCCCACATGTAATTATTATGAGAGAGGGAAATATGGTTGTAGAAATTTTCATGTTACTAAATTACCTCTCGTTATGTTCAGGTTGCTATTGTTTCTTTCTTCTTCCTTGCAGATGCTAGTTTTTTCTTGTCTTGATAATTTGTTTCCTTATAAGATGCCTATGCATAGGAAGTATGTCAGACTTAAACTTGTTTTTCACATGCTACATGATGCTCTCTTCGTTTCAATTGCTATCTTTTATGTGAGCATCATTAAAATTATCAATGCTAAGCTAAAAGGCTTTAAAGAAAAGCGCTTGTTGGGAGACAACCCAATATTCTTACCTTTTGTTTTTATGAGTATTCACATTGTTACTTCTGCAGTAATTTTGTTTTGGTGTTTTATTTAGTGTTTGAGCCAAGTAAGACCTTTGGGATGGCTTACAGTGATAGTTGATTTGATCTTGCTAAAAGACAGAAACTTCTGTGCCCAGTAAAATAATTTTCAAACATTACAGAAGTGTGATTTTGATCTGGATTTTTTACACAATATTGATATACAAATTACCCGGGTTTTCCAAATTTTTCAGAAGTTTTGGAGTTACAAAAGTATATGAAGTTTACATATTGCTACAGACTGTTCTATTTTTGATAGATTCTGTTTTCTATGTGTTCACTAGTAGAAAAACTACTTTACGTGAGGGACATTAGTCCTGGTTTGGAAACGGGAAGGCACTAATGTGACCATTAGTGTCGGTTCCAACGACTAGGGGTGCAGTCATCATTAGTCCCTGTTCATGTTGAACCTCTAGTACCGGTTAGTGACACGAACCGGGACTAAAGGGGTGGTGGCAGGCTGGTGTCAGGATGGAGCCCCACTAGAACCTTTAGTCTCGGTTCATGTCACGACCTGGGACTAGAGGCTAACCTTTAGTCCCAGTTTGTGTCACGAACCGGGACTAAAGATGCTCCTATATAAACCCTCTATCCAGCCTGTGAGCTCTATGTTCTTCCCCTTTCCTCTCCTCTCTAATTTTTTCCTCTCCTCTAGAGCTCGTCCTCCATTTTTGCCAAAATCTGTCAAGATTTGAAGGCACCCCATCGATCCAAGTGTTCACAAAGGTTAGCAACTTTGTCCTTTCATCTCGCATTGCTAGATTAGCTCTTGCAGTGCTCTATAAGTATAGTGATTTGTGGGTTTTAGTTTGGGAGTATTTATATGTGGTAGTTTATTTGATTTATATGCAACTTGAGCTCAAATTAACTTCTTAGTTTTCATATGAAGGTGTGGTTTACTTAGTGCCTTCTCATCCCCGTCGTAACCACTACCGATCACCCGCACCGTCCAGTCGCTGGCACCACCTTGGTGAGCCTCTTGTTCTTATCTTTTTTATGAAAAAGATAATCATGTCTGTGTGATTTAGATAGTTACTTGTATAATTTTCTTACCCGTACGTTGTTTGTTATACATAGTGGCATGGTTTTGATATCCGTCCCCGTCGACCCTCGTCCGGTTTATGATTCAGATGTGGTATATATTCTCTTTTATAACTATTTGTTGCATTTCGTGTTTATGACAATTATGCCGACCAACGTGACATAGATGTTTTTATATAGGAGGTATGTGAACCAGAAATTCTAACCAACCCTCTTGTCGAGAGGTTAAATTTAGTTGAACAAGAAAATGAGTATTTGAAAGAAAAATTGAAAAGAATTGAGGAAGATAAGATGAAACTGGAGTTGTATTTTGCCGATGTCGTCGATGATCACAAGGTCAAGATGGATGCAATGCGCTTGAAGATTAGAAAGATTAGAAAATATGCCATTGATAGTGAGGCTTGGTATCATTATGCCGTTGGATCAATTGTTACCATAGTTGCGATCTTGATCACATTTGTTGTTGCATTTAAATGCTTTAGCTAGAGAGTTTGTATGTTGTTTTATGAGAATAAGTTTGTATGAACTTTATGTATGAACTTGTATTAATTTGGTCTTTTCGGTGTTGTGTAATGAAGATGAGCCTGCAATGGATGTATGATCGATGCTTTCCCTAGTTCATTAAGGGCGTGTATACTCTTCTGCTTGCGGCTGAGGCAAACAAGCGGGCGGATGGTTTTATGTGTTGTCCATGTGCTAACTATAAGAATGATCGAAATTACTCTAACTCAAGAACCATTCATGTCCACCTGTTTGAGTCCGGTTTCATGTCCGCCTATAATTGTTGGACAAAGCACGGAGAAAGAGGGGTCCTAGTGGAAGAGAATGAAGAAGAAGAGGATGAAGACATCTATCCTGGCCATGGGTTCCCTGAATATGATGGTACAACAATGGGGGAAGAACTTGAGCCGGCAATGCGGGAAGAAGCTGAAGAAGAGGCATCAGATGAGCCCGCTGATGATCTTGATCGGGCCATTGCCGATGCAAAGAGAAACTGCACAAGTGAAAAGAAGAGTCTGAGGTTGCAGCGCATGTTAGAGGATCACAAGAAATTGTTGTACCAAAATTGTGAAGATGACAAGAAAAAGCTGGGAACCACACTGGAATTGCTGCAATGGAAGTCAGAGAATGTTGTATCTGATAAGGGATTTGAAAATTTGCTGATAATGTTAAAGAAGATGCTTCCAACGGACAACGAATTACCCGACAGTACGTACGAAGCTAAGAAGGTTGTCTGCCCTCTAGGATTAGAGGTGCAGAAGATACATGCATGCCCTAATGACTGCATCCTCTACCGCGGTGAGTACGAGGATTTGAATGCATGCCTGGTATGCGGTACATTGCGCTATAAGATCAGCCGCGATGACCCTGGTGATGTTGAGGGCGAGCGCCCTAGGAAGAATATTCCTGCCAAGGTGATGTGGTATGTTCCTATAATACCACGGTTGAGACGTTTGTTCCAAAGCAAAGAGCATGCCGAGTTGATGCGATGGCACAGAGAAGACCGTAAGAAAGATAGGAAGTTGAGAGTACCCACTGACAGGTCGTAGTGGAGAAAAATCAAGAGAATGTGGCGGGACTTTGCAGATGACGCAAGGAATGCATGGTTTGGTCTAAGCGCAGATGGCATTAATCCTTTTGGGAAGCAGAGCAGCAATCATATCACCTGTCCTATGACTCTATGTATGTATAACCTTCCTCCTTGGTTGTGCATGAAGCGGAAGTTCATTATGATGCCAGTGCTCATCGAAGGCCCTAAGCAACCCAACAACGACATTGATGTCTACCTAAGGCCATTAGTTGAAGAACTCTTACAACTGTGGAATGAAAAAGGTGTACGTGCATGGGATGAGCATGTATAGGAGGAATTTGACCTACATATGTTGCTGTTTGTGACCATCAATGATTGGCATGCTCTCAGTAACCTTTCAGGATGTACAACAAGGGATACCGCGCATGCACACAATATTTAGATGATACCGATAGTATATATTTGGATAAATGTAAGAAGAATGTTTACCTAGGACATCGTTGATTTCTTCCGAGCAGGCATCCCGTAATAAAGAAAGGCAAGCATTTCAAAGGTGAGGCAGATCACCGGAAGAAGCCTCGCCACTGTACGGGTGATGATATACTTGATATGGTCAAGGATTTAAAAGTAATCTTTGGAAAGGGTCTTGGTGGACAATTTGTTCCGAATGACGCTGACAAGCGTGCACCCATGTGGTAGAAGAAATCTATATTTTGGGACCTACCCTATTGGAAAGACTAGAGGTCCGCTCTGCAATCGACGTGATTCACGTGATGAAGAATTTTTGCGAACCTGCTAGGCTTCTTGGGCGTGTATGGGAAGACAAAAGATACACCGGAGGCACGGGAGTACCAGCAACATATGCACGGAAAATACGGCATACATCAGGGTCGTGCCAGCTACGCTCTTACCAAAGAAGAGAAGGAAATCTTCTTTGAATGCCTGCTCAGTATGAAGGTCCCGTCTAGCTTCTCATCGAATACAAAGGGAATAATAAGTATGGCAGAGAAAAAGTTCCAGAACTTTAAGTTCATGACTACCACGTGATTATGATGCAACTGCTTTCGGTTGCATTGAGGGGGATTCTACCAAAAAACGTTTGATTAGCCATTTGTAAAGCTATGTGCATTTCTCAATGCAATCTCTCAGAAGGTAATCAATCCAGAAATCATACCAAGGTTAAGAATGATTTGGTCCAATGTCTTGTCAGCTTCGAGTTGGTGTTCCCACCATCCTTCTTCAATATCAGGACGCACGTCCTAGTTCACCTAGCCGAACAGATTTCCATTCTAGGTCCTGTATTTCTACACAATTTGTTCCCCTTCGAGAGATTCAGGGGAGTCATAAAGAAATATGTTCATAGCCGTGCTAGGCCAGAAGGAAGCATCTCTAAGGGCCATGAAAATGAGGAGATCATTGAGTTTTGTGTTGACTTTATTCCTGACCTTAAGCCGATTGGTGTTCCTGAATCGCGATATGAGGGCAGACTGGGTGGAAAAGTCACGCTAGGACCGAAAGCAATAATATGTATGGACAGGCATTCTCTCACTCAAGCACACTACACATTTCTACAAAATTCCTCCTTGTTGGCTCCATATATCGAGGAACACAAGAATATTCTATGCTCCAAATACTTGGAGCAGTCTGACGACTGGATTATACATGAACAAACAGGGACTTTCACCCGTTAGTTGCAGACACGTCTCATGCATTACGATGCTGTTGAAGATGAGCTATACTTGCTCTCCAAGTTACCATCTTTGAATATATTTACTTTCAAAGGGTACGGGATAAATGGGAATACATTTTACACGATCGCCCAAGATAAAAAGAGCACCAACCAAAACAATGATGTCCGCTTGATGCAGCAAACACCAATAGGCCAAAGGACACATATTATGGTTACATAGAGGAGATATGGGAACTTGACTATGGACGTGATTTGAAGGTCCCTTTGTTTCGGCGCGAATGGGTCAATCTGAGAGGAGGTAGGGTAACAGAAGACCCACAGTACGAAATGACAATAGTGGATCTCAACAATCTTGCGTACGCAGACGAACAATTCGTCCTAGCCAATGATGTGGTGCAGGTTTTCTACGTGAAGGACATGTCTACCAAGCCGAGACAAAGAAAAGATAAGGAAGCGAATACATCATATGCTGAGACAAAGTGTCACACAGTTCTTTCAGGGAAAAGAAACATCATGGGAGTGGAGGACAAGACAGACATGTCAGAAGATTATGAAAAGTTTCATGAAATTGCTCCCTTCACAGTGAATATTTACCCGAGCATCCAGTTAAATGATGAAGATTGTCCATGGTTACTGCGCAAAGGGACACACGTCCAGAAAAAGTTTTATACCCAAAGATCCCACTCTGGGATGTGACCGGCTTCACTGTCATCACTTTCTTCTCTAGTCAGTTTCCAGACTTATATATCTAGAAAGTGCCACTTCAAACAAACCGGAGGGAATATTTGTAATAGTTAGGGTACTTATGTGTTTTGGCATTTGAAATGCGAAGAAATATTATGTAGAAAGAAATTTTCAACCCATTCTGACTTTATTTGCTATTTTTCATGCATTTACTGATTTTTTTGAGCTAAATGACCCTGAAATTGAAAAGAACTACAAATGAACTCTTAAAAGGTTGAAAGTTGGCATGGTATCATCATTTCACCCACGTAGCATGTGCTAAAAAAGTTGACAGGGTTATGGGAAAATCTGGATGCACTTCGTGTACAAAATGGATAATCTCTTTCGAAGTATCAGGGTTTTTGACGAAAACTCGTCTGTTACAATGGGATTTCATTTTCTAAATAATCAAAGAATTACCAAATTGAATATAATGATAAAACACACTAATATTAAATAGCAGAAAAAAGAATCGCTAAAAATCTATTTTTAAAGTAAAGTTATTCACAAACTAGTGATTCACACAAATTTCAAATAATTTAAATTTAAACTATTCAAATTTGAAAACTACTGGCACTAACAGAAAGTTTATAATTTTTTTACCTAAAGCAAAAAAGATTCACAAAGAAACTCTAACTAAAGCAAAAAAAAAACAACTCAAAACAAAAGAAATTAATAAAGCGGAAAACAAAAAAATGAGAAATAAATAAATTTAAAAAGCCCACCTACTGGGCCACAACGGCGTGCATACGACTAGAAACCCAACCTGTAGTTGGGCCAGGATGCAGGCCCGCAAGGCCCAGTAGGCCCAACAGGTCAGCGCGGGTGAGGTAGGCCCAGAAGGCCTGCATTAGAGAGGATCTCGATGCAGTGGCTGCGCCGGGGCTTATAAACAGGTGATGGCTCCTCTCAATTAGCGAGGTGGGAATAAACATCCACCGCGCCCCTTGCTTGGCAGCACACCATCTTTAGTCGCGGTTGGTGGCTCCAACCGCGACTAAAGGCACCCCTTTAGTCACGGTTGGAGCGACCAACCGCGCCTAAAGGCCTGCACTTCCCGCCGCTTCGGCTGGCCAAAAGTGACCTTTAGTCTCGGTTTGAGCCACCAACTAGGACTAAAGGTGTTTGTATATAAGCTTGGACTTCGAAAATTTCACCCAAATTCCCCATTCTCTCGATGATGCCAGACCACCAGGCTGCTGTGCTGCCTCGTCTCGTCGTCGCCGTCGTGTCGCCATTGCGTCGCCTCGCCTCGCTGTCGCCATCACCGTCGCCTAGCCTTGCCTCGCCGTCGGTGTCGCCTCAACCCCACCGGCCGCTCTCTCCCACGACCTCACCGTCTCCGTCCCCTTGCATCGCCTCGCTGTCGATGTCCCCTCGCCTCACTGTTGCTACCTCTTGAGCATGCGTTGGTTTTTCCCTTGAAGAGGAAAGGTTGATGCAGCAATGTAGCGTAAGTATTTCCCTCGGTTTTTAAAAACCAAGGTATCAATCTAGTAGGAGGCTACAGGCAAGTCCCTCGTACCTACACAAACAAACAAGAACCTCGCAACCAACGTGATAAAGGGGTTGTCAATCCCTTCATGGCCACTTACGAAAGTGAGATCTGATAGAGATAATAATAAGATAAATATTTTTGGTATTTTTATGATATAGATTGAAAAGTAAAGATTGCAAAATAAAGTAGATCGGAAACTTATATGATGGGAAATAGACCCGGGGGCCATAGGTTTCACTAGTGTCTTATCTCAAGATAGCGTAAGTATTATAGTGGGTGAACAAATTACTGTCGAGCAATTGATAGAAAAGTGCATAGTTATGAGAATATCTAGGCATGATCATGTATATAGGCATCACGTCCGCGACAAGTAGATCGAAACGATTCTGCATCTACTACTATTACTCCAGATATCGACCGCTATCCAGCATGCATCTAGAGTATTAAGTTCATAAGAACAGAGTAATGCATTAGGCAAGATGACATGATGTAGAGGGATAAACTCAAGCAATATGATATAAACCCCATCTTTTTATCCTCGATGGCAACAATACAATACGTGCCTTGCTGCCCCTGCTGTCACTGGGAAAGGACACCGCAAGATTGAACCCAAAGCTAAGCACTTCTCCCATTGCAAGAAAGATCAATCTAGTAGGCCAAACCAAACTGATAATTCGAAGAGACTTGCAAATATAACAAATCATACATAAAAGAATTAAGAGGAGATTCAAATATTTCTCAAAGATAAACTTGATAATAAACCCACAATTCATCGGATCTCGACAAACACACCGCAAAAAGAGTTACATCGAATAGATCTCCAAGAAGATCGAGGAGAATTTTGTATTGAGATTCAAAGAGAGAGAAGAAGTCATCTAGCTAATAACTATTGACGCGAAGGTCTATGGTAAAATACTCACAACTCATCGGAGAGGCTTTAGCGTTGATGTAGAAGCCCTCCGTGATCAATTCCCACTCCAGTGGAGCACTGGAAAAGGCTCCAAGATGGGATCTCGTAGGTACAGAAGGTTGCGGCGGTGGAAATAGGGTTTCGTGGTGCTCCCGGATGTTTTTAGGGTATGCAAGTATATATAGGCGAAAGAAGTCGGCGAGGAGAGCCACGAGGGGCCCATGAGGGTGGGGGGCGCACTCACCCCCTAGGGCGTGCCTCCCTGCCTCGTGGCTTCCTCGTTTGCTTCTTGACGTCTACTCCAGGTCTCCTGGATTTTGTTTATTCGAAAAATTACTCTCCCGAAGGTTTCATTCCGTTTGGACTCAATTTGATATTCCTTTTCGGCGAAACACTGAAATAGGCAAAAAACAGCAATTTGGGATGGGCCTCCAGTTAATAGGTTAGTCCCAAAAATGATATAAAAGTGTATAATAAAGCCCATAAATATCAAAAATGGGTAATATAATAGCATGGAACAATCAAAAGTTATAGATACGTTGGAGACATATCAACCATCCCCAAGCTTAATTCCTGCTCGTCCTCGAGTAGGTAAATGATAAAAGCAGAATTTTTGATGTGGAATGCTACCTAGCATATTTCTTAATGTAATTTTCTTTATTGTGGCATGAATGTTCAGATCCAAATGATTCAAGATAAAAGTTCATGTTAACATAAAAATAGTAATACTTCAAGCATACTAACAAGTAATCATGTCTTATCAAAATAACATAGCCAAAGAAAGCCTATCCCTACAAAATCATATAGGCCATGCTTCATTTTCGTCACACAAAATACTCCCATCATGCACAACTCCGATTTCAGCCAAGCAATTGGTTCATACTTTTTAACGCGCTTCAGCTTTTTTTAACTCTCGCGCAATACATGAGCGTAAGCCATGGATATAGCACTATGGGTGGAATAGAATATGATGATCGGGATTGTGTGGAGAAGACAAAAAAGGAGAAAGTCTCACATTGACTAGGCGTATCAACGGGCTATGGAGATGCCCATTAATAGATATCAATGTGAGTGAGTAGGGATTGCCATGCAACGGATGCACTAGAGCTATAAATGTAAGAAAGCTCAACAAAAGAAACTAAGTGGGTGTGCATCCAACTCGCTTGCTCACGAATACCTAGGGCATTTTCAGGAAGCCCATCATTGGAATATACAAGCCAAGTTCTATAATGAAAAATTGCCACTAGTATATGAAAGTGACAACATATGAGACTCTCTATCATGAAGATCATGGTGCTACTTTGAAGCACAAGTGTGGAAAAAGGATAGTAATATTGCCCCTTCTCTCTTTTTCTCTCATTTTTTGGCAGTCTTCTTTGGCCTCTTTTATTTTCATAAAGTCCGGAGTCTCATCCCGACTTGTGGGGGAATCATAGTCTCCATCATCCTTTCCTCACTTGGGACAATGCTCTAATAATGAAGATCATCACACTTCTATTTATTTACAACTCAATACTTAGAAAAAAATATGACTCTATGTGAATGCCTCCGCAGGTGTGCCGGGATATGCAATGAATCAAGAGTGACATGTATGAAAGAATTATAAAGGTGGCCTTGCCACAAATATGATATCAACTACATGATCATGCAAAAGCAATATGACAATGATGGAGCATGTCATAATAAACGGAACGGTGGAAAGTTGCATGGCAATATATCTCGGAATGGCTATGGAAATGTCATAATAGGTAGGTATGGTGGCTGTTTTAAGGATGGTTAATGGTGGGTGTATGATACCAGCGAAAGTTGCGCGGCACAAGAGAGGCTATCAATGGTGGAAGGGTGAGAGTGCGTATAATCTATGGACTCACATTAGTCATAAAGAACTCATATACTTATTGCAAAAGTTTATTATCCCTTGAAGCAAAGTACTACTACGCATGCTCCTAGGGGAAGGGTTGGTAGGAGTTAACCATCACGTGATCCCGACCTTCACACATAAAGAAGGCAATCAAAAGAACACCCCATGCAACAAATTTGTTACACAACTTTTACCATACGTGCATGCTACGGGACTTGCCAACTTTAACACAAGTATTTCTCAATTTCATAATTACCCAACTAGCATGACTCTAACATTACCACCTTTATATCTCAAAACAATTATCAAGCATCAAATTTCTCATAGTATTCAATGCACTTTCTATGATAGTTTTTATTATACCCAACTTGGATGCCCATCATATTAGGACAAATTTTATAACCAAAGAAAATACCATGCTGTTCTAAAATACTCTCAAAATAATATAAGTGAAGCATGATAGATCAATAATTTCTACAAAATAAAACCACCGCCGTGGTCTAAAAGGATATAAGTGAAGCACTAGAGCAAAACTGTCTAGCTCAAAAGATATAAGTGAAGCACATAAAGTATTCTAATAAATTCCGATTCATGTGTGTATCTCCCAAAATGTGTGTACAACAAGGATGATTGTGGTAAAATAAAAATAAAATACTCAAATCATACAAGACGCTCCAAGCAAAACACATATCATGTGGTGAATAAAAATTTAGCTCCAAGTAAAGTTACCGATAGACGGAGACGAAAGAGGGGATGTGGGGACCGAATCTCTGGGTGTTAATTTCCAGAAAATGGCCCTTGTGCTCACCAGCCCCATGATCACTGTTAGCTGATGAGGCACCAACTTGATACAGAAATTCCAAGAAAAATACAAAATATGTAGTACAAGACCATTCTGGCCCGTGAGTACAACAAATGGTTTCTAATGATTGATGGCGGAAGCGGTTTATGGATCATCAGTGTCTATGGGACTCCAATACCCACAGGAACAGCTGACCAGGTTAACTCCTATCTTCGCGAGGCTGCTATCACCGTTGCTTAGGTTCCGGGACTGTCGCCACGGTCGCTCCTCTCCGCGCAAGAAAAATCTGGCCAAGACAATAGCCAGGGACAAGCCAGTGAGTACTTTGAATGTACTCGCAAACATTATGAACACAGGTATAATATAACAATGATGTGCTGAAAATATTTTATGCTCATGACGTCAATCACAAAATATAAATAAAACTCTGATGCGTGCAAGCATGTTATTTATGAATATGCAATAACATAGTAGTATCAAAATTATGAAATAAATAACAAGCATGCCATAGTCGGGCGTCTTAGCGACACCACATAAAGGGCTTTAAAAGAAATGCCGCAGTCGGGCGTCTTAGCGACACCACATAAAGGGATTTAAAAGAAATGCCACAGTCGGGCATCTTAGCGACACCACATAAAGGGCTTTAAAAGAAATGCCACAGTTTGGCGTCTTAGCGACACCACATAAAGGGCTTTAAAAGAAATGCCGCAGTCGGGCGTCTTAGTGACACCACACAAAGGGCTTTAAAAGAAATGCCGCAGTCGGGCGTCTTAGCGACACCACATAATGGGCTTTAAAAGAAATGCCACAGTCGGGCGTCTTAGCGACACCACATAAAGGGCTTTAAAAGAAATGCCACAGTCGGGCGTCTTAACGACACCACATAAAGGGCTTTAAAGGAAATGCCGCAGTCGGGCGTCTTAGCGACACCACATAAAGGGCTTTAAAAGAAATGCCACAGTCGGGCGTCTTAGCGACACCGCATAAAGGGCTTTAAAAGAAAACACAGTAAATATCTAGGAGGTAGAACCATCCCAGGGATATTAGATAATACCAATAATATCACGGGTTAGTCAACAATAATAATAATCATAATTATCACAAGTCACAAGTTGTGATTCCAGTTCTGGTTTAACAGTTTCACCTCCGAAGACCGACATTAAGACTGACACTTGACCCATCCCAGACTGTAATCCTTAACCATGTACACGGCTATTCGAATAGGTTTAATCTCTGTAGAGGGTGTACTCTTTACCCACGAGTAACGGATTCCTTTAGTCCATCGGGACTAATTCCGTCTACGGTCTTTTTGTTGAAAACACACCTAACTTGCACACACCAGCTTAACTCACATGTGTCTGGAATCACCCACGACACCTGTCAAGCAAAACTCTAAGTGGGGAGGCTACAACCTCGACGTAACATGGGATCACAAAATTTATACCACGCGCAAACTGGGGAGCTACCCCCTTCGGCAACAACCGAAACACCCATGCTCCTGGACCCGGTGGCATGACTACCGGATGCCTCCAGTATCTTCCACCATGGCCTCTCTGTACGGTGTGTGCTAGGAAAGGGGTTGACAACTTACTGAACCGTACCCTACCTTTGGCAGGGACAAGTGGCAGCACGAAACAAGTATGGGGGTTACCGGAACAAGACTCGATCTACGGTCGACTCAGGAGGTTCAAATATTTCCTGCATGATTAGCATAACAATACATATTCTTCAACCAACAGATAGAAACACCATGCGACATACCCCTTCATGCCATACCGGACACGACCGTCTCGACGGAGGACTAGGGGCAAGACCGTGTCTACCCAAGATAGAGGCCTCCCCGGCTTCCCTTCCGGTATGCATGAGAGGCATATGACGGTGATTTCCATCATAACCATATCAACTCCATCAGCATAAAAAATCATTTTTATGCACTCATGAGTAGGATCACATCCTCACATAAAATGACGTATGCTCGTGTCGGGTTGGTGCTGTCACCGAGTCAAACAACACACACAAAAATTACACCAGGGTTCTGAATGCTTGCCTTCAGGTCATGGGAAAGCAGGGTGCATTCCAAACATCTTGAAATCTTCAAGAATCCTATTTTAAAAAAATATACATGAATTAACACACAAAATCAAAATAGCACAAAAATTTGTTTTGAAATTTTTTCAAATAAATTTGAAAATAAACTAGACAATATTTGAGAGAGGTAGGAAAAAGAATTAATTTATTTGGCGTTGTAATTAATAAGATATAGCCGGTCAAAGTTTGGTCAAAATCTGCTATTTAAAATAAAACAGAAAAGAAAATGTTTCGAATATATACGTACACGTCGAAGGCGTACTCTGGAAATGCACTTCCACTTAACCCATGTGGACTAGGGCGGGGTCACTGACAGTGGGTCCAGGGTCCCACTGGTCAGGTTTGACCAGTCCATCCCTCCCTCTTCTTCCTTCGCCCGAACGGAGGCGACGCGACGGTGATCAATGCCGGTGAATGGCTGCTCCCCGCAGGCTCCAGAGAGTCGGGATGGATCCGCAAGACCGGTGCGGTCCTCCTGGTGGTCGTTGGGTCGACAGGGGTGGAGGGAGTCGCTGACGGTGAGCTTCGCGGCGGAGGAGGCCTCGGGAGCAAAGTGCTTTTGGGGCTGTGGTGGTTCCCGATCAAAATCAAGCAGGGGGAATGGTTCACGGGAGGAAGAGAAGGCTCTTGGTGGAGAGAGTGGAGAGGGGGAGGTCCTAGTGGTGCCGGAATAGCCGGGGCGGTGGCGGCTGCAGGAGTTGCCGGAGACGGGGAAGAAAACCTCCCCGGGTCGATTGCGAGCTAGGTAAGCACCATTGGGGTGGCTTGATGTTGCCTGTGTGCGGGAACGGGCTCGGGGCTTCCTTATATAGGCAGGTCGAGGCGGTTCAGTGGCGGCCGCGGATGAGCTCGTCGGCGACCGTCTTTCTGTAGCTGCAGGGCATCGTTGCGAGGCTGGGGATGGCGGCAGGAGCAAGAGGACGAGCGGCTACTGTTCCAAGGGCGAGCTAGTGAGCGGAGGTGGTTTGGGCGGCGCTGGCCAGCGCAGGAGCTGTCAGGCGGCAGTGGCGGCTAGCTGCTGGCCTGCCGGAGACGTGGCGAGAGCTGCGGGCTCGTGGGGTGTAGAAGGGGACACGACGTGTTGGCTGCGGTCGTTCACGGACCGGAGTGAGTGCGGGGCGGGACGCGGCGGCTCGGGCGCACGTGCGTGCCAAACGCACGCTCTGGGCGCGCCCAGAGCACGCCCGGGACGTGCTCGACGAAATGCCAGGGTGGCCTAGAGGTCGCGGGTGAGGTTGGCAAGAAACAGGGCTAGTTTAGGGTTAGTAAGGGAATCAAGGGACATGGTGGATGGGTCAGGGGCTCAAGTTCACAATGTAAACTTGAAATCTTGTCAAATCTGGCTATGCACTCAGGGTGTTTGTCAAAATGCCAAGGGCATCCAGGCAGTTCTTGGGGTGGCCAAATCCTCCAGATCAGTGTCCCTATGGATGTATGAGAGGGTGGTGAAGTTAGTTTGCCAAAAGGAGAAACTTTCTAGTGCAAGTTTTGCAAAACTACAATTCTGGACAGGGAGTAAATGGCATCACTACATGGACCAAAAGTGTCCAAAGAGTGCATGCTCCTGGACTTAGGGGTTTTGCAGGGTTGACTACATGCAGGAGAAAACACAAGGTCACTAGAGCAAGAATGAATAGGGTTGCAGTAGAAAACAGAAGTCTGGTCCAGAATGAAAAAAAAGTTGGTACACTTAATTTTTCCAAATAACATCACTATGTTTTTGCATAAAGTTGGATGGCATGCTACCACTGACATCCCATAATTTTGGTGGAGGCTCTAGGGAAATATTTAATTATGCTATAGTGAAAAAGTGTCCACTGGACCAAATTTGAAAAACAGGTGTAGAACTCAAAATATGAAATGAAATAAATATATTATTGCATAAAAATGATTTAGAGACATCACATGACATCTCCAAATTTTGGTTGGATTTTTAGCTAAATATATCAAATTGTTGTAGTTCAAAAAGAGGTCCAAAATTTAAAACAATTCATTTTAATGAATAAAGCTCAGGGTGAAATAATTTAATAAATAATTCTACTAATTAAGAAAATGTTATACAGAGAGCATAGAAGTCCAATATGTTTTGGAAAGCTCCACTTGGAAAAGACTCCTTAATATTGAAAGAAAGGTTCTGAAATCAACAGAAATAAAAATTTTAAAACTCCTGTCCAAATTTTAATATTTAAAACTTGGTTAATTTTTTGGGGCGTTACAATTACTACCCCCCTTAAGAAAAATATCTTCCTCGAGATTTGCTAAGGGTTGTAAAACAAAATACTTTTACCTGTTCAAAAGATCATTTTACTAAAGCGGTAAAAAGGTGGCTACAGTGTGAGGGCAATAAGTGGTGAGTAACTACAGTGTGGGATACTGGTGTTGTGCGGAGAAGTTCCACGCTTAGGAAAAATGAGCGATTTCTACGCTGGATGCAGTGAATTTAGAATAAATTCTAAATTCTACAATATGCTGGTCGTACCCGAGAGCACAGTGCTCCCTTTGGCTGACAGGTGGGACCAGGGCCCACTGTCAGTCTCTCCTTCTTCCTCTGGCTCTCTCTTCTTCCTCTCTCCCGCGTGCTTTCCCGGCTTTCTCCACTGGCGACGTTTAGCGCGTAGGGCATCTAGGCCACACTGCGGTAGTGCGCGGCGTGCTTGCTGCCGGTGCAGTGTGCACTCACCTCGCGGGCCAGTGCGCTGTCGGCACCGCTCGCGGATCCGCCTTCGAATACCAGCGATCGGCCGACGAGCGACGCTAGTGGACTTCGCCCACCGTACACCGATCTCGAGCTATAAAACGACCGCGGTGCTCCTTCTTCATCTTCGCACTTGGCCTTGTTTCTCCTCCATTACTTCTTACCGGAGCTCAAGACGAGGCTCCAATGGCGGAGACAGTGCCAGATTGGTACGTGATCCTAGTGTGTGGCGGGCTGGCGGCAGTGTTGGGGCTCTCTGTGCTCCTGTGCGCGATGATCTTTGATGATCGCCGTGATGCTACTGCTCGGGTGCTGGCTCTCCGCGGTGGCGGTGATCACGGGGATTAGGCGTAATTCCGGTTATTCACTGTTATCAGTGTGCCGGAGGTGATTAGTATCCGGATGATTATCCGCTAATCTCTCCCTTGGAGGCATGTGGAGTGCTTAGAGGGGTGGTTGGTGAGATGCAACATGGTTGCATGTATTTGCAAGCAGTGTAAGAGTCCGAGTGGTTGTGGGTCTGTTGCCGTGGTGCTGCGTAAATAAAAATAATCCATGCCGTGAGAGGATAAACGATGCAGCAACTCAGGGAAAAGAAATCTCATTCCAGGATTTTCGCGGTTACACAGGTTACTCATGAAGAAAACCACTCATATAAGTAGAAACTAAATATTCGACTCGCCGCACAAATTCGAGGTACCATGCATAAGTTACAACTTAAAAAAAATAAATGTTGAAATAACAAACACAACAGTGACGTCTAAAATGAGAATGGTAACTGGACAGGGTCTCGAGAAAATGTCTCTGGTAAAGGGATACACTCCTCTTCTATCAGAGGAAGTGGATTGACCAGTCGATATATGTGTCTCTCCGGGTCGGGCCTCAGTGGTCTGCCGATGGCAATCTGAGGATTCAAATCAGCGAGACTCTGGAGATAATCCATCACTCGCTAGTTCAAATGCTCTTGAGCAATGATGTACTGGATAAGGTTGGCTAGCACTGGGTCTCTCTCAATCCTCCCACCGGGAAAAGACGTCACTCCTCCGGGTGCTGCACGGCTCGGAAAATAATAATATCCTCGTTCGCGGGCATAGGGTACCGCAAATCGAAGACGAGCAATTGCTTCGTTCGCAGCAGCTTCTATGGCCAAGCGTGGGGTTGGCATAGATTTCCCCATGAAGGAAACCTCCGTTGGATCTTGGTTGGGGTCTACAGGAGGGATGTGTACTGCTGCCCAATATTCAGAGGTGGAAGGGGTGATTCTCGATTTGAACAGCTCGTACTGGGGTGGCTGGGTAGAACCCATGGTACTGCAGGTAAAGTTCCACAATATTTTGACAAAGCTACCTGGGGTGCATGTGGGGTTCTTCGATAAATACTAGGGCTCGACATGGCAAGAAATGGTTGTGAGAGTGGTGCACGAGGTGAGGGTTGCTGCGTAAGGTCACAAGGTGGCCTTCTTATATAGCATCTGGGTTGGTTTATTTACCGTGGTGAAAGGTAATAAATCTGCCAGATTAGCTCCAAAGGTCGGGGTCAGTGTCAGGGATACACATATCTCATAAAGAGACGTGTTACTGTGGGTGTCGTCGGGGTTGGTTTTGGTAGCTGTGCCCTGAAAATGTGCAACCATGCGCTGAAAAAACACGCAAGGCTACTATTAAAACAGAGGCACAACGACAGGCTGTGTTTATACACAAGGTTACACGATTACAAGCGAGGATACACTGAGACTCGGTACTACTCGTACGGCTTAGTCTACCTCGTTTATGTCTAAACGGGCGTGCCTGGTGGATGTCGAGGCTTCTCCACATGTCTCACTGTCGGGATTAGTCGGAGATGGTGGAGGAACTGTAGGGTCGGGGTAGCAATGATGACCATCGCGGGGATTGTTGGCCACAATTCCACTGGAGTGTGCTCCCAAAAGGTGATGAAGCACTTCTGGGGTCATCAAGGCACCCTGGCCGCTGGCTGGAGCTGATCTCAGGGTCTCGATCGGGTGTCCGAACAGCACGACTGGGTTGTCGGCGTCGGGCTCGGCTTCCCTGCTTGCCGGGGCTCTGCGAACCAGCTCTCCTCGAGCTGCGATCAGATCAATGGTGATCTTGTCGAACAGTGCCTCTAGTGCACTTACATAGCGCACTAGGTGCAACAATGCGGGATCCGTCTCGTGATCTCCGTTGGCAACTTGGGGTGGTCTACCATACCCTTCATGCCTGGGGTAGTAGTAGAACGAGCGATAGTTAACTCTGGGCGACAATTGCCGGAGTTGAACTATAGCCTCTCGAGCAGCTAGTTGGATGGCTTGTGGCTCGAAGGAAGTTGTTCTTTCGGTGAACCTGTAGGGGCGTTCTGGCGATAGACCCCTACCGTAGATGTGCACCGTGGCCCAGAATTGGCGGTCCTCACTGCTCATGGGTCCTTGGTACACAACATATTCTGGGGGCTCTTCTAACGCATAGGCACGGCGGGTGAGGTTTGCGAGTATGGTCATGAAACCTCCAAGGTTGGTTGCTGTGGCCTCATTGTGCACTATGGGACCAGGCATAGTGGCTAGGTTCGGGGATGAGGTTGTGCTGTGCTGGGTTGAGGCTAGCGTGCCCTTTTTATAGAAAAGGGGACGGAGTCTTCCTTCGCACGCTTGCGAATGAGACATTTTAGCCATCGGTCACTGGTGTGTGATTGACAGGCTAGGCTGATAGGTTGGGCACCGACTGCCAAAAGTGTCGGGATCACTGTGCGGCTATCTTGCATGGGAAGCTTGGCTGGGGTTCTGGTTAGGGTCTGGTAGGTTGGTTTGCCTAAGTTTTCTGACCTGGCTAAGATAGGATTAGCCAATGGTCAGCCTGGCTCTGATACCAAGTTTGTGGGGACCGAATCTCCGGGTGTTAATTTCCAGAAAATGGCCCTTGTGCTCACCAGCCCCAGGATAACTGTTAGCTGATGAGGCACCAACTTGATACAGAAATTCCAAGCAAAATACAAAATATGTAGTACAAGACCATTCTAGCCTGTGAGTACAACAAATGGTTTCTAATGATTGATGGCGGAAGCGGTTTATGGATCATCAGTGTCTATGGGACTCCAATTCCCACAGGAACATCTAACCAGGTTAACAACTCTCTTCGCGAGGCTGCTATCACCGTTGCTTAGGTTCCGGGACTGTCGCCACGGTCGCTCCTCTCCGCACAAGAAAAATCTGGCCAAGACAATAGCCAGGGACAAGCCAGTGAGTACTTTGAATGTACTCGCAAACATTATGAACACAGGTATAATATAACAATGATGTGCTGAAAATATTTTATGCTCATGACGTCAGTCACAAAAGATAAATAAAACTCTGATGCGTGCAAGCATGTTATTTATGAATATGCAATAACATAGTAGTATTAAAATTATGAAATAAATAACAAGCATGCCACAGTCGGGCGTCTTAGCGACACCACATAAACGGCTTTAAAAGAAATGCCACAGTTGGGCGTCTTAGTGACACCACATAAAGGGCTTTAAAAGAAATGCCACAGTCGGGCGTCTTAGCGACACCACATAAAGGGCTTTGAAAGAAATGCCATAGTCGGGCGTCTTAGCGACACCACATAAAGGGCTTTAAAAGAAATGCCGCAGTCGGGCGTCTTAGCGACACCACATAAAGGGCTTTAAAAGAAATGCCACAGTCGGGCGTCTTAGCGACACCACATAAAGGGCTTTAAAAGAAATGCCACAGTCGGGCGTCTTAGCGACACCACATAAAGGGCTTTAAAAGAAATGCCACAGTCGGGCGTCTTAACGACACCACATAAAGGGCTTTAAAGGAAATGCCGCAGTCGGGCGACTTAGCGACACCACATAAAGGGCTTTAAAAGAAAACACAGTAAATATCTAGGAGGTAGAACCATCCCAGGGATATTCGATAATACCAATAATATCACGGGTTAGTCAACAATAATAATAATCATAATTATCACAAGTCACAAGTTGTGATTCCAGTTCTGGTTTAACAGTTTCACCTCCGAAGACCGACACTAAGACCGACACTTGGCCCATCCCAGACTGTAATCCTTAACCATGTACATGGCTATTCGAATAGGTTTAATCTCTGCAGAGGGTGTACTCTTTACCCACGAGTAACGGATTTCTTTAGTCCATCAGGACTAATTCCGTCTATGGTCTTTTTGTTGAAAACACACCTAACTTGCAGACACCAGCTTAACTCACATGTGTCTGGAATCACCCACGACACCTGTCAAGCAAAACTCTAAGTGGGGAGGCTACTACCTCGACGTAACATGGGATCGCAAAATTTATACCATGCGCAAACTGGGGAGCTACCCCCTTCGGCTACAACCGAAGCACCCATGCTCCCGGACCCGGTGGCATGACTACCGGATGCCTCCAGTATCTTCCACCATGGCCTCTCTGTATGGTGTGTGCTAGGAAAGGGTTGACAACTTACTGAACCGTACCCTACCTTTGGCAGGAACAAGTGGCAGCACGAAACAAGTATGGGGGTTACCAGAACAAGACTCGATCTACGGTCGACTCAGGAGGTTCAAATATTTCCTGCATGATTAGCATAACAATACATATTCTTCAACCAACAGATAGAAACATCACGCGACATACCCCTTCATGCCATACCAGACACGACTGTCCCGACGGAGGACTAGGGGCAAGGCCGTGTCTACCCAAGACAGAGGCCTCCCCGGCTTCCCTTCCGGTATGCATGAGAGGCATATGACGGTGATTTCCATCATAACCATATCAACTCCATCAGCATAAAAAATCATTTTTATGCACTCATGAGTAGGATCACATCCTCACATAAAATGACGTATGCTCGTGTCGGGGTGGTGCTGTCACCGAGTCAAACAACACACACAAAAGTTACACCAGGGTTCAGAATGCTTGCCTTCAGGTCATGGGAAAGCAGGGTGCATTCCAAAACATCTTGAAATCTTCAGGAATCCTATTTTAAAAAAATATACATGAATTAACTCACAAAATCAAAACAGCACAAAAAGTTGTTTTGAAATTTTTCCAAATAAATCTTAAAATAAACTAGACAATATTTGAGAGAGGTAGGAAAAAGAATTAATTTATTTGGAGTTGTAATTAATAAGATATAGCCAGTCAAAGTTTGGTCAAAATCTGCTATTTAAAATAAAACAGAAAAGAAAACGTTTCGAATTTATACGTACACGTCGAAGGCGTACTCTGGAAATGCGCTTCCACTTAACCCACGTGGACTGGGGCGGGGTCACTGACAGTGGATCCAGGGGCCCACTGGTCAGGTTTGACCAGTCCATCCCTCCCTCTTCTTCCTTCGCCCGAACGGAGGTGAGGCGACGGCGATCAACGCCGGCGAATGGCTGCTCCCCGCGGGCTCCAGAGAGTCGGGATGGATCCGCAAGACCGGGGCGGTCCTCCCGGTGGTCGTTGGGTCGGCGGGGGTGGAGGGAGTCACCGAGGGTGAGCTTCGCGGGGAGGAGGCCGCGGGAGCAAAGTGCTTTTGGGGCTATGGTGGTTCCCGATCAAAATCGAGCAGGGGGAAGGGTTCACGGGAGGAAGAGAAGGCTCCTGGTGGAGAGAGTGGAGAGGGGGAGGTCCTAGTGGTGCTGGAATGCCGGGGCAGTGGCGGCTGCAGGAGTTGCCAGAGACGGGGAAGAAAACCTCCACGGGTCGATTGCGAGCTAGGTAAGCGCCATTGGGGTGGCCTGAGGTTGCCTGTGTGCGGGAACGGGCTCGGGGCTTCCTTAAATAGGCGGGTCGAGGCGGTTCGGCGATGGCCGCGGATGAGCTCGTCGGCGATCGTCTTTCTGTAGCTGCAAGGCATCATGGCGAGGCTGGGGATGGCGGCAGGAGCTAGTGGACGAGCGGCTATTGTTCCAAGGGCGAGCTGGTGAGTGAAGGTGGTTTGGGCGGCGCTGGCCAGCGCAGGAGCTGTCGGGCGGCAGTGGCGGCTAGCTGCTAGCCTGCCGGAGACGTGGCGAGAGCTGCGGGCTCGTGGGGTGCAGAAGGGGACACGGCATGCTGGCTGCGGTCGGTCACGGACCGGAGTGAGTGCAGGGCGGGACGCGGCGGCTCGGGCGCACGTGCGTGCCAAACACACGCTCTGGGCGCGCCCAGAGCATGCCCGGGACGTGCTCGACAAAATGCCAGGGTAGCCTAGAGGTCGCGGGTGAGGTTGGCAAGAAACAGGGCTAGTTTAGGGTTAGCAAGGGAATCAAGGGACATGGTGGATGGGTCAGGGGCTCAAGTTCACAATGTAAACTTGAAATCATGTCAAATCTGGCTATGCACTCAGGGTGTTTGTCAAAATGCCAAGGGCATCCAGGCAGTTCTTGGGGTGGCCAAATCTTCCAGATCAGTGTCTCTATGGATGTATGAGAGGGTGGTGAAGTTAGTTTGCCAAAAGGAGAAACTTGCTAGTGCAAGTTTTGCAAAACTACATTTCTGGACAGGGAGTAAATGGCATCACTACATGGACCAAAAGTTTCCAAAGAGTGCATGCTCCTGGACTTAGGGGTTTTGCAGGGTTGACTACAAGTAGGAGAAAGCACAAGGTCACTAGAGCAAGAATGAATAGGGTTGCAGTAGAAAACCCAAGTCTGGTCCAGAATGAAAAAAAAGTTGGTACACTTAATTTTTCCAAAGAACATCACTATGTTTTTGCATAAAGTTGGATGGCATGCTACCACTGACATCCCATAATTTTGGTGGAGGCTCTAGGGAAATATTTAATTAGGCTATATTGCAAAAGTGTCCACTCGACCAAATTTGAAAAACAGGTGTAGAACTCAAAATATGAAACGAAATAAATATATTATTGCATAAAAATGATTTAGAGACATCACATGACATCTCCAAATTTTGGTTGGATTTTTAGCTAAATATATCAAATGGTTGTAGTTCAAAAAGAGCTCCAAAATTTAAAACAATTCATTTTAATGAATAAAGCTCAGTGTGAAATAATTTAATAAATAATTCTACTGATTAAGAAAATGTTATACAGAGAGCATAGAAGTCCAATATGTTTTGGAAAGCTCCACTTGGAAAAGACTCCTTAATATTGAAAGAAAGGTTCTGAAATCAACATAAATAAAAATTTTAAAACTCCTGGCCAAATTTTAATATTTAAAACTTGGTTAAATTTTTGGGGCGTTACAGGGGATGCCTTCCGGGGCATCCCCAAGCTTAGGCTTTTGGTTGTCCTTGAATTTACCTTGGGGTGCCTTGGGAATCCCCAAGCTTAGGCTCTTGCCACTCCTTATTCCATAATCCATCAAATCTTTACCCAAAACTTGAAAACTTCACAACACAAAACTCAACAGAAAATCTCATAAGCTCCGTTAGTGCAAGAAAGCAAACAACCACTTTAAGGTACTGTAATGAACTCATTATTTATTTATATTGGTGTTAAACCTACTGTATTCCAACTTCTCTATGGTTCATACCCCCGATACTAGCCATAGATTCATCACAATAAACAAACAACACACGAAAAACAGAATCTGTCAAAAACAGAACAGTCTGTAGTAATCTGTAACTTTCGAGTACTGCTGGAACCTGAAAAATCCTACAAAAATAGGAAGTCTTAGGCAGTTTGTCTATTAATTTACTGCAAAAAGAATCAACTAAAAATCACGTTCCTGTGATTTACTAAAATTATTCTTGTGATTGCAAAAGTTTCTATTTTTCAGCAAGATCAAATTAACTATCACCCAAGATGATCCTATAGGTTCTACTTGGCACAAACACTACTTAAAACATAAAACCATATCTGACCAGAGGCTATATGAATTATTTAATACTAAACAGGAGTAAAAGGTAAAGAACGAAAATAAAATTGGGTTGCCTCCCAACAAGCGCTATCGTTTAACGCCCCTAGCTAGGTATAAAAGCGAGAATAGATCTAAGTATTGCCATCTTTAGTGTTCGGAAAGAGAAGAGAAAATTTCTTATCTATAGAATTTATCATTCTATTTTGGGAAAGCACATTGCCATTATTGGTGGAAGAAAGATTAAGCACGCTACGGAAATTTGCATCTAAGCTAGCCTTCATCTCTTTAATAATTTCATTTTGATAGAAGCGTAAAAGAGAGGTGGATTCAACCTTCTCACTCATGGGGTACCCAAATATAGTTTTAATTTTTTTCATAGGTATCTATAGCATCTCCCTCAAGAAAACCTTCTTCAAAAATAGAATCTAAAACTTGCTTGAACGAAGAGGGTAAGCCAACATAAAAGCTTTTTAGGTATATCTCAATTTGATATTGTGGCACGTAGCTAGCTTGAATCCTTAATTACCTATCCCAAGCATCTTTTAAAGACTCATCGAGTAAATAACGAAAAATTCCAGATTCATCTTCATCGAAATTGTTCAAACTCTCATTGATAACCCCGATAGGTCTTTCCATAGCATCATTATTTATGAGCTTAGAGAGGACAGAGGGACTATCCAAAGTACTAAAGCCCTGGAGAGAACCCTTAGCTCTTTTTGATTTGGCAATGGCAAAGGGAAGGCAAACGGTAAAAAGAGGGCGAATAAAACGGCAAGGGTGAAGTGCGGGAGAGGAAAACGAGAGGCAAATGGTAAATAATGTAATGCGAGGGAGAAGAGTTTGTGATGGGTACTTGGTATGTCTTGACTTGAGTGTAGACATCCCTGGCAACGGCGCCAGAAATCCTTCTTGCTACCTCTTGAGCATGAGTTGGTTTTTCCCTTGAAGAGGAAAGGGTGATGCAGCAAAGTAGCGTAAGTATTTCCCTCAGTTTTTAAGAACCAAGGTATCAATTCAATAGGAGGCTACACGCAAGTCCCTCATACCTACACAAACAAACAAGAACCTCGCAACCAACGCGATAAAGGGGTTGTCAATCCCTTCACGGCCACTTGCGAAAGTGAGATCTTATAGAGATAATAATAAGATAAATATTTTTGGTATTTTCATGATATAGATTGAAAAGTAAAGGTTGCAAAATAAAGTAGATCGGAAACTTATATGATGGAAAATAGACCTGGGGGCCATAGGTTTCACTAGTGGCTTCTCTCAAGATAGCATAAGTATTACGGTGGGTGAACAAATTACTGTCGAGCAATTGATAGAAAAGTGCATAGTTATGAGAATATCTAGGCATGATCATGTATATAGGCATCACGTCCGCGGCAAGTAGATCGAAATGATTCTGCATCTACTACTATTACTCCACACATCGACCGCTATCCAGCATGCATCTAGAGTATTAAGTTCATAAGAATAGAGTAACGCATTAGGAAAGATGACATGATGTATAGGGATAAACTCAAGCAATATGATATAAACCCCATCTTTTTATCCTCGATGGCAACAATACAATACGTGCCTTGCCGCCCCTGCTGTCACTGGGAAAGGACATCGCAAGATTGAACCCAAAGCTAAGCACTTCTCCCATTGCAAGAAAGATCAATCTAGTAGGCCAAACCAAACTTGTAATTCGAAGAGACTTGCAAAGATAAAAAATCATACATAAAAGAATTCAGAGGAGATTCAAATATTTCTCATACATAAACTTGATCATAAACCCACAATTCATCGGATCTCAACAAACACACCACAAAAAGAGTTACATCGAATATATCTCCAGGAAGATCAAGGATTACTTTGTATTGAGATTCAAAGAGAGAGAAGAAGCCATCTAGCTAATAACTATGGACCCGAAGGTCTGTGGTAAACTACTCACAACTCATCGAAGAGGCTTTGGTGTTGATGTAGAAGCCCTCCGTGATTGATTCCCGCTCCGGTGGAGCGCCGGAAAAGGCCCCAAGATGGGATCTCACGAGTACAGAAGGTTGTGGCGGTGAAAATAGGGTTTCCTGGTGCTCCTGGATGTTTTCAGGGTATGCAAGTAAATATATAGGTGAAAGAAGTTGGTCAGGGGAGCCACGAGGGTAGGGGGGTGCCCACCCACCTAGGGCGCGCCTCCCTGCCTCGTAGCTTCCTTGTTTGCTTCTTGACGTCTACTCCAAGTCTCCTGGATTGTGTTTGTTCCAAAAATAACTCTCCCGAAGGTTTCATTCCGTGTGGACTCCGTTTGATATTCCTTTTCTGTGAAACACTAAAATAGGCAAAAAAACAACAATTTGGGCTATGGTCCGGTTAATGGGTTAGTCCAAGAAATGATATAAAAGTGTATAGTAAAGCCCATAAACATCCAAAATGGGTAATATAATAGCGTGGAACAATAAAAAATTATAGATACGTTGGAGACGTATCAGCTGTCGCTTAGATCTCGCCCGCGTTTTGAGCCCCTCTCCCCCTCTCCTCCCTCCAGTCGAAGCCACCGCGGCACAGCAGGTGCACACACGCGTGCACACACACACACACAATTCATCTTTTTCATTCATAGATTGATTTTTTTTCACTAGATGTTGTGTATGATGTATATATGTATGAATACAATGTATGATGTATGTATACAATATATGTATGTATTTATACAATTTGCGTAGGAAACATTTGACCACATATATGTATGTATGTATGTATATTTTAATGTTGTATCTTAAAAATATTGATGAAAAACATGTTAATATCTTAATGTTGTAATTTGAAAAAAGTTTGTATATGTATGTATCTAAATTTGCACTAGATGTTGTAGATGGCTTAGCTAGTAGATGACTAGCTTAGCAAAAAAGTTGCATAGAAAACATATGACCATGTATAGTAGAATAAATTTGCATAGGAATTTTTTTACCATATGTTGTGGGAAACCAAGGCAACCTATGGGACCAGGATGGCCCTTTGCTAGTTCGGCAGGGGGGCATCGCGTTGAACAAAAAGCAGACGAATGTGAGGCAGCATGACAGAGATCACACGGGTAGTTTTACACAGGTTTGGGCCACCACGAGGCATAAAACCCTACTCCTGCTTTGGTGGATTGATAGGCGTAAAAGCCTCAAGGCGGCAGCGACTACGCGCGTACGAGGGTGCGAGTTATCCAACCTTCTAACCTCCCAAACCCTTCTACCATTGCCATGGGCCTCCTTTTATAGGTTAAGGGGTCACCACAGTGGCAAATCACTCATTAGACACTGATAAGATAGCAAATAGTGCTATCATACCTAACTTTGCAGGCTGATTGGGCGCATTTAATGCGCCACTTAACGTCACGTTGTTGGTTGCCCGGCAAGGCTTCCGGGCCATCTTTTTTTTTGATTGTACACAGTAGGGCAAAGCCCCACTGCAATTTTTATATTAATTTAAAAACAAAGGTCCAACAGTACAGAGGCTTGAGGTAAGCCAAATGAAAGAAAAGAAAAAGAAACAGAATAAAAACAAAAGATAAATTACAGTACAAGGTTATCAAGCCAAGTACAGAAAGCTCTGGCATAGCTCTTTTTCACTCTATATCTCAGAAGATTAAGCTCATCAAGGAAAATGACTTTCCACCTCTGAATGGAAGGCTGAATGGCTTGAAAGATCAGATTATTTCTTGATATCCATATGGCCCAAGAAGCTAGAATGATGATTTCCATGAAGAATGGAACATTAAGTTTGAACCTGAGATCCTCAAAGGCTTCAAGCACAGACACATTAAGTTGCCTGGAAGGACAAATAATATCCCAACATTGAGCTGCAAAAGGGCAGGTCCAGAAGAGATGATGTAAAATTTCCTCCTGAGGACAATTATTGAGAGCACAGTTGTAGCTAGCCAACTGGAAAGTTTTCTTGCGAAGAAGATTCCTAGTATTGAGCCTGTCATGAAGTAATCTCCAAAAAAACACCTTGTGCTTTGGCTGACAAGAGCTATTCCTTGTGCTGGGGCACTATTTTAACTCCCATCATAACTTTATATGCCTTAGCAACTCAGAATTGTTCATTACCCCAAATGTAGCTCCAAGTGTCAGTGCAATCCAGGGAGTCAGAATTCCTTAGAGCAAAACAAATATCTTCCATACTTTCAAATTCCTGGAAAGCTTGCACAGTGAGAGGGAGTTGAAATAGATCCTCCAAGTGTTCAGTATGAATAATGGTGTGCACAGTGGTGTTCTGGTCCTTCACAAATGAGAAGAGGTGAGGGAACAAGTCCTGTAAACAAGCTGAATGCCACAGATCAGACCAGAATAGAGCACTTTTACCATCCCCTATGTGACATCTGGCCAAGGATTTGAAATTATGAATGAGCTTGAGATTTTCCTTCCACCAAAAAGAACCAACCCAATTGCTGCCAGGCAGCAAATTATTTGCATAATAAGTTTCCCAAATCAAGTTAACCCATGGAATGTTGTGCCTATTATAAAACTTGTGCAGGTTTTTGAGAAGCAAAGGTTTGTTTTGGACAAAGATATCCATCACCCCCAGACCTCCTTGGTCCTTAGGTCTACAAACAGTGCTCCAAGCCACCATGGTAGGCCTATGATCCAGCAACAATCTCCTAGCCATTTTCATGAATGAGGATAAACCCACAAGCTTTTTCTGCAATCTTGTGACTAGAGGAAAGCATTGCTCCAAAGTAGGCTTATGAAGACCCAATGGTGTTCCCAAATACTGAATGGGAAAAGATTCTCTTTTACAATGAAATGTATTTGTCAAAATTTCCACCTTGTCCTCAGGCACATTGATTGGGATAAGACTTGATTTGTTATAATTCACTTTAAGGCCAATTGCATCAGCAAAAGTATTTAGGAGTGCTTTGAGCCAATGAAGTTGCTTTGCATCAGCTTGGAGAAGAACCAGAGTGTCATCAGCATACTGGACAATGGGAAAATCAGGACAGGATTGCACTTGCGGAGGTGAATAAAGTATACCCAGGTGCATGGCCTTGTTAAGAATTGACTGAAGCAAGTCTGCAGCAAGCACAAATAATAGTGGTGATAGAGGATCTCCTTGCCTGACCCCCCTGAGACAGTAAAACTTTTTGCCAGGAACCCCATTAAGCATGACAGCAGATGATGCAGAAGTGAACAACATTTTAATCCAGTTGATCCATCTGTCTCCAAAACCTTTGGCCTTTAATATCTCTAGGATTGCTTGGTGCTCAATGGTGTCAAAAGCCTTTTCAAAATCTAGTTTAAGCACAACAATTTCCTTTTTTGACTTATGGCATTGATGCAGATACTCATATGCCCAACCCAAACAGTCATGAATGGACCTTTCCTTGAGGAAACCATATTGGTTGATGTGCACTAGTTTTAGAATTACTTTCTGCAGCCTATTAGCCAACAACTTAGTGACAAGTTTAAGACAGCAATTAAGGAGAGAAATAGGCCTGAAGTCATTTGCTGTCATTGGTGTGCTTCCTTTAGGAATAAGGGTGATGTAAGAGGTGTTTAAGCTCTCAAGTGAGATTTGCCCAGCATGGAAATCTTGAATAAATCTAAGCACATCCCCTTTTATAATATCCCAACAAGATTTCAAAAATTCATTGTTGAAACCATCAGGACCTGGTGATTTATCAGGTGGAAGATCCTTAACAACATCATTAATTTCCTCTTCAGAGAAAGGTAACTCCAAGTTATCAAAAATAGTTTGATCCTGCCTTGGACCAAAAAGGGATTCCAAGTTGAAGTGCATAGCAGTTTTATGAGATGTGCCCATTCTCTTCTTATAAGCTTCCCAGAGGATTGCAGCTTTCCCAGCATGATCTGATATTTTAACTTGATCATCATTTTGAAGTACAGCAATATGATTGTGTCTGTAATTGATAGAAGCTTTAGTATGGAAGAATTTTGTGTTCTCACCAAATTTTACCCCCTTAATCTTTCTCCTTTGCTTCCAATAGATATTTTGGTTCCTGAGAAGAATGAGCGGCTGCTCTTTTAAGATATCCCTGCAGTTCCATTCATGAGTGTCTAATTCTCTGAATTCCTCAAAAAAGTCCCAAAGGAAAATGAGATCATTAAGCTTGGCAATCTTGTCTTTTATGCAGGATAAAGACCTAGCCCACAACTTCAAAGCTCTCCTCAAGTTCTTAAATTTTGCATTCAAATTTTTAACAGCATCAAGATTCCCTACTGGGATGCTCCAAGCAGCAGCCACCACCTATTTGAAGTCTGAATGTTGCAGCCAATAGTTTTCAAATCTAAAAACTCTTGCTTTAGGAATGGAAGTACCAATTTTGATGACACAAGGCAAGTGATCAGATATAGGTTTTGCAAGTGGTAGAACTGTGGTGTTTGGGAAAGTGGTCATCCAGGAGGCAGAAGTAAAAAACCAATCCAATTTGACCAAAAGAGGATCATGCTGCATGTTGCTCCAACTGAATTTTCTGCCCTGCAGTGGCAGCTCAATTAATCCCTGATTGCTGATTGCCTCATTGAACAAAAGCATGTCATTAACATCTCCACCAGGTCTGTTTCTGTCAGAAGGGGCTCTCATGAGATTAAAGTCCCCCAAAAGAATCCTCAACTTCATGTATGTGCTCTTGATTGATCATGAAGACATAAAACCATGAAGCACAGAAAACATGTATGTGCACAGAAAACATAACTTCATGTATGTGCACAGAAAACATAAAACCATGAAGCACAACACATCACAAGAGCAGCACAACATCCATGAACCATACATCATATAGGTCTTAATAATAGAGTGCACCAGCAGATCCACAAGATCCAGAAAGAACCAATCTCCCATCATTACAAAAGTCATTGAGAAATCCCAGTAAGGACAGCATAATCCAAACCTACTACCCCAAAACACCCTATACCAACTGAAGTCAACTAACATTAAGAAGAGTTGGATGGGTTGTCCTCTCCTGAGACCAAGGGCAGCTTGGCCAATTCCTCATCTTGCCTTCTCCTGGGCTTCTTAGTCAGCTTATCCTCCAGATCCCCCTCAGCAACCTTGCAGAAAGAGGCAGTGAGGTTTTTGACAACTGATTTTGAAATGATTGGAGGGCAGCATTGCAAGGCAGACAGCTAGAATTTGAGCAAGAATTTCTTTTATAACCAGCATTATCTTTTTTGATTCTATCACTTCTCCTTACCTGTGTTTCAACCAGGGGTGTCTTACCACTCCTTCTTTTCCTTAAGTTTTCAGAGCCAAAAGGCTGCAGAAGGTCCTGTGACTCCACATCATGCAAATTGGAAGCTAGTCCAATATTCTCCTTGCCCTTGTCTTTGCTAAGTTGGACCTCAATGTCCATGGCCTGACAAATAGGTGCATGAGAAGCAGGACACTCATGAGGGATGTAAAATATGTAAGCATGATCCATGTTTTCCACAGCAGAGACCAGTTCCCACATTTCAGACTTTAACATTTTAACAGTCCATTCAAACTTATCAGGTGACAGAAGTAGATGGACAATAAAATTAAACCAACTTACAGGAATGTTGGCAGTGAAAGCACTCTTATTATCCACTGGTTGCTCCTGAAAGTGTTTTTTCCACAACAAAAGACCTTCTTCACAGACAACAAGATCATTATTAGCAGAAGAAGCAAGTTGAATATATTTCAATCCAAGGAGAGAAGGAGCCATGGTGAAGTGCTCAACAATTGGTTGACCCAGTTACCTTGAAACCCAGGTTGCAGATCCTCTAAATTAACCACTGGCTCAAGGCATCCTCTTGAAGTAGTAATGTGTCCAGGGTTGCAGAATATGGCACCTTCTGAAGAGCCAGCAGCCTGTGAAGGTAGAACACTTGCAGAAGCCTCTGAATCAGCCAAGGGCAAGGAAGATATCCCATCCTCTCCAATATGTTGAACATGGGCATTAGAATCCAGAGCTTGACCACCAGGAATGACAGTAGAGGCCATTGCCTCATCAAGCCTAGGTGAAGGGTTGACAGCAACAAGCTGCAATTGATTTCCAACATTTTGATCTTGAGGAAGTTCAACAGGCAAAGCAGCATCCAAGATCTGATCTTGCAGCATGGGAGGCTCTTCATCATCAGATTGATATGCTTGTATAATATTCTGAAGACCATTTGCTGTCACATTGGCAGGAGGTAAAGCAGCCTGTTCAACAATTATGGGTTGAAAAATCACAGGAACTGCAGGTTGCAAGAATAGGTTGGAATTGTCTCCTTCAGAAAAAGACATGTCAGAGGATAAGCTACTGTTACTTGCTGCTGGGAGCAGTTCTTCTCCATCAGCCCAAGCCATCTCTTCTTGCTGCACAGCATCTAAGAGATCCTCCAGACCTGCATTCTCATTGTTCTGCATTGGTATGTTCCACTGATCCCAGTTTTCCTCATTCTGAACTTCCATACCATTGTTGTTAACAGCCTCATTATGGAAATCATTACCATGTGCAGCATCTTCAGGGAGCGGGTGTGGGTCTACATTTTCAGGAGGAATTGGGTCCTCATCTGCAGGCCTTCCACCAAAAAGCTCATTGGCCAGAACTTCAATGGATGAAGACCAGCCATCTTCCTCGAATTCATCCCCTTCAGTCCACCTCATACTTTTAGGAATGATGTCCAGATTCATCACTCTGGCCTTGACCACAATGCGACCCATATGATCATCCTCTTTATCCCAAGAAATTATATGACCAAACTTACTGACAGCATACGCAAGATCTTCAGTATTTCGAAAATCAAAGGGCACTCCAGTCAGTAATAACCAAACAGTCCGATTAAAATGCACCCTTCTATGATTTCTGCCCTCATCATGCATAACAAACGTGATGAACACATCACCTAATTCATGTGGGCTGTCCAGCACCAACTTATCTCTGTCCCTAACCCTCGTCAGACGCACATAGGCCTCACCGAATGGACAACACTGAACATCTCTCAGCCCTAATTGCCTATGCTCAACAATGAACTCCTAAAGAATGTCTCTTACATTGGGGAAAGGAGCATCGACGGGGAGCGGATGGATTGTTGCAATCGCCCAGTCTTCGTGGCGACGAGGCCGATGAGGGAGCACCACCCGCACCACTCCATTGCGGCCAGGGACTTGCTGAATATCAAACCCATGCGGCACAAAAGGCCGTGGATCAATCGGGATATTTGCCATTGACGCCGCCGCACTAGCACTGACAGTCGATGGCGAGCTAGAGGCAGGCAGAGCAGGGTTTGAGAGCTGAGGAGAAGCAGAGGAGCGGAGTGCAGAAGTTGAGGAGGCAAGGGCAATTCGGGCCTGAAAATTAGGAAAAGATCCCTTACACAGCTCACTAAAAGAGGAAACCACCGAGGGGTCCCGGGCCGGGCCAATAGACGAAATCCAGTCTTGTTCCGCATCCAAATCCCACGCCTCAGCTGGTGGGCTGGGGAAAGTGGCAAAACGTAGAAAAGGAAAAAGCCCAGGAAGCCTTTTCTCATAACATTCTCTGGCAAAGTGGCCCAAGTTGCCGCATGCATAACACTGAATCGTGACATTTGAAAAACCCTGATTCCCGCTCTGTGAAACCACAGCGTTAACCCCTCCCGAGGTATTAATCTCGTGAGTTAAATGCTCTCTATTGTCCAAAACCTCATTATTGCTGGATGCCGGAATCCCCGCGAGACGAGAAAAAACCAATGGCCGGAGTTGATCACCGGAGAAATTGCCGGCGGCCGCCCTAGGGAGAACACCGTTAGTTACCAAAGTCCAGGAATTTTCCTCTTCACGATAGTAAAGCTGCTCTTCCCGAATCCAGTTAGGGCCACCAAAACCCCATAGATTAAAAACTAACTCAATATCCTTTTCGTTCACACGACCCTGATTATAAATTTCAATGCCCACTGCTTTGGAAGCAACAGAAAACTTGAATGATCTATCCTTGAGATGATGCACACGAAATCCTTGAGGGTACCCACCAAAACAAGATTGGAGGGTGATGCTAACAGTGTGACAATCCAAACGAAAGCGAGCCCGACAAAAAGATACCACCAAAGTTAACTCACGTTGACGAAAACCAGGGGAGAACACCACTGGGTGACCCAATTTTTGTCTCATCGAGAGTTGAAACTCTTTACCTCGGGCAAAGTTGAGCTAGGGAGGCTCCATAGCCCACTCCCGAGGCCCTCCTCCTCCACCGAAGAGGTGATGAAACCCAGCCGACCGGAGACAAGTGCAGGGGTGATGTGGCCGCTGGCGCCGGAGTGGCAGCCGACGTGAGGGAGAGGTGGCCGCCGGGGCCGGAGTGGCCACCGGCGGTGGTCGCCCTGGAGGAGCCTAGGGGAGGAGGAGCCTAGAGGAGGAGCCTAGGGTGAATACCTTGTTTTTCCGGGCCATCTTGCCAGCTCCACGCATGCTCATCTGACACGTCATAGGACAGGTGTCATGTGTGGGTTTTCTAGTAGAAAGGGGATGCCATGTGGCGAATGGCTACCACTTAATCACTCTGCGGGTTGACATCACACTGATTGACGACGTGAGCCATGGTGGAGTGGTTGGTAGGGTGTTTTAGCCTCCGCAAGTCCCAGCAGGCCTTGCCGGGATGCCTTGGTTGTCTTCTTCTGGGGGTGGCCTCGCCCCTTGCGGGGCTCGCCTGCCCGGCAAGGGAGGCCTTTCTCTCGATGATATCTTGCTTCTATGGCTTGGTCTTGGTCCCTGTGATCTGCTCATTGGTCCTTCAAATCTCTTGGTTTCTTATACTCTGTCTTGGATTGGTGCTTCAATCTTGATCCTGCGCCTGTGCACAGTCAGGGTAACAGACCCAGGGTTTGTTGCACAGACACCATAGGGTGCAATTTTGACCAAGCATAGAAAAAAGTTCACCATATGTATAGTATAGAATAAAGTTTTATTTAGATGTTTTAGTTGTTGTGGATGAACGATGGAACTTGCATAGATTTTCTATTTTTTAGTTTTTCATACTTATATAGAAAAAAGTTGCATAGAAAAAAGTTGACCATGTATTGACAATCAAGCATTTAAATTTTTTTAAATTTGCATAGAATTTTTTCTCGACGTCAACGATGCTTTGCCCGCATCCTCGTCGTCGACTCCTTCGCGACGACGTCCTGCTTCAGAGGCCCCATGTTTGGGACTAGTTTCCACCGGGCTGGCACTGGGAGGTGCTACCTTCAGGGGCATGCAGCTTGGTGAGGAACCCGCCCCGGATCCCATTGTCGACCCGGAGCTCCTTTGGTGGCGTTCGCGTGGGCCACTTTCGGTGCAGAGACACCTGGCCCCACCGGAGGTGGTACGTCACTTTGTCAGGGAGGACGACGAGCACGTCCGTCGCTACATGGATGCGTTGGACGTCAGGTTCTCCAATACCTGGCAGGTTCTTTAGGGATCTCACCCAAGCTATGATCCTATGATCCACCGCCCGCGCCTTAGGAACCGCGAGTGAACTAGATTCTTCGATTGTATTCGATCTGTATTAGCTAGTGATGTTATATATATATGATAATATTCGAAATGTATTAGTGACAATAATCAAGTTTATATTCGATAATGTTCGAGATGATGTATTCGAGATTCTATTCGATGATGCATATTAATTAATTATCTAGATTATTCGAGATGTATATATATTATCTACTATGATTTAGTTTTCCCTTATTGATTTCATATGCATGCATTCTAATCTGAATACTAAATCATTTTATCTTTCTTCTAGACCAGATGAGAAGGAGAAGAGGCACTGCTCGAGATCATATGCTCCCCGAGACCAGATGAGAATGAAGAAGATGATGGCTCGCAATATCTGAACAATACTAGTGATGGTATGATGTTCGATGAAGACGAACGAATAGATGAATTCCAGAATAATGATGATGAAGGAAATGTTGTTCTTCAAATAACAAAGATCAGGAAGGTATATTTATGTAAGGCATCTGGTGATCATCACATGTTTTTGTATATATATTAACGAATCGATCTTTCTTATTTTGGACCTTCGGATCAAGCAAATCTTATACAAGCAGCATGACAGTTCGAGGCCTGGCCAAATTGTTGCCGGATGGTGTAAGGTACAACATCGATGCCATAAAACCTAATGGCGAACCTGATGAACCTATGAAAATGCGAAAAAGTTCATTCGTCAATGCGCATTTATTGTCAGGGACCAAGTCCCGATCTCCGTTCAAGAATGGAAAAAGCCAGCAAAGGGAGATCCAAATGTTACTTTTGTCGACCAAAGAGCAAAAGATCTGCTTTGGGAATCGCTCAAGTCACATTTCACCCTACCAGATCATTTGCAGATGCAGATATGGAGAAAGTCAATAAGAGTGCTCTCAAGAAGATGGCGATAGCATTCAACAACCACAAGAAAAATAAATGGGCCACGTACATCAATGAAGGAAAGAAAACTCCAGAATTCAAGGGAACAAGGAGAAGGCTAGAGCTCACTGGGACGCTTTCGTGAACTTCAAGGAATTGGAAGTAGCTCAGGAATAGTCGAGAAAAATCAAGATTAATGCCGCGAAAAAGGAGTGGCACCATAAGCTGGGCCAGGTAGCTACAAGGTGGCCCGACCTAAGTGGGAACTCGTTGAGCAAGAGATGATGGATGCAGGGGTCACTCTAGTTACATTGAGATATCCCCCCAGGTGCAGGACTTGGTGTCTCTCTCTAAGTGGTTTTGGTGATTGATGACAATGCATTTGCTTACTAATCATGTGCATTGAGGTTTCAGATATTTATTCTTGGCATGAGACGATTCTTTCCCCTCGGTGTTTAAGGAGAAGATGGTGTGTTTCCTTCGTTTCTGTTTTGGTGAACTTGAGTCGTAGGAAATAACATACTATCAAGAGGGGTCCGCATTGGAAAGGTTGGGTGGAATCAACACGTACACATCCCGTTTTGCACCTCCCAACTCTTTCCCGCATCTTTGGAGGATCCTTCGTTATCTTGGAAGTGGGCTTGAAAGTGATCCAGTAGCAGTACCGCGGCGCCGAGCGGCAATACCGCCCAGAGCCACAGGCGCAGCACCGCTGCTCAACAAATGTAACGACCAGACCTCAAACAGTCTAGTCTCTGTGCATCAGTGTCATCCCTGGATCGGTAATGCTGACACGCACATTACTTGAGGATTTATAATGGAGTTTCAATCACACACTTAGTACATCAAATGTCTCAAAAGAGAACTTATTACAATAATGTGGCTTAAGGCCATCTAAAAACGATTACAGCGGAAGGCTTGGAAGATAAAGTGAGTCCATCAACTCCAACGACATAGCTGAGTGAACGACAACGACCTATGGCACCTTACTCGTCGTCTGTAAAGTCTGCAACATGAAATGTTGCAGCCCGAAACAGGTCAGCACATGGAATATGCTGGCAATGTAACACATAGAGTGATGAACAGAATAAATGCTATCACTACATGCATATATGGCTGGTGGAAAGCTCTATGGTTACAGTTTGCATAAAGCCAATTTTTCCCTACAACAAAGGAATAAAATTTTGTTTAACTATCATGGTGGTTGTTAAACATTGAGAAGGTTCCTCCAACTCAATCCCAATTAAACATCATTATTTAACCCAACAAATTAATATAGAGTGACGGGATCAACATGATAATCCAAAAACCAGATACTCAAGATGTCCATAACCGGGGACACGGTTAACCATGATTAGTTTGTACACTCTGCAGAGGTTTGCGCACTTTTCCCCACAAGACTCGATCTCCTCCGTTGAATTTCTCGCACTACATGTTGTTTGAGAAATGGATGACCGAGACACAGTCTTTCAGAAGCATTAACTCTTTACTTTGGGTAGACAGTACCACCTACATCCCCTACATCTGCTAGTCCACCTCTTCAAGAGCTCACGCAACTTACTCAACTATGCCAGAGCCCATAATGGCTTGTGGCTGCACACGGAAGTTTCTAGCATGAATAATCTTATGATCCCTTTGAGCCTGGGTGGCGAACCATAGGATAATCACACGGGTACTTTGGGATATCCTAGGACAACATGGGATTCTCCAGGTGCCCTGACAACCACTGGGTACTCCAGGGTGCCTCAACCAATCCACCCAGATGTGTATTTAAGTAGCAACCTTAAGTTAACCATTAATTAACAATACTCACTTCTATCATGGATACACTCACCCAATCCACGTCTACGAGCATAGCTTAGCAATCTAGAGCATAACATAGAAGTAACTCCCAAAGGTTTGATAATAAAAGGGCAATAGGTTCTACCTCATCAACTACTTCCCAAACCCACATGTTAAATCAAATCCTAACCATGCAATGTTTGAGGGTTGAGACTAATGCATAAAAACTGGGTAATAAAGAGGTATGATCAAAGTGTTACTTGCCTTGCTGATGATCCGCAAAACCTAGAGACTCGTAGTAACACGCTTTGCACTCCGGGTATTCTATCGCTAACAAACAATAGCATAGATAATCACTCAAACTAGAAGAATGGGTAAAACTCAAATAAGATCTAACCAAAAAGTTCAACTGAAGAACTCCGGTTTGCAAAAAGAATCACATCAAACGGAGCAACGGAACTCAAACTACGAAAGAAACAAGATCCATTTACTAATCTGGACTAAATTCAAATTTTACAGTACCAAAATCTTGTTCAAGCTGGTTAAACGGAAAGATGGCTTCAAGACGAAGATCTAGGCACTTGTTTCACCCGATTCGGGCAGAAAAGATAAACTAAAACGAAGATCAGGGCAGAAACCGCGATCGAAAATAATCGCGGAAAAACCCTGGAAAATAAAACGAGACGAACAGGCTAACGAACGAGCGTTCGCTGTCTGCAGCTAACTGATGAACAACATTTCTTAGAATGAACATATAGACGAATGTCCGCTATTTAACTAAACCAAAAAACGAACCGATCTGAATAAATCTAGATCTAGGGTTTCGAAAAAAATCGACGGTTTTCCCCAGACAACCGAGTCGGCGGCGGCGGCTACCTCGGCGGCGGGGTCGGCGGTGGCGGCTCCGGCGGTGGGGCGGTCGGCGGCGGCGGCGGCTCCTCCGACGGCGGTCGGCGGCAGTGAGCGGGGTCGGCGGCGGGGCGGCGACGTCATGACGGCGGCGCGAGAAGCGGTAGCGGCGGTGGCGCTAGGGTTGGCGGGGCGGGGCGGCTGGGCTGGCGGGGTCCGGGCCGTAGCTTTTAAAGCCTGGCCGGGCGAATCCGGGTCGGGCACGGCCCGGCTAGGTCGGTGCAACTTTTTTGAAAATAATCCTGACACGGGAAAACTAATAAAAGAAATACTAAATGGAGTCCAAAAATCCTAAAATAAATTTTCACGATCCTATAATAATATTGCGGACAAAGTGAACATTTATTTGGGCCTTTAATGCAATTTTGAAAAAAAGCATTTTTTCCTAATTCAAATAAAATAGCAATAAAAGTCCAAATAAAATTCTTATTTGATTTTAATATTTTTCCTCCAATATTTCTTTTATTTGGAGAAGTCATTTTATCCCCTCTTTTTTTCATATTAGAAATATTTGAAGAGAAAAATACTAATTAAAACCAAATGATCCTCTTTTCAAAATTTGAGAAAACTCAAATATGAAAATAACGAAATCCCCAACTCTCTCCGTGGGTCCTTGAGTTTCTTCGAATTTCTAGGATCAACCAAAATGCAACAAAATAAGATATGCAATGATGACCTAATGTATAACATTCCAAATTGAAAATTTGGGATGTTACAAACCTACCCCCTTAAGATGAATCTTTTCCTCGAGATTCAGGTTGGCTAGAAAATAGGTGCGGGTGGTCCTTCCGTAGGTCTTCCTCTCGTTCCCGGGTGGCTTCATCCTCAGTGTGGTGGCTCCAATGAACTTTGCAAAACTTGATAACTTTATTGAGTGTGACTCGGCTGGAAAACTCGAGAATCTTCACTGGTTTCTCCTCATAAGTCAAATCGCTATCCAGATGAATCGTTTCCAGTGGCACTGTATCTCTCAAAGGAATATCGGCCATCTCTGTGTGGCACTTCTTAAACTGGGAAACATGGAACACATCGTGAACTCCTGACAATCCTTCTGGCAATTCCAACTTGTAAGCAACCTCTCCCATACGCTCCAAAACTTTGTATGTTCCCACAAAATGTGGCGCTAACTTTCCCTTAACTCCAAAACGCTTAACTCCTCGAAGTGGGGACACACGAAGATATACTCTGTCTCCGACTTTGTAAACTGTCTCCTTGCATTTAGAATCCGC
The DNA here is from genome assembly GCF_018294505.1 of Triticum aestivum. Lineage (NCBI taxonomy): Eukaryota > Viridiplantae > Streptophyta > Magnoliopsida > Poales > Poaceae > Triticum > Triticum aestivum. Next base: position 560,800,481 of record NC_057810.1, on the reverse strand, counting down.
ATAACTCTTCTGCCTGGATTGGGCTACATTGAGTCTATCGTGAATGAACTTAACCTTTTCTTCAGACTCCTTAATCAAATCTGGTCCAAACAACTGACGGTCTCCAACTTCATCCCATAGCAACGGTGTCCTGCACCTCCTTCCGTACAAAGCTTCGAAAGGGGCCATCTTCAGACTGGCTTGATAACTGTTGTTGTAAGAGAACTCTGCATACGGCAGATTGTCGTCCCAATTAGATCCATAATCTAGCGCGTAAGCTCTCAACATGTCCTCCAGAATCTCATTAACTCTCTCGGTCTGTCTATCTGTCTATGGATGAAAGGCTGTACTGAACTCTAGCCTAGTACTCAAAGTATCATGCAACCGATTCCAAAACTTTGAGGTAAACTGGGTTCCTCTGTCTGATACAATGGTCCTCGGAACTCAATGCAGACATACGATCCTATTCATGTATATCTTTGCCAACTTAGCACTGGTGTAAGTGGTCCTTACTGGGATGAAATGAGCTACCTTCGTCAACCGATCGACTACAACCCATATTGAGTCATAGCCTGAACGAGTCCTAGGCAATCCTATGATAAAATCCATGCCTAGCTTGTCCCACTTCCATTCAGGTATCGGTAATGGTTGTAGCAAGCCTGCTGGCTTCTGATGCTCTGCCTTTACTCTCTAACATACATCACATACTGCTACATACTCAGCAATATCCTTCATTCTTGTCCACCAGAAACTGTCCTTCAAATCTAGATACATCTTGGTATTTCCTGGGTGAATCAAACACGGCGAATCGTGGGCCTCCTGCAAAATCAACTTCCTGATCTCGGGGTCATTAGGCACATATGCGCGGTCCTCAAACCATAAAGTATCGTGCTCATCCTCACGAAATCCTTTAGCCCTTCCTTTGCTCATCCTTTCCTTTATCTCGTCAATCTCTTTATCAGTCTTCTGAGCTTCTCTGATCTTATCCAACAAAGTAGACCGAATTTCCAATGCTGCTACATAACCTCTCGGAACTATTTCCAAACATAGCTGAAAGTGCAATTATCCCTAGGTGGTTTTGGTAATTCATAACAACATATAGCTCATTGAGCTAATGCTATTCCAAGACAAATATTTCAGGAAAGCTCAATGAATGGCATGGCATGGATGATGAAAGTGGATCCCTCAAAATACAAAAGACAAAGGATTGGCTCAAGCTCAAAAGCTCAAGACTCTTCATTTTACATTTTAGTGATCCAAGATCACATTGAGTCTATAGGAAAAGCCAATACTATCAAGGAGGGATGAGGTGTTGCTTAATGAGCCTGTCGGCGTTCTGGGAACGGGGGTCCCCAGACTTGCCTGCCTGCGGCCTGCGGCGTGGCTCAAAGGAGGCCCAGCACGGCCCATCTTCATCAACGCGAGCTCGAGACCCTCGCGAGGGGCCAAGCCTCACAGGGCGGACGACAAGGAGCTTCCTCAGGCACGGCCTCGTCAGGCTGGCTCATGAGGAGGCGGAGAGTTCAAGGCGGGGTACCTCGCGAGGTGCCCATGATGCAAGCCATGACGACCAAAGGCGCCAGTCGGGCGCCAGCCCGCGCAGTGTCCTCCTTTCCTCGTTGGTGCAAAGGGGGCAAGCGCAGGCAAGAGCATCAAGCAAAGGCGTCCATTTCGGTGCAACAAGACCAAGACTAGCCCAACGGCCGGAAGGAAGTCATTGTGGAGCCCAAGCAGGCGTCACCACCAGAGCCTTTGACAGGCGAGGACCAACTTTAGTCAAGATAAGTGTACCCGTTGTTCCCCTTCAAAATGGCCAATTGTTGGCGCCCTTCCCGCTCAATATTTGGGAAGAGGCCCAGGGCCTTTGCCTATAAATAGGACTAGCCACCCACAGGGTAGAGGCATCTGGATCAGCATCTAGAGAGTATCCAGAGGAGAGGATCTTCTCCATCCTAACCGAGAAACCAGTAGATAGAGCGATTGAACTCCTCCCAGCAGTTCGTCGCATCAGCCAAGAACAGACCCCCGCGAGGCTGTTCTGCTTTGTATTGTTCATCATCAAGCCCAAGAGGCAATCCACCACACCACACACTGGAGTAGGGTATTACACCACAATGGTGGCCTGAACCAGTATAAATCTTGTGTCTCTTGTGCTGTTCAGTTTGGTAGTTTAGATCCAAGTGATTCGGCGAGGAACGAGCCGGTAGAGGGTTGAATCTCCGCGCGCACCCCAGTGTTCGAACCTCAAGGGTCTGCCGGAACCCGAAATCTGACATTTGGCACGCCAGGTAGGGGTGCGCCGGAATTTGCCTTCCGTCGTCTCGTTCTTCCCCGACCACCGCATCCATGTCTGACGCTCGTCGGGCTCGCGCCGAGCGCCGAGCCGCCCTCGCTTCCCACGTCGCTCAGACGGCTCCCGTCGGCGGGCGCCCTCGTCGTTCCCCGTCACCTGCCGTCAACGCCGCCACCGGCCCGGCGGGGAACGAACAGCAGGCCTCGTCCCAGCATCTGTCCATGAGGCGGGACTGCCGCTCTGCCACGCCCTCGCTCACCCCCGCTGGTTCTTCGTCACGCGCGCCCCACGCGGCCATGGAGGCCCGAGCTGCGCTCATCGCCACAAATGAACTCCTGCGCTACCGCCCCATCGATGACGTCTACGAAGAATGGCTCAACCGAGTCGCCGAGCTCGTCTGCGCCGCCGGAGGCGCCCCCGCGTCGTCCTTCTCGCTGCACCACGCCCCGCCCTGCGCGGGCAATGAAGCTCCTGGGGCACCCCAGCCGCCTCCTCCCGAAGAAGGCGCCCTGGCCCCAAGGCGCGCGGCCCCTGGGCGGAACCCGCTCCGTCAGGCGCCAGCGCGGCAAGAGCAGAGCTGCCAAGAAGTCCCTCGCCCTCGAGAAGCTGCCCGAGCGCTCCCTGCTCCAGCACATCAAGACCCTGTGCTGCCCCTAGCCGTGGCGCATGGGGACCCGCAGGACCAAGCTCTCTGTCGCCCAAGGCCCCTTGTGGCCACGGCGGGCTGCCGCGCCTTCACCCCCGAGCTGCGCAGCATCGCGTGGCCCGGCAAGTTCAAGCCAGACCTGCCTCCTCGCTACGACGGCACGGCTGACCCTGCAGAGTTCCTCCAACTCTACAAGTTGGGCATCGAGGCTGCCAACAGAGACGAAAAGGTCATGGCGAACTAGTTTCCCATGGCGCTCAAGGACGGAGCCCGCACCTGGCTCCTGAATCTGGCCCCAGGCACGATCTCCTCCTGGGACGAGATGCGCACCCGCTTCATCGCCAACTTCCAGGGTACTCGCGACCGGCCACCTGCCATGAGCGACATGCGCCGTATCAAGCAACAACCAGGGGAAACCCTGCAGAAGTACATCCAGTGATTGAACAACGCGTGCCGCAAGATCCCCAGGGTGACGGAGGACGCCATCATCTCAGCCTTCTCCGGCGGTGTGCGCAACGTCAAGATGAAGGAGGAGCTGGCGATGCGTGAAGACCTGTGCACCTCCTTGGAGCTGTTCAACTTGGCGACCAAGTGTGCCAGGGCTGAGGAGGGGCGCCTCTCCCTCCTCGAGCTGCCTGCCGCGGACCCCCAAGAGAAGAAGCCCAAGGCCAAGGACGTGAAGCGCAAGGGAGCTGCCGTACTCGCGGCCGAGCCAGACACCAAGCGGGGCAGAGATCAGCCCGAATCCTCGAAGGGCAGTCAGTACTGCGTGTACCACGACCTCCACACCCACAACACCAATGAATGCCAAGAGCTCTGGGCCGTGCGTGAAGGAAGGGTCGGCAGACGTCCCGACCGCAGCGACCGAGGCTACGGCCGAGGAGGAGGAAGGAATGCAGGACGTTGGGAAGACCGCGGCCCGCACCAAGGATGGCGCGACCAACCTCGCGAGGATCGTTGGCAGGACCTGCCTTGCGAGGATCGCCCACAAGGGAACGCAGGCCTCCCTCCGCTGCCGCTGTAGTCAAGGAGAAATGAAGACCGTCATCAGGACGAGGGGGCTGGGGGCTTCCAGGAACCGCGCGTAATCGCCTGCATCCTGGGCGGAGCTCAAGACCCAGCCTCTCAGCGCATCTTCAAGCAGTTCGCTCGTGAAGTCAATGCAGTCCTCCCCAAGCTCGAGACCACGTGCCCTCTCAGGTGGTCGGCATGCGCCATCACGTTCAGCTCAGCAGATCAGCTCAAGTGCGCGGCCACAGCCAGAGTCCTCCCGATGCTTTGTTCCCCAATCATCAGCAACGTGCTAGTCACCAAGACCCTCATCGATGGTGGGGCGGGGCTCAACGTCCTGTTCGTGGAAACGTTCAACAATCTTCAAGTGCCCTACAGCCAGCTTCAGCCAACCAAGCCCTTCTCCGAAGTCACCGACGCCTCCACGGTCCTGATAGGGCAGGTCTGCCTTCCTGTCACCTTCAGGGCACGTGACAACTACCGCACCGAGCTCATCGACTTCGACGTCGCCCACATTCGCCTGCCGTACAACGCCATCCTCGGGTACCCGGCGCTGGCCAAGTTCACGGCCGTAACCCACCATGGCTAAAACATCCTCAAGATGCCAGGAAGCGGCGGGGTCATCACGGTGCCCTGCAAAGAGAGAGACGCGGTATGCTCCCTGGAGCGAGCCTTTCAGGCCGCGTCGCTGGAAGACCCAGACTGCGGCAGCAGGAGGCCTCCCGAGGCCGCCCCCAAGAAGAAGAAGACATCATCCGGCCCGGCCCCTCAGGGCCCGTGCCTGCTCAGGGGGAGCCTCCCTCCATCGCATAGGGAAGCGCACCCGACGCCCACCTCAGGAAGGGCTCGGGGGCTCTCCCCTGGAGGGCCGCCAACCTCGCCAAGGTCACGAGGGAGGCGCTTGGGCACCACATGGAGGCGCGCTTCGAAGCACGTTTCCCTCAAGAAGGAGCAAGGCAAGGAGGGCCAAACCCTCAGGAGTTCGTCAGCAAGGCCATTCAGGAGTTACAGGAGTCAAGGATCATGAGAGGCAGTCGCCGCCTACCCACCGTGGCCCCCCATCCAGGCAAGGATGGTGGGCTGCGAGTCTGCATCGACATACCTGAGCTCAACCGAGCCGCGTCTCAAGAGCGCCTCTGGCCCTCGCGAGTGGGACGTTGCGAGGGTCCGCCCCACAGCTACGTGCGCATGCCTTACGGCTTGCTGAACGCGGCTGCTGCGCACCAGCGTCTCATGAGGGCCATCCTAGAGGCTCAAGAGGTCAGGCGTGCCACAGCCCTGGCGGAGATGGAGATGGCCTGCGATGAGCCGCCAGCGCCTCTGGAGCCTCCTGAGGCCCCTGGGCCTGGGGGCTCGTGAGGATCGGCTCCCGTAGCCCGCCGGGTCTGCTACACCGACACCCCTTCGTCCCCAACATCATCAGGTGACATCTTTCAGGTTCAATTTCTGGTTGGGAGCGCCCTCAGGGCCGCATTATTCCTAGGCCGCGTGGGTCCGTCCCTGCGGCATGTATCCCTTTTATTTCATGTCCTTAGCTTACCTTATTGGGGGCGCCCCTCGGGCTGCATCATCCCCAAGCCGTTCGGGCCTATCCCAGCGGCATGTATCCTTCTTGCGTTTATCTTAGGGCTATGCTTTCGATCCACCATGCTTGTTATTTGGTGCCTTTCTCTCCTGGGTGTCAGGATCTTGGGCGTTAAAGGGGGGGGTGCCTGAGCATCGCGACTCAGGGCTCCTACAGGCTCTCCGCCCCTCACCCTCTGGTCTTGTCCATGGCATCGCGACCTGGCATACCAGCGACGGCTGAGACCAGCCCGAGAGCCGGGACCCGAGGACGTAGAGTTTCGTCATCTAACCCAGCTTGCGCGTTAAAGGGGGGGTGCCTGAGCATCGCGACTCAGGGCTCCTACCGGCTCTCCGGCCCTCACCCTCTGGTCTTGTCCATGGCATCGCGACCTGGCATACCAGCGACGGCTGAGACCAGCCCGAGAGCCGGGACCCGAGGACGTAGAGTTTCGTCATCTAACCCAGCTTGCACGTTAAAGGGGGGGTGCCTGAGCATCGTGACTCAGGGCTCCTACCGGCTCTCCGGCCCTCACCCTCTGGTCTTGTCCATGGCATCGCGACCTGGCATACCAGCGACGGCTGAGACCAGCCCGAGAGCCGGGACCCGAGGACGTAGAGTTTCGTCATCTAACCCAGCTTGCGCGTTAAAGGGGGGGTGCCTGAGCATCACGACTCAGGGCTCCTACCGGCTCTCCGGCCCTCACCCTCTGGTCTTGTCCATGGCATCGCGACCTGGCATGCGAGCGACAGCTGAGACTAGCCCGAGAGCCGGGACCCGAGGACGTAGAGCACCGGCATCTAGCCAAATGTGCAGGAACAAGATAAGGCCCAGAGCCAGGCGCAACCTGCCTAGAGGTAGGGCCCCGTGAGTCCCGCGCTGGCTCACGGGTGCCCAGATACACCTCGTCAAGCCCTACCGTGCCAGCCACGTGTCAGGGTGGGGCTGTATACGCCTCGGGGGCTCTTCCCGAAGGGGAGCCCCCTCCCACGCACCAGTGGAAGCACCATGCTCCGCGCTGGCTGACGACACTGCCGAGGAGCGGCTAGGCCCGTACGCATACGGAAGCGCTATGCTCCGCGCTAGTGATAAACAACTCAGGGTGGCCTCCGGGCCGCATCAACCTCAGGGAGCCCGGAGCTCAGTGTCCGGCATTGACGCAACGCCTCCCCTCGGGAGTGCCGCGTGAAGGGGCTGGGCACGGGGGCTGCGCTTGGGTCACGCCCAGATGCACGCCACCTGGCCAGGCCCCCCCGGGCCTGGTTCGTCGCACGTCCCTCCCCGAGCGGAGCCAAGGTACGAAGGCCGTTTGAGCGTCAAGGGGGACTCCTGAGCATCGCGACTCAGGAGCCTAACTTGTCATGTAGCCCCTCACTCCTTAGTTCCGAAAGGCTAATGGCGGTTGAGGTATGCGCGGGGACGGGCTCTGCAGACATAGAACGGCAGATCTACCCGCATCTCACCTCCCTAAGGAGTCACACCCACGTCTCACCTCCCTACTTGCTGTTCGAGCGCCAAGGGGGACTCCTGAGCATCGCGACTCAGGAGCCTAACTTGTCACGTAGCCCCTCACTCCTTGGCCCCGTCCTGGTTTCCGTTCAGGGCCAATGGCGGCTGAGGTATGCGCGGGGCCGGGCTCTGCCGGCGTAGAACATAAGCAAGTAGGAAGGAATAATGCAAATTTCAAGGAATTCAAAAGCAAATATTACAGTCCATGTTGTTATCACAACATCAAACATAAGTTTTAACGCCTCCCCGAGGCATGGTACATGCGCAGGAATTAAAAACAGGACGGGAGCCGCGACGGAGTCACTTGCCGGCGGTGGAGCTGCGCGGAGCGGGTTCACCTTGTGGAGCAGCAGGACCAGCAGCGCTCCGCTTCGACTTGGTGCTGAAGGCCCAGAACTTCCCCAGCAAAGCCTCCACACGACCCTTCACGGCCTCAGCAGTGGCAGCGGCGTGCTCGCCACTCGCTGGCTCCAGCAGGTTGTCGAGGTCGATGTTGGGGTCACGAAGATAGATGTGGGTGAAGACCTGCATCAGCGCCGCAGAAGACAAGACGCGTGCCTCGGCCTCGGCCGTAGGGCCAAGGCCAAGGGCGACATCCTTAAGAGCACGAACCAGGAAGGGAAGCAGCTTGGCGGGGCCGTCCTCCTCGCCGGCCAGCAGGCTCTCCAGGCCGCTCTCATAAAGCGTCTTCAGTGAAATGCGGGCCTTCTCCTCCATCTCCGCAAAGGCCACACGATCCTCGGCAAGAACCCGCGCCTTGCCGTCCAGCTCAACCTTCCTCGCCTCCAGCTCTTGCTCCAACGCGCCTAGGCGGTGACGGCGCTTCTTAAGCTTGGCATCTCGGTCCTTGATGGCCGCCTCGCGAGCCTTCATGGCTTCCTCCTGCTCTTGACGAAGGCGGGACTCCTCGGCGAGCCGGTCTTGCAGGCACTTCAGCTCACTCTCCAGCGCCTCGCAGCGACCTCGGACATTAGCCACCTCCCCCAAGGCGACGTCACGAGCGGCCTTCGCCCCAAGGACGGCTTGCTTCTCCTCGTCGCAGGCCGTCAAAGCCTGGACCAGCGCCGCCCGAATTGGAGTATCGGAGCGAATCCAGCCAGAAGCTAGCTCCAAGCGCCCGGCCACTAAACGAGGGTCCGCGCCCAGAAGATCCTGCCGCAGACGGTCCAATTCAGCAACAGCGCGATCCAAAACAGTGGTCGGGGAAGCGGCAGTCGGAGGAGTAGGAGGAGAAGACGGCAGCATGACCACAGTATCCTGAGGTGGAGCCTGTTGCACCCCAACGGTTGCGGTGGCGACATCAGGCAGGGGCACCTCAGGAGCCGCTGGGGCCACGGGGGCTGAGCTCGCCCCAACCAGCTCAGCCAGGCCTCGCGAGGGCGCCCGGGCAGGAGAGGCCCGTGCGTCACGCTTATCTTCTTTTGCGGGCAGAGGCGCAGCCGCGGATGGAACCTCAGGAGCCCCCTTCGGCTTCTTCGCAGAGGGCGCCAGCCTGGCCGGAAGATACGAGCATCAAGTCTTGGCAGCAAAACAATAAACAAGACAGGAATCAAGCACTTACAGGTCGTCGCCCGCGGGCTCGAGCAGCCTCCGGCTGTACTTGAAGCCCGTGAGCCGGCTGCAAGGATCAGCCTCAAGGAAAAAGGGCGCAGGAGGTGCGCCTGCGGATCGCCTCGGGGCTGGGGCAGACCCGCCGGGGATCAGCCCAGTCCGGTCCTTCTTCGGGATCGGAGGAAGGCTCCCGCCGCCCAGCTCATCCTCATCCACATCGTCATCACTCTGGGGGAGGTGGAGAGTGCGGGACCTGCGCCGAAGGGGAGGAGCCCTTGACTCTGCCTCTGAGTCAACCCCTCTTCCCGCTCCCCTTCTTCCTCCTCTTCGCTAGAGTTGCCGGAGGACACGTCCACCAGGTCCTCTGGAGCCTCCGCGAGCATGGGCCCGTCCCCGTTGAAGACGGGCATGGACCCCACTACCTGCTCCCAATCCTCGCGAAGGAACAAGGGCGTAGGGGCGCCCTCCAGCCTCGCCACGTCGCCCCCAACCAAGGACCGAAGGACCGCAGCCAGATGCTCGTCGGCCAAAACCACGGGGCTCGGGCGAGGCCTCCACATCGGAAGCGAGTACTAACGGAGCGGAGCTAGCTGATGCTCCAGGAACTCCCTCAGCAGCGACGCACCGGTCAGCTTCACCGCTGCCACACTGGCCGGCCTCAGATCTGCGTCCATCTTCTCCAACACCAGCTTCGCGCGGGAATCCAGAAGCTCCACTCGGGACCAGCCGTCGGAGCTCGCAGGGTGCTCCGTGGGCAGGATCAGCCGAGGGTGGATGCGCCCAGCATCCACCAAGACCCACTTGCTCCTGAAGCCCTCAATCCTCTTCCCAGGGTTCGAAATGGCGATGGAGCCGCCGTACGCGATGAAGCTCGCACACGCGGAGGCAGAACCATGGGAGGTCCGGAGGGAGAAGTAGTGGTGTAGCAAGGCCACCGAGGGTTTCACCCCGACATGAGCCTCACAATAGTAGGCAAAGATCGCCAGAAGAAGGACGGAGTTGGGATGGAGATGCAGAGCTTGAATATTGTAATGGCGGAGGACAGAGAAGAAGAACTCAGAAAAGGGAGGCACCAGACCGGCGACGATGGCGCTCACGAAGAACGGATAGAAGGTGCTCCCTTGGCCTTCAAGGATGGTAGAGCCGGCCTTGAACGCCTTTGTCCCGTCGATGCCTTGCGCCGCTGCCATCTGGCGCACCTGGGCAAGGCTCGCCTCTAACACATTTGGAGAGTCCAAGGCAGGCGAGTACCAAGCTCCGGCCGGGGCTTGGCGAGGCGCCATGACTGGCTAAGGCGCGCAGGCGGAGTAGATCTGAAGACTTCGGAAGCAGGGAGGAGAGGCACAAGAAAGGGGATCTGAGCAGCAACTGGAGGAAGTAAAGGAGGCAAGGGAGATGCCGCTCCTTTATCAACTCGCGCGGTTGCAGAGGCTCCCACGTCCAATCAACCGCCACGTGGCGCCCAAGGCCGCAGGCTGTTAGGGCCCGTGACGCTTCGCACTTGCCCTTTCGCCTCTCTGCTCGGCCAAGTTCGGGCGCGCTGTGGGCCTGGGGGCTACTGTCGGCGTTCTGGGAATGGGAGTCCCCAGACTTGCCTGCCTGCGGCTTGTGGCGTGGCTCAAAGGAGGCCCAGCACGGCTCATCTTCATCAACGCGAGCTCAAGACCCTCGCGAGGGGCCAAGCCTCGCGGGGCGGACGACAAGGAGCTTCCTCAGGCACGGCCTCGTCAGGCTGGCTCATGAGGAGGCGGAGAGTTCAAGGCGGGGTACCTCGCGAGGTGCCCATGACGCAAGCCATGACAACCAAAGGCGCCAGTCGGGCGCCAGCCCGCGTAGTGTCCTCCTTTCCTCTTTGGTGCAAAGGGGGCAAGCGCAGGCAAGAGCATCAAGCAAAGGCGTCCATTTCGGTGCAACAAGACCAAGACTAGCCCAACGGCCGGAAGGAAGTCATTGTGGAGCCCAAGCAGGCGTCACCACCAGAGCCTTTGACAGGCGAGGACCAACTTTAGTCAGGATAAGTGTACCCGCTGTTCCCCTTCAAAATGGCCAATTGTTGGCGCCCTTCCCGCTCAATATTTGGGAAGAGGCCCAGGGCCTTTGCCTATAAATAGGACTAGCCACCCATAGGGTAGAGGCATCTGGATCAGCATCTAGAGAGTATCCAGAGGAGAGGATCTTCTCCATCCTAACCGAGAAACCAGTAGATAGAGCGATTGAACTCCTCCCAGCAGTTCATCGCATCGGCCAAGAACAGACCCCCGCGAGGCTGTTCTACTTTGTATTGTTCATCATCAAGCCCAAGAGGCAATCCACCACACCACACACTGGAGTAGGGTATTACACCACAATGGTGGCCTGAACTAGTATAAATCTTGTGTCTCTTGTGCTATTCAGTTTGGTAGTTTAGGTCCAAGCGATTCGGCGAGGAACGAGCCGATAAAGGGTTGAATCTCCGTGCGCAACCCAGTGTTCGAACCTCAAGGGTCTGCCGGAACCCGAAATCCGACAAAGCCTCTTGCTTCAAGTGCTTAGTGATATGCTCAAAAAACCCTCAACTACTTTCTCACATCTACATATGACCTAAACCCAAAGTCAAAATCGGTCCCACCGATTCTTTCTATCTAGCGCCACCGAGTTCAAATGTCATAGCCACTGCCAAAACCCTAGGCAAATCGGTCTTATCGATAGGGATATCGGTCTCACTGAGATGGGATTGTAATCTCTCTGTTTCCCTTCGTAACATTTTGGTCTAACCGAGGTGAGCGATCGGTCCCACCGAGATTGCAATGAAATTCCCTGTTTCCCTTTCGTAACATTTCGGTCTCACCGAAATGATCGAATCGGTCCCACCGAGTTTACCTGACCAACTCTCTGGAAAGCTTATTACCAAAATCGGTCTCACCAAGATTACGTTATGCCCAAACCCTAACCATATCGGTCCTACCGAGTTGCATGTCGGTCCCACTGAAAATCCTAACGGTCACTAGATTTGCTAAATTGGTCTGACCGAGTTTGTCGATTCGGTCCCACCGAGTTTGGTGTAATGGTTAGATTTTGTGTGGAGGCTATATATACCCCTCCACCTCCTCTTCATTCGTGGAGAGAGCCATCAGAACAAACCTACACTTCCAACTTACCATTTCTGAGAGAGAGCCACCTGCTCATGTGTTGAGGCCAAGATATTCCATTCCTATCATATGAATCTTGATTTCTAGCCTTCCCCAAGTTGCTTTCCACTCAAATCTTCTTTCCACCAGATCCAAATCCCATGAGAGAGAGTTGAGTGTTGGGGAGACTATCATTTGAAGCACAAGAGCAAGGAGTTCATCATCAATGCACCATTTGTTACTTCTTGGAGAGTGGTGTCTCCTAGATTGGCTAGGTATCACTTGGGAGCCTCCGACAAGATTGTGGAGTTGAACCAAGGAGTTTGTAAGGGCAAGGATATCGGCTACTTCCAGAAGATCTACCGCTAGTGAGGCAAGTCCTTCGTGGGCGACGGCCATGGTGGGATAGAAAAGGTTGCTTCTTCGTGGACCCTTCGTGGGTGGAGCCCTCCGTGGACTCGTGCAACCGTTACCCTTCGTGGGTTGAAGTCTCCATCAACATGGATGTACGATAGCACCACCTATCGGAACCACGACAAAAACATCCGTGTCTCCAATTGCGTTTGAATCCTCCAAACCCTTCCCTATACATTCTTGCAAGTTGCATGCTTTAATTTCCGCTGCTCATATACTCTTTGCATGCTTGCTTGAATTGTGTGATGATTGCTTGACTTGTCCAAAGATAGCTAAAATCTGCCAAAGTCTAAAATTGGGAAAAGGTTAAGTTTTTAATTGGTCAAGTAGTCTAATCACCCCCCCTCTAGACATACTTCAAGGTCCTACAAGTGGTATCAGAGCTTTGGTCTCCATTTGCTTTGATTTCCATAGCTTTTGGTGGTCATAGCCTTGGTTTCACAACCTAGGAGAGTATGGCGTCTAGTGAGGGAAATTATCACCGTAGAGGTCCTTACTTTGATGGTACTAATTTTGCTAGTTGGAAGCATAAGATGAAAATGCATATTCTTGGACATAACCCCGCCGTTTGGGCTATTGTGTGTATTGGCTTGCAAGGTGAATTCTTTGATGGGGGAGAGTCGAACTGTGAAGCTAGTGCGGAAGAATTGAAGATGCTGCAATACAACGCTCAAGCTTATGATATCCTCTTCAATGGCTTGTACCCCGAAGAATTCAACAAAATCAGCCGTCTTGGGAATGCAAAGGAAATTTGGGATACTTTGATTGATATGCATGAAGGTACCGACTCCGTCAAGGAATCCAAGTTGGATGTGCTCCAAAGTCAGGTTGACAAGTTCAAAATGAAGGATGGTGAAGGTGTCGTTGAAATGTACTGTAGGCTTGCTCTTATCACAAATGAGACTGCCGGCTTAGGGAGTGAAGAGATGACCGACAGATTCATCATCAAGAAGATCCTAAGAGCATTGGATGGAAAGTATGATACCGTGTGCACATTGATCCAAATGATGCCAAACTAGAAAGATCTCAAGCCAATGGAAGTCACTGGAAGAATTGTTGCTCATGAGATGTCACTCAAGGATAAGGAGGAACTTCACAACAAGTCAAGTGGTGCTTACAAAGCCTCGTGTGAAGCCCCCACATCATCAAGTGAGAAACAAACCTTCAACGAAGAATTGAGCTTAATGGTGAAGAACTTCAACAAATTCTACAAGAGTAGAAGCAAAGAAAGAAGCTCTAAGTCAAGGTCCTACAATGACAAAAGATCTTCTAGTTGAGAGCGCAATTGCTACAATTGTGGGAGACCCGGACACTACTCCAATGAGTGTACGACACCCTACAAAAGAAGAGAAGATTCTCCAAAAAGAAGAAGCAAAAGAGAAGAATCACCACCAAGAGAGAGGAAGAGTAGAGATGATCGTTATGAACGAAGACCCTCACAGAGAAGCAAGGATTCGGAAAGGAAGGACAAGTCATCAAGGAGCTACACAAAACGAAGACATCAAGCTCATGTTAGTGAATGGATATCTGGCTCCGACTCCGACAATCACTCCGAGAGAAGCTATCATTCCGACTCCGAATATACTCAAGATGAAGGTGTTGCTGGTCTAGCACTTGTGTTAACCAACTCCTACGACATATTTGACTCACCAAATGAAGGAATTAGAAGATGCTTCATGGCCAAAGGTCCTAAGGTAACACATCCTGAGTATGTTGATTTCAATAGTGATGAAGATGACTTGCTAGGTGATGATGATTTACTTGTTGACAACTCTAGTGATGAATACTATGATGAAACGTCAATTAATCATGCTAATCAAGATAAAAAACGAATGACAATGATAAGGAGAAGATTGAGCTTCTAACTAAAGAACTAAACACTCTTAAGTTAGCTCATAAAACTATCTTCAAAGATCATCGAGAACTTTTAAGGGCTCATGAGAAGTTATGCTTTGAAAAGCTCAATCTCGAGCAAGAGCATGAGTTCTTAAAGGCAATCAATGATGATCTCCGTAAGAAAAGTTCTTCTTACATTGCCAAGCGTTTACTCTTATCTACTTACATGCCTCAAGTCAAGTCTAGTAACAAGTACAAGAAAGATCCTTCCTCTAGTAGTAACAATAACAATGCCAAATCCAATATTGTTGCTTCTAGTAGTTCTATTGATTACACTAATGATTCTCTTAGCCAAGTTACACTTGAGCAAGAAAATAGCTTATTGAAGGGAATTATAGAAAAAGGTGTATACAAGAGCCTTGCCGGGAGTAAGCAATTCGAGGAGATTGTACGCAAGCAAGGAAGGCACCGGAAGAATCAAGGTGTTGGTTTTGAACGAAAGTTCAATGCAAATGGGTTGAGTGGGAAGAATATCAATACCCCAAGACGAAGTTTGTTCCTCAACAAGAGAAGTATGATCCTACTTCCTTCAAGGGAACACAAGCACAAGATGATCTTCCACCACAAGACCACAAGAACAAAGGCAAGGACAAGCTTCAAGAGGAGATTGATGCATTTGAAGAAGCACCTAAGGCCTTGGTCAAGTGGGTTCCCAAGACTACGTCAAGTTCTACTTCATCAAGTACAACTACAACTCCAAGGATTCCCATCAAGATGATGTGGATCCCGAAGAAGAAGAACTAGAGAGTTCTTGAGGGTGACTCCGCCAACATTCTTCACTCATATCATTATGGCAAGGACAAGTGCAATCAACTTCCACATCTTACACTAGTTCAAGGAGTCACAAACCCTCTTGTTGGTAAGGCAAGGGACAAGGTAACCTAATGATTTCATGGACATCATCTTGTGTGAGCATCACTCTATGTCTATGGACATTCTTGTTTGTTCCTTGTGGGACTAACCCATGTAGGTATGTTGAAAGTGCAACTCACTCCAAAGGATTGATCCAAATGATCTACATCAACATTGAGCATCCACATCTTCAACACCTACATGAAGTCATCATCGACAAAACCCAAGGTTAGTTCATCCCTCTAAATGGGGATCTCACATTAGGGGGTGCTTAACTCTAAGAATTGAGTCAAAGCAACTCTAATGGTGTGAACACATCAATGCATTATGTAAAAGTGGTAACCCCACTTGAGCTTAAACAATGAGTATGACCTATGATCAAATGTTCTCATTTGACTCCTAAGTCAATATACTCATATATAGATGACCTAGTCATCGCCAATTATTTGATAGAAGCTAGAATTGGTTGTGCATGCTTTGCCACATATTTCATGTTCCATTTTATTGTGTGAGCATGTTGGTTGCATATTTTACTCATTCGAGGACATCCACTTGTTGCTTTGATTGATTGTCTTCTTTTTCTTTTTGCCAAGTGGATGGACAAGAATGCCTAAGAACCTTCTCTAGCTATCTATGATTTTCTCGTCTCAAACTCTATTCATGCTACATAACAAAATTTGATCAAGTCAGATTCGAACCACTCTGTGTGAGGAGCAATCGTAGTCCCCGATTCGTCATAGACTTAAACTTCCAAAACTTATTTGTGATTCTTGGTCTGACCGATTCCTCCATTTTGGTCCTACCGAAATCACTTAGTCGATCTAGGTTTTCAATCTCGGTGCAACTGATTTGAACTTTTCGGTCACACCGAGTTGCTGTAACTGTATACAGTTATGCATCTCGGTGCCACCGAGTTGTTCCACTCGGTCACACCGACAGGGTCGGGCTATATATACTCACGGGAAAAATTTGGAAAACTTTCACTGAATCTCTTCGCCCGCGCATAGCTCGCTCTGCCTACCAGGTCTCTGGATCGTCTCCTCGTCGCCAACCGCCTCCTGTCGCAGGTCTCCGCCGCCGTCAATGGAATTCACCCCCGTCGTTGCCACCATAGTGAGTTCATCGCCAAGCTAGGGTATGGACTCGATCACAGTGCTATCCCCGTCCGATTCCTAGCACATTGTGTTTATTATGATTCTTGCCACGATTGAAACACTCCTATCCAGTCAATACAATCCTTAGAATAGATGCGATTTGAAAATTTAGGGTTAGGTTTCCACCAAAACCATCTCGGACCCACCGAGTTGAAAAACTCGGTCCCACCGGTTTGGCTATCGTCATTGCACTAGTAACTCTCGGTCTGACCGAGAATTGCTAATTGGTGTGACCGATTTTACAACTTTGTGAAACCCTAGCAGTCTCGGTGCCACCGAACTGTGACTCGGTCCGACCGAGTTCACCAGTTTAGGTTCCAAAATTGCTTCAGTATCACCGAGTTTGAAAATCGGTTGATCCGAAATGCTTTTTGTGGAAAACTAAAACTGAGTTTTTGAATCATTCTTCTGCAAAAATTTCTGCATTTTGTGATACTCATCCACTCTATCTCATCTATAACTATTTACAGGGTCAGCAGTCAGAGCTTGCAGCATGTTAGACCAAAGTGATAGTCAGAACAAGTCAGAAGAGCACAATCACATGAGTGAGGGCACTAGTCCCTCTAGCACTCCAGATGATGGCAGCAGGAGCACCCCAAGAAATTTGCCTAAAGCTGCCACCAGAACAAGGAAGAAGAGAACATCAGAATTTGAGGATGAGGATTATATGGCAGAAGAAGATGATGCTACCTCCAAGAAGGTAGTGCTCAAAAAGGAGTATAGCTCAACAAAGAACACAAAGCCTGGACTCAATAGGAAGGTCCCTGCCAATAGGACACCTATGCTGAAGATCAGAGGATCAACTCAAGTACCTGAAAAGCCTGATCCCAAAGAGGCACCTACTAGAAGAGTTACAACTTCCAAACCCAAGAAAGTTCCCACTAGAGAAACTATGAAGTTTACCATTGAGTCAAAAGATGAAGCTGCTGGTCAAGATAAGATGAAGAAGAGAGTCAGAACCACTACTGCCAAGGTTCTTGGCAACCCCTCTATGAGGAGAGACTTTGACGAAGAGGAAGAAGAGGTTGCTGCACCAGCACCCAAGGCACAAAAGCTGATGGGTGATGCTATAAAGTAAGCGGCTGCAACATCAAAGCCCAAGGAAGCACCCAAAGCTGCCCCAAGCCCAAGCTTGCACCAAAGAGGAATACCAGGAGTATTCCAGCTGCTGAGAAGAACAAGGCCCCAGTGCCTAAGGTTGCTGATGAGGAATATGATGAAGGACAAGTCCCGAGGAAGCTAAAGCCCAAGATTCTAGACACTTCCCTCCGGGAGGGGGAAATCATCACCATCGTCATCACCAACGCGCCTCTCATCGGGAGAGGGCAATCTCCATCAACATCTTCACCAGCACCAACTCATCTCCAAACCCTAGTTCATCTCTTGTATCCAATTCTTGTCTCCAAGTCCGGAATTGGTTCTAGTAGGTTGCTAGTAGTGTTGATTACTCCTTGTAGTTGATGCTAGTTGGTTTATTTGGTGGAAGATCATATGTTCCGATCCTTTATGCACATTATTGCCCCTCTAATTATGAACATGAATATGCTTTGTGAGTAGTTACGTTTGTTCCTGAGGACAAGGGAGAAGTCTTGCTATTAGTAGTCATGTGAATTTGGTATTCGTTCGATATTTTGATAAGATGTATGTTGTCTAACCTCTAGTGGTGTTATGTGAACGTCGACTACATAACACTTCACCATTATTTGGGCCTAGAGGAAAGCATTGGGAAGTAATAAGTAGATGATGGGTTGCTAGAGTGACAAAAGCTTAAACCCTAGTTTATGCGTTGCTTCGTAAGGGGCTGATTTGGATCCATATGTTTCATGCTATGGTTAGGTTTACCTTAATACTTTTGTTGTAGTTGCGGACGCTTGCAATATAGGTTAATCATAAGTGGGATGCTTGTCCAAGTAAGGGCAGTACCCAAGCACCGGTCCACCCACATATCAAATTATGAAAGTACCGAACGTGAATCCTATGAGCGTGATGAAAACTAGCTTGACGATATTCCCATGTGTCCTCGGGAGCGCTTTTCCTATTATAAGAGTTTGTCCAGGCTTATCCTTTGCTACAAAAAGGACTGGGACACGTTGCTGCACTTTATTTACTTTTGTTACTTGTTGCTCGTTACAATTTATCTTATCACAAAACTATCTGTTACCACTTATTTCAGTACTTGCAGAGAATACCTTGCTGAAAACCGCTTATCATTTCCTTCCGCTCCTCGTTGGGTTCGACACTCTTACTTATCGAAAGGACTACGATAGATCGCCTATACTTGTGGGTCATCAAGACTCTTTTCTAGCGCCGTTGCCGGGGAGTGAAGCGCCTTTGGTAGGTGGAATTTGGTAAGGAAAAATTTATTTAGTGTGCTGAAATTTTCTGTCACTTGTTACTATGGAAATTAATTGTTTGAGGGGCTTGTTCGGGGTATCTTCACCCTGTCCAGTTGAGCCAAGAGTTGCTCCTCAACCTACTAAACTTACTGAACCTATTGAAAATGAAACTCCTTTTGAAATTCCTTCGGGTATGATGGAAAAACTGCTAGCTAACACTTTTGCAGGAGATGGAACAAAGCATCCTAACGAACATCTACGCTATGTGGATGATATTTGTGGACTATTTAAGCTTGCAGGTATACCCGATGATGTTGTTAAGAAGAAGGCTTTCCCTTTATCTTTGGAGGGAGACGCATTGACATGGTATAGGCTATGTGATGATACGAGATCATGGAACTATAAAAGAGTGAAATTGGAATTTCATCAAAAGTATTACCCTATGCATCTTGTTCATCGTGATCGCAATTATATATATAATTTTTGGCCTCGTGAAGGAGAAAGCATCGCTCAAGCTTGGGGGAGGCTTAAATCAATGTTATATTCATGCCCCAATCATGAGATCTCAAGAGAAGTGATTATGCAAAAAAATTATGCTTGGCTTTCTGATAACAATCGCACCATGCTCGATAATTCTTGTGCTAACTCTTTTATGATGAAGCCTATTGAATTTAGATGGAATTTATTGGATAGAATTAAAAGCAACTCTGAAGATTGGGACCTCGACGAAGGTAAGAAGTTAGGTATGACACCTAAGTTTGATTGTGTTAAATCTTTTATGGATACTGATATTTTCCGTACGTTTAACACTAAATATGGACTTGACTCTGAGATAGTAGCTTCTTTCTATGAATCTTTTGCTACTTATATTGATCTCCCCAAGAAGAAGTGGTTTAAATATCATCCTCCCATAGAAGTAAAAGTAGCTGCACCTATTAAGGTTGAAGAAAAGGCTGTCACTTACAATGATGCTATTGTTCCCACTTCTTATGTTGAGAAACCACCTTTCCCGTTTAGAATGAAGGATCATGCTAAAGCTTCAACTGTTGTTCGTAAAAGCAATATTAGGACTTATACACCACCTGAGCAAGTCAAATTAGAACCCAATATTGCTATTGTTAAAGATCTCTTGTCTGATAATATTGATGGGCATGTTATTCAATTCTCTGGTGAAACTGTTAGAATTGCTAAACCCTGTGATAGAGATAAACATAGACCTGTGGTAGGCATGCCCGTTATTTCTGTTAAAATAGGAGATCACTGTTATCATGGCTTATGTGACATGGGTGCTAGTGCTAGTGTTATACCCATTGGCTTATACAAAGAAATTATGCATGAGATTGCACCTGCTGAGTTAGAAGAAATTGATGTCAAAATTAAACTTGCCAATAGAGATACTATATCTCCAATGGGAACTGTTAGAGATGTTGAAGTCTTGTGTGGGAAAACCAAATATCCCGCTGATTTTCTTGTTCTTGGTTCTCCACAAGATAGCTTTTGTCCTATTATATTTGGTAGACCCTTCTTGAATACTATTAATGCTAAGATAGACTGCGAAAAGGATGTTGTTACTATTGGCCTGGATGATATGGTTCATGAGTTTAATTTCTCTAAATTTAGTAAACAACATGATGAGGAAGAATTGCCTAGTAAGCATGAAATTATTGGTCTTGCTTCTATTGCCGTACCTCCTAGTGATCCTTTAGAACACTATTTGCTAGACCATGAAAATGATATGTTCATGAATAAAAGAAGGGAAATAGATGAAGTATTCTTTAAACAGGAACCTATTCTGCCACACAATTTGCCTGTTGAAATCCTAGGGGATCCTCCTCCACCCAAGGGTGATCCCGTGTTTGAGCTTAAACCGTTGCCTGATAATCTTAAATATTCTTATCTTGATGAAAAGAAAATATATCCTGTTATTAGTGCTAACCGTTCAGAGCATGAAAAGGAAAGATTATTGAAAACTCTGAAGAAGCACCATGCCGCTACTGGATATACTCTGGATGATCTTAAGGGCATCAGTCCCACTCTATGTCAACATAAAATAAATTTGGAAGCTGATGCCAAACCAGTTTGTGATCCTCAACGACGTTTGAATCCTAAAATGAAAGAAGTGGTAAGAAAGGAAATACTCAAGCTTCTGGAGGTAGGTATAATTTATCCCGTTGCTAATAGTCAGTGGGTAAGTCCTGCCCATTGTGTCCCTAAGAAGGGAGGTATTACTGTTGTCCCTAATGATAAAGATGAATTGATTCCGCAAAGAATTATCATAGGTTATAGGATGGTAATTGATTTCTGCAAATTAAATAAGGCTACTAAGAAAGATCATTACCCCTTACCTTTTATTGATCAAATGCTAGAAAGATTATGCAAACATACACATTATTGCTTTCTAGATGGTTATTCCGGTTTTTCTCAAATACCTGTGTCGGCTAAAGATCAATCAAAGACTACTTTTACATGCCCTTTTGGTACTTTTTCTTATAGACGTATGCCTTTTGGTTTATGTAATGCACATGCTACCTTTCAAAGATGCATGATGGCTATATTCTCTGACTTTTGCGAGAAAATTTGTGAGGTTTTCATGGATGACTTTTCAGTCTATGGTTCCTCTTTTGATGATTGCTTGAGCAATCTTGCTCAAGTTTTGCAGAGATGTGAATAAACTAATCTTGTCTTGAATTGGGAAAAGTGCCACTTTATGGTTAACAAAGGTATTGTTTTGGGGCACAAAGTTTCTGAAAGAGGTATTGAAGTTGATAAAGCCAAGGTTGATGCTATTGAAAAGATGCCATGTCCCAAGGACATCAAAGGTATAAGAAGTTTCCGTGGTCACGCCGGATTTTATAGGAGGTTCATTAAGGACTTCTCAAAAATCTCTCGGCCTCTGACTAATTTATTACAAAAAGATGTACCATTTGTCTTTGATGATGATTGTGTAGAAGCATTTGAAATACTTAAGAAAGCATTAGTCTCTACACCTGTTGTTCAGCCACCTGATTGGAATTTACCTTTGAAATTATGTGTGATGCTAGTGATTATGCTGTAGGTGTTGTTCTAGGGCAAAGAGTTGATAAGAAACTAAATGTTATCCATTATGCTAGTAAGACTCTAGACAATGCTCAAAGAAATTATGCTACTATCAAAAAGGAACTTTTAGCAGTTGTATTTGCTTGTGATAAATTCAGACCCTATATTGTTGATTCTAAAGTTACTATTCACACTGATCATGCTGCTATTAAATATCTTATGGAAAAGAAAGATGAAAAACCTAGGCTTATTAGATGGGTTCTCTTGCTCCAAGAATTTGATTTGCATATTGTTGATAGAAAAGGAGCTGAGAACCCCGTTGCAAACAACTTATCTAGGTTAGAGAATGTTCTTGATGACCCACTACCTATTGACGATAGCTTTCCTGATGAGCAATTGAATGTCATAAGTACTTCTCGTAGCACTCCATGGTCTGCTGACTATGCTAATTATATTGTTGCTAAATTTATACCACCTAGCTTCACATACCAACAAAAGAAAAAGTTTTTCTATGACTTGCGACATTACTTCTGGGATGACCCACATCTTTATAAAGAAGGAGTAGATGGTGTTATTAGACGTTGTGTACCCGAGCATGAACAGGAACAGATCCTACGCAAGTGTCACTCCGAAGCTTATGGAGGACACCTTGTTGGGGATAGAACTGCACATAAGGTATTGCAATCCGGTTTTTATTGGCCTACTCTCTTCAAGGATGCCCGTAAGTTTGTTTTGTCTTGCGATGAATGTCAAAGAATTGGTAATATTAGTAGACGTCAAGAAATGCCTATGAATTATTCACTTGTTATTGAACCATTTGATGTTTGGGGCTTTGATTATATGGGACCTTTCCCTGCCTCTAATGGATACACACATATTTTAGTTGCTGTTGATTACGTTACTAAGTGGGTAGAAGCGATTCCAACTAGTAGTGCTGATCATAACACTTCTATTAAAATGCTTAAGGAAGTTATTTTTCCGAGGTTTGGAGTCCCTAGATATTTAATGACTGATTGTGGTTCACATTTTATTCATGGTGCTTTCCGTAAGATGCTTGCTAAATATGATGTTAATCATAGAATTGCATCTCCATATCATCCGCAGTCGAGTGGTCATTTAGAATTGAGCAATAGAGAGCTCAAATTAATTTTGTAGAAGACTGTCAATAGGTCTAGGAAGAATTGGTCCAAGAAACTGAATGACGCATTATGGGCCTATAGAACTGCGTATAAGAATCCTATGGGTATGTCTCCGTATAAAATGGTTTATGGAAAAGCTTGTCACTTACCTCTCGAGTTAGAACATAAGGCAAATTGGGTTATTAAAGAGCTCAACTATGATTTCAAACTTGCTAGTGAGAAGAGGTTATTTGATATTGGCTCACTTGATGAATGGAGAACCCAAGCGTATGAAAATGCCAAGTTGTTTAAAGAAAAGGTTAAAAGATTGCATGACAAAAGGATACAAAAACGTGAGTTTAATGTAGGTGATTATGTATTGCTATACAACTCTCGTTTAAGATTTTTTGCAGGAAAACTTCTTTCCAAATGGGAAGGTCCTTACGTTATCGAGGAGGTCTATCGTTCCGGCGCCATAAAAATCAACAACTTCACAGGCACAAATCCAAAGGTGGTAAACAGTCAAAGGATCAAACACTATATCTCACGTAATCCTATAAATGTTGAAACTAATATTATTGAAACCGTAACCCCGGAGGAGTACATAAGGGACACTTTCTAGAATGTTCCAGACTCCGAAAAGGAATAGGTATGTGGTACGGTAAGTAAACCGACTCCAAAACAAGTTTTAAGGCAATATTTCTCTGTTTTGGAATATTTAGAAAAATAGAAAAATAGGTAGCAGTCCAGGGAGGACACGAGGCCTCCACGAGGGTGGAGGCGCGCCCTACCCCTCTGGGCGCGCCCCCTACCTCGTGAGCACCTCGTGTGCCCTCCGGACTCCGTTTCCTTGCACGATACGTATTTTGGTCGGTAAAAATTCATTATATATACTCCCGAAGGTTTTGACTCCCGTATCATACAAATATCCTCTGTTTTTTTTCGAGTTGTTGCTGCTGCAGCTTAGAGTAAGATGTCTTCTCAAGATTCGGAGGGAGAAAGCTACATGGCTGATTATATTGCAAATCCAAAAGTACATGGGGATGTGGAGCATTATGGTTGGACCACGGAGGAAGAAGAAGACTATGATCCAAAGAGGAAGGAAGAAACAAGTTCCGACGAAGAGGACTATCCCCTACCTCAACCTGGTGATATGCATGTGGAGTTCAAGAAGTCAAGCCTCCATAAGGTCAAATCTATCCCATCTCGTTTCTTGCAGGACAGCAAGGCAGCACTATGCAAAAAGATAATGAAACTTGAGCTCGAGAATGAGGACCTGAGGGAGGAAAATTTTAGCCGCAGACACAAGCTAGAGAAGAAAAATGCAACGACTCCATCATCAACAACACCTCCACCGCCAACAACAAAGAAGGAGACATAATCACAGGGGTATGGGCACTCCCTTTGGCAACTGCCAAGCTTGGGGGAGGTGCCCTGGTATCGTATCACCATGAGAACTCCTATGTTTACCGTTTTTCTTAGTTCGATCCTATTAGTAGTATCTTGATTTAGTAGAATAAAGTCATGGCATGATCTAGTTTTGATTTTGCTTTATGATCCTTCTTTGTAATCGAGTCCGTGAGCTATATAATAAAGATTAGTGTTGAGTCAAGGGCTTGAGTATTTTGCCATGATCTTGGGTGATTAGAAGAAAAAGAATAAAAAGAATCAAAGAGTTCATATTGATCTTATTGAAAGTAATGACTTCACATAGAAAGAGTATGATGATTTAAAATTGTTGGTAGTTGATAAATATAGCTTTGGTCATCGTTGCAATTAATAGGAAGTAATAAGGAAAGAGAGGTTTCACATATAGATATATTATCATTGACATCTTTTATGATTGGGAGCACTCATTAAAATATGACATGCTAAAGAGTTGAGGTTGGACAAGGAAGACAACATAATGAGTTATGTTTTCTTATATCTGAGATAAAGTATGTTGTCATGGATCCTCTACCGTGTTGAGCTTGCCTTTCCCCCTCATGCTAGCCAAATTCTTAGCACCAAGTAGAAATACTACTTGCACTTCCAAATACCCTTAAACCAGTTTTGCCATGAGAGTCCACCATAACTACCTATGGATTGAGTAAGATCCTTCAAGTAAGTTGTCATCGGTGCAAGCAATAAAAATTTCTCTCTAAATATGTATGACTTATTAGTGTGGAGAAAATAAACTTTGTACGAACTTGTTGTGGACGCAATAAAAGCGACGGACTGCATAATAAAGGTTCACATACAAGGGGAAATATAAAGTGACGTTCTTTTGCATTAAGATTTTATGCATCAACCCTAAACGCGCATGACAACCTCTGCTTCCCTCTGCGAAGGGCCTATCTTTTATTATTATCCTCTACCTTATGCAAGAGTCACGGTGATCCTCACCTTTCCCTTTTTATTTTTATCCTTTGGCAAGCTCAGCATGTTGGAAAGAACATGATATATATATATATATATATATATATATATATATATCTAATTGGATGTGAGGGAGCATGAATTATTATTGTTGACATTACCCTTGAGGTAAAAAGTTGTGGGGCAAAACTATAAGCCCCTATCTTTCTCTGTGTCCGATTAAAACTCCGTAACCACAAGTATCGCGTGAGTGTTAGCAATTATGAAGGACTAAGTGATAGTTGAGTATGTGGACTTGCTTTTAAGCTCTGACATAGACTCTTTCCGATGCTATGATAAATTGCAATTGCTTCAATGACTGAGGTTATAATTTGTTGGTTCCCAATAAGGTTTCTAATTCATACTTTGGCTTTGTGAAAAGATCATCACTTGAACATGAGTAATCATATGACAAAATCTTTATATGTTGCTGTTATGAAATAATCATGATGCCTTCATGTCCGTAGTTTATTTTTATCGACGCCTCTACCTCTAAACACAAGGACATATTTATTGTTATCGGCTTTTCACTTGAGGACAAGCGAGGTCTAAGCTTGGGGGAGTTGATACGTCCATTTTGCATCATGCTTTTATGTCAATATATACTGTATTATGGGCTGTTATTTCACGTTATGTCACAATACTTATGGCTATTCTCTCTTATTTTACAAGGTTTACATGAAGAGGGAGAATGCCGGCAGCTGGAATTCTTGGCTGAAAAAGGAGCAAATATTGAAGGACTATTCTGGGCAACTCTAAAAGTCCTGAAACTCCACGGAATACCTTAAAATAAATAAAGAAAAATCATCACCAAAGATGAAGGCCAGGGGGCCCACACCCTGCTCACGAGGGTGGGGGGCGCCCCCTAGGCGCACCCCCTACCTCGTGGGCCCCCTGGTGGCTCTCCGATGCCCATCTTCTCCTATATGAAGTCTTTCAATGATAGAAAACAGGAGAGAACCTTTCGGGACAAGACTCCGCCGCCACGACGCGGAACCTTGGCGGAACCAATCTATGGCTCCGGTAGAGCTATTCTGCCGGGGACACTTCCCTCCGGGAGGGGGAAATCATCACCATCGTCATCACCAACGCTCCTCTCATCGGGAGAGGGCAATCTCCATCAACATATTCACCAGCACCATCTCATCTCCAAACCCTAGTTCATCTCTTGTATCCAATTCTTGTCTCCAAGTCCGGGATTGGTGCTAGTAGGTTGCTAGTAGTGTTGATTACTCCTTGTAGTTGATGCTAGTTGGTTTATTTGGTGGAAGATCATATGTTCAGATCCTTTATGTACATTATTATCCCTCTGATTCTAAACATGAATATGCTTTGTGAGTAGTTACGTTTGTTCCTGAGGACAAGGGAGAAGTCTTGCTATTAGTAGTCATGTGCATTTGGTATTCGTTCGATATTTTGATAAGATGTATGTTGTCTAACCTCTAGTGGTGTTATGTGAACGTCGACTACATAACACTTCACCATTATTTGGGCCTAGAGGAAGGCATTGGGAAGTTATCAGTAGATGATGGGTTGCTAGAGTGACAGAAGCTTAAACCCTAGTTTATGTGTTGCTTCATAAGGGGCTGATTTGGATCCATATGTTTCATGCTATGGTTAGGTTTACCTTAATAATTTTGTTGTAGTTGCGGATGCTTGCAATAGAGGTTAATCATAAGTGGGATGCTTGTCCAAGTAAGGGCAGTACCCAAGCACCGGTCCACCCACATATCAAATTATCAAAGTACCGAAAGCGAATCATATGAGCGTGATCAAAAACTAGCTTGACGATATTCCCATGTGTCCTCGGGAGCGCTTTTCCTATTATAAGAGTTTGTCTAGGCTTGTCCTTTGCTACGAAAAGGATTGGGCCACCTTGCTGCACTTTATTTACTTTTGTTACTTGTTGCTCGTTACAATTTATCTTATCACAAAACTATCTGTTACCACTTATTTCAGTACTTGCAGAGAATACCTTGCTGAAAACCGCTTATCATTTCCTTCTACTCCTCGTTGGGTTCAACACTCTTACTTATAGAAAGGACTACGATAGATCCCCTATACTTGTGGGTCATTACCCTGCACCGCTGCCCCACCCTGAATCGCTGCGGTCGCGTCGCCATCGTCATGCCCGTGCCAGAAGCAGCTCATGTCCTTCATTAGAGCTCAGCTCTAGCTCGCCCGTGAGCTCTAGAACCCCCCCCCCCCCCGCGCGGCTATTTAAGCGCTCCCGAGCCCCTCCGCCTCACCACATCCTCCCTTGCCTCTCTTGCCCACCAGAGTGCCCCATCTTTGTCGTTCTTTTCTGTTCATCCACGGCAATTGCTGAAGATCCCCTTCATCCGGCTGCCTCAGGCCCCCTCTCCTCCTCCCGAGCCCTCCACTGACTCCCTCACACCACCGTGAGCCGCCCCATCCCCTTGCCCCTCGCCGGAGTACCCTGGCTGTCGCTAACCACCACCACCGCTCGCCTCTGCCACCTCTCTGTTTCCCCCACCACCATGCCCTCGCTCCTCCCCGGCGCCTCCTTCACCTCTGAACGGACGCGACACAGCCCCGCGGTCCCGCCGGTGTGCTCGGCCGGGGTGGAGACCGCCGGAGCCGGTCGGCCCCCTCGCCACTCCCTCCTCCGTTTCCCTCTTTGTCCACGGGGAGAACAGAGGCGCGGGAGGAAGACGACGATGATGTCCTAGCCCCCTCCCCCTGCCCCTAGGCCCCACGTGCCAATGGCACACCCCCTACCAGCTCGGTTAAGTGGAAACACATTTTCCATAGTGCGTTTTCAGTTCTTTGAAAGCGTATTACTTCCTTCCTTAATCTAAAATACGTTTTCCCTTCTGAAAAGAGTATTCATGTCTACTGCGGCTCTAAATGCGCTTTCCTTTGCAGAAAACGTACTCTGCCCGAAGGCGTTTTCTGTTTTTCCACTCAAGGACCCGTTGGTGATAAAATATTTCACAGATTGGTCCCCTCCTTCTTCACCTCGTATCTTTGCAACCGCAACTCCGATCGAGGTGAAACCAACGCCCACTTCATCGTCTCGTCGAGATCTTTCTATTGGTACCATTTTAACTAGGTGGTCTCACTGTCAAAATGACCTTTGTACCCTTGCCCTATTCAGGCCCCTTCGAGAGAGAAGACGTCCGGCGTTTCGTTCCACGGCTTCACCGCACTTCTCCCCAGAGTCTCCGTCACCCCCATGCAAGACACAAAAGCCACTTGCATGATAGCCATGCAGTAGCCATGGTTTCTACTTGAATATTTAATAAATGTTTGCCCATTTATTGCTTGCTTATTTGTCGCTACTGTCGTTGTTTCCGTTATGCTCATGGATTCATGTCCACCTTCATGCTATGTTCCGATGCATCTTGTTATCTTGTCTTACCTACTAGTATTATTTTCTCATGTCATGCTTGGTAGTAGTAGCACATCCTGGTAGTAGTGTTGTTCATTCTGATGCATGCTTACCTTTTGTTATCCAACACCGTTGCTATGCATGCTCCATTGCATCTAGTTGGATACATGCTTACGTGGTAGTGTTATTTTCATGTTCTTGCATGGTTTTTGTTTCTGATGCTAGTGGTCATTGATGTCTACTACACAACCTTCTTCTTGTAGACGTTGTTGGTCCTGCAATTGCACAGGTTTGTAGGATAGTAGCAAATTTCCCTCAAGTGGATGACCTAAGGTTTATCAATCTGTGGGAGGCGTAGGATGAAGATGGTCTCTCTCAAGCAACCCTGCAACCAAATAACAAAGAGTCTCTTGTGTCCCCAACACACCAAATACAATGGTAAATTGTATAGGTGCACTAGTTCGGCGAAGAGATGGTGATACAAGTGCAATATGGATAGTAGATATAGGTTTTTGTAATCTGAAAATATAAAAACAGCAAGGTAACTAATGATAAAAGTGAGCACACAAGGTATTGCAATGATAGGAAACAAGGCATAGGGTTCATACTTTCACTAGTGCAAGTTCTCTCAACAATAATAACATAGACAGATCATATAGCAATCCCTCAACATGCAACAAAGAGTCACTCCAAAGCCACTAATAGCGGAGAACAAACGAAGAGATTATGGTAGGCTACGAAACCACCTCAAAGTTATTCTTTCGGATCAATCTATTCAAGAGTCCGTACTAGAATAACACCTTAAGACACAAATCAACCAAAACCCTAATGTCACCTAGATACTCCTTTGTCACCTCAAGTATCCGTGGGCATGATTATACGATATGCATCACACAACTCAGATTCATCCAACCAACACAAATTACTTCAAAGAGTGCCCCAAAGTTTCTACCAGAGAGTCAAGAAAATGTGTGCCAACCCCTATGCATAGGTTCATGGGCGGAACCCGCAAGTTGGTCACCAAAACATACATCAAGTGGCACGTGATATCCCATTGTCACCACAGATAAACACGGCAAGACATACATCAAGAGTTCTCAAATCAAAGACTCAATCCGATAAGATAACTTCAAAGGGGAAACTCAATTCATTACAAGAGAGTAGAGGGGGAGAAACATCATAAGATCCAACTATAATAGCAAAGCTCGCGATACATCAAGATCGTGCCATAGAGAGAACACGAGAGAGAGAGAGGTCAAGCACATAGCTACTGGTACATACCCTCAGCCCCGAGGGTGAACTACTCCCTCCTCATCATGGATAGCGCCGGGATGATGAAGATTGCCACCTGTGAGGGATTCCCCCTCCGGCAGGGTGCTGGAACGGGCTCCCGAGAGGTTTTTGGTGGCTACAGAGGCTTGCGGCGGCGGAACTCCTGATCTATCTTCTCCGTGGATGTTTTTAGGGTACGTGGACTATATAGGTGAAAGGAGTCGGTCGGGAGGTGCTTGAGGGGCCCACGAGACAGGGGGTGCGCCCTATATGGGGTGGGGGCGCCCTCCTATCTCGTGGATGCCTCGGCTGCTTCTTGACTTGCACTCCAAGTCCTCTGGATCACATTCGTTCCAAAAACACGCTCCCGAAGGTTTCATTCCGTTTGGACTCCGTCTGATATTCCTTTTCTTTGAAATACTGAAATAGGCAAAAAAATAGCAATACAGGCTGGGCCTCCAGTTAGTAGGTTAGTCCCAAAAATGATATAAATGTGTAAAATAAAGCCCATAAACATCCAAAAGGGGTAATATAATAGCATGGAACAATCAAAAATTATAGATATGTTGGAGACATATCAAGCATCCACAAGCTTAATTCCTGCTCGTCCTCGAGTAGGTAAATGATAAAAAGAAATTTTTGATGTGGCATGAATGTTCAGATCCAAATGATACAAAATAAAAGTTTATATTAACATGAAAATGGTGATACTTCAAGCATACTAATCAAAGTAATCATGTCTTCTCAAAATAACATGGCCAAAGAAAGTTATCCCTACAAAATCATATTGTCTGGCTATTGCTCTATCTTCATCACACAAAATATTTAATCATGCACAACCCCGATGACAAGCCAAGCAATTGTTTCATACTTTAATAATCTCAAACTCTTTCAACTTTCACGCAATACATGAGCGTGAGCCATGGACATAGCACTATATGTGGAATAGAATGGTGGTTGTGGAGAAGACAAAAAGGAGAAGATAGTCTCACATCAAATAGGCGTATCAACGGGCTATGGAGATGCCCATTAATAGATATCAATGTGAGTGAGTAGGGATTGCCATGCAACGAATGCACTAGAGCTATAAATATATGAAAGCTCAACAAAAGAAACTAAGTGGGTGTGCATCCAACTCGCTTGCTCACGAAGACCTAGGGCACTTTGAGGAAGCCCATCATTGGAATATACAAGCCAAGTTCTATAATGAAAAATTCCCACTAGTATATGAAAGTGACAACATATGAGACTCTCTATCATGAAGATCATGGTGCTATTTTGAAGCACAAGTGTGGAAAAAGAGATAGTAGCATTGTCGCTTCTCTCTTTTTCTCTCATTTTATTTTTTCCCTTTTTTTCTTTTTCTTTTTTTTCTCTTTTTTTTCTTTGGCCTTTCTTTTTTTCTTTTTGGCCTTTCTCTCCTTTTCTTTTTTTTCTTTTTGTAAAGTCTGAAGTCTCATCCCTACTTGTGGGGGAATCATAGTCTTCATCATCCTTTCCTCACTAAGAGAATGCTCTAATAATGAAGATCATCACACTTTTATGGATTTACAACTCAAGAATTACAACTCAAAGCTAGAACAAGATATGACTCTATATGAATGCCTCTGGCGGTTTACCGGGATATGCAATGAATCAAGAGCGACATGTATGAAAATTATGAAGGTAGCCTTGCCACAAATACAATGTCAACTACATGGTGATGCAAAAAGCAATATGACAAAAGTAATGCGTGTCATATGAAAGAAACGGTGGAAAGTTGCATGGCAATATATCTCGGAATGGCTATGGAAATTCCATAATAGGTAGGTATGGTGGCTGTTTTGAGGAAGGTATATGGTGGGTGTATGGTATCAGCGAAAGTTGCGCAGCACAAAAGAGGCTAGCAATGGTGGAAGGGTGAGGTGCGTATAATCCATGGACTCAACATTAGTCAAAAGAACTCATGTACTTGTTGCAAAAATCTAGAAGTCATCAAAAACCAAAGCACTACGTGCATGCTCCTAGGGGGATAGATTGGTAGGAAAATACCATCGCTCGTCCCCGACCGCCACTCATAAGGAAGACAATCAATAAATAAAATTGTGCTCCAACTTCATCACAAAGCGGTTCACCATACGTGCATGCTACGGGAATCACAACCCTCAACACAAGTACTTTTCATAATCACCTCAACTAGCATGACTTTAATATCACTACCTCCATATCTCAAAACAATTATCAAGCATCATATTGATCATAGCATCCAATTTTTCTATGATAGTTTTTATTATACCCAACTTGGATGCTCATCATTCTAGGACCAACTTTGTAACCATAACAAATACCATGCTGTTCTAAAAGACTCTCAAAATAATATAAGTGAAGCATGAGAGACTAGCAATTTCTACAAAATATAACCACCGTCGTGCTATAAAATATATAAGTGATGCACTAGAGCAAATGACAAACTACTCCAAAAGATATAAGTGAAGATCAATGAGTAGTCGAATAATTGTGCAACTATGTGAAGACTCTCTAACATTAACGAATTTCAGATCTTGGTATTGTATTCAAACAGCAAGCAAGACAAAATAAAATGACATTGCAAGGATAGCACAACTCATGTGAAGAAGCAACAATTTAGGCTCAACCGATACTAACCGATAGTTGTTGAAGAAGAAAGGTGGGATGCCTACCGGGGCATCCCCAAGCTTAGATGCTTGAGACTTCTTGAAATATTATCTTGGGGTGCCTTGGGCATCCCCAAGCTTGAGCTTTTATGTCTCCCTAATTCCTCTCATATCATAGTTTCTCTTTTTATCAAAAGCTTCATCCACAACAAACTCAACAAGAACTCGTGAGATAGGTTAGTATAAACCAATGCAAAACCTTATCATTTTCTACTGTAACAAATCACTAAAATTATTATTCACATTTCATACTAAATGCCTCTGCATATTTAATACTCCTATGTTCAAATAGAATCATTAAACAAGCAAACATATGCAAACAATGCAAACATAACAGCAGTTTGCCAAAACAGTAGAGTCTGTAAAGAATGCAAGATTCATCATACTTCCCTAACTCCAAAAATCATGAGAAAAATACTAAGTTGTAGAATATTTATCATAGCTCATTATGAAAAAAAGTTTCAACATTATATCATGCTCTGAATTTTCTAGGGAATTTTTGCAACAGCGGTAAATTTTCTGTTTTCACACAGCAACATGTATACTAGCAAAATAAGCATGGTAAAGGCTATCCTTGACATTTCTTTATTGAAACTAAAGATGCAAAACATTATTCTAAATAAAATCAAGCAAATACTAACAAAATAAAATGACGCTCCAAGCAAAACACATATCATGTGGTGAATAAAAATATAGCTCCAAGTAAAGTTACCGATGAACGAAGACGAAAGAGGGGATGCCATCCGGGGCATCCCCAAGCTTAGGCTCTTGGTTGTCCTTGAATATTACCTTGGGGTGCCTTGTGCATCCCCAAGCTTAGGCTCTTGCCACTCCTTATTCCATAGTCCATCGAATACTTACCCGAAACTTGAAAACTTCACAACACAAAACTCAATAGAAAACGCGTAAGCTCCATTAGTATAAGAAAATAAAACCACCACTTAGGTACTGTAGTGAACTCATTCTAAATTCATATTGGTGTAATATATACTGTATTCCAACTTATATATGGTTCATACCACTCCGATACTACTCATAGATTCATCAAAATAAGCAAACAACACATAGAAAACAGAATCTGTCAAAAACAGAACAGTCGGTAGTAATCTGTATCAAACGTATAATTATGGAACTCAAAAATTCCTACCAAATTAGGAAGACATAAGAAATTTGTGTACCAATCCAGAGCAAAAATAATCAGATCAGAAACACATTTCTGTGAATTAACAAAACTAATTTACTGGATGCAAAAGTTTCTGATTCTCAGCAGGATCAACACAACTATCACCGTAAGCTATCCTAAAGGTCTTACTTGGCACTTTATTGAAACAAAAGCTATAAAACATGATTACTACAGTATCATAATCATGTGGACACACAAAAACAGTAAGGATAAATATTGGGTTGTCTCCCAACAAGCGCTTTTCTTTAATGCCTTTCTAGCTAGGCATGATGATGACAAGGATGCTCACATAAAAGATAAGAATTGAAACATAACGGGAGCATCATGAAGCCTATGACTAGCACATTTAAGTCTAACCAACTTCCTATGCATAGGTATTTTGTGAGAAAACAACTTATGGGAGCAATAATCAACTAAGACAGGAAGGTAAAACAAGCATAACTTCAAGATTTTCAACACATAGAGAGGAAACTTGATATAATTGCAATTTCTACGAGCATATGTTCCTTCCTCATAATAATTTTCAGTAGAATCATGAATAAATTCAACAATATAACCAGCACCTAAAGCATTCTTTTCATGATCTACTAGCATAGAAAATTTACTACTCTCCACATAAGCAAATTTCTTCTCATGAATAGTAGTGGGAGCAAACTCAACAAAATAATTATCATGTGAGGCATAATCCAATTGAAAACTAAAATCATGATGACAAGTTTCATGGTTATCATTATTCCTAATAGCATACAAGTCATCACAATAATCATCATAGATAGCAACTTTGTTCTCATAATCAATTGGAACCTCTTCCGAAATAGTGGAATCATCACTAAATAAAGTTGACACTCTTCCAAATCCACTTTCATGTTCATCACAATAAGATTCAACATCCTCCAAAATAGTGGGATCACTACTTCCTAAAGTTGACACTCTTCCAAACCCACTTTCATCAATATAATCATCATAAATAGGAGGCATGCTTTCATCATAATAAATTTGCTCCTCAAAACTTGGGGGACAAAAAATACCATCTTCATCAAACATAGCATCCCCAAGCTTGTGGCTTTGCATATCATTAGCATCATGGATATTCAAGGAATTCATACTAACAACATTGCAATCATGCTCATCATTCACATATTTCATGGCAAGCATTCTATGTAATTCTTCTTCTAGCACTTGAGCACAATTTTCCTTTTCACCATACTCACGAAAGATATTCAAAAGATGAAGCGTATGAGACAAACTTAACTCCATTTTTTGGTAGTTTTCTTTTATAAACTAAACTAGTGATAAAACAAGAAACAAAAAGATTCGATTGCAAGATCTAAAGATATACCTTCAAGCACTCACCTCCCCGGCAACGGCGCCAGAAAAGAGCTTGATGTCTACTACACAACCTTCTTCTTGTAGACGTTGTTGGGCCTCCAAGTGCACAGGTTTGTAGGACAATAGTAAATTTCCCTCAAGTGGATGACCCAAGGTTTATAAATCCATGGGAGGCGTAGGATGAAGATGCTCTCTCTCAAACAACCCTGCAACCAAATAACAAAGAGTCTCTTGTGTCCCCAACACACCCAATACAATGGTAAATTGTATAGGTGCACTAGTTCGGCGAAAAGATGGTGATACAAGTGCAATATGGATAGTAGATATAAGTTTTTGTAATCTGAAAATATAAAAACAGCAAGGTAACTAGTGATAAAAGTGAGCACACACGGTATTGCAATGATAGGAAACAAGGCATAGGGTTCATACGTTCACTAGTGCAAGTTCTCTCAACAATAATAACATATATAGATCATATAACGATCCCTCAACATGCAACAAAGAGTCACTCCAAAGACACTAATAGCAGAGAACAAACGAAGAGATTATGGTAGGGTACGAAACCACCACAAAGTTATTCTTTCAGATCAATCTATTCAAGAGTTCGTACTAGAATAACACCTTAAGACACAAATCAACCAAAACCCTAATGTCACCTAGATATTCCATTGTCACCTCAAGTATCCGTGGGCATGATTATACGATATGCATCACACAATCTCAGATTCATCCAACCAACACAAAGTACTTCAAAGAGTGCCCCAAAGTTTCCACCGGAGAGTCAAGAAAACGTGTGCCAACCCCTATGCATAGGTTCATGGGCGGAACCCGCAAGTTGGTCACCAAAACATACATCAAGTGGCATGTGATATCCCATTCTCACCACACATAAACACGGCAAGACATACATCAAGAGTTCTCAAATCGAAGACTCAATCTGATAAGTTAACTTCAAAGGGGAAACTCAATTCATTACAAGAGAGTATAGGGGAGAAACATCATAAGATCCAACTATAATAGCAAAGCTCGCGATACATCAAGATCGTGCCATAGAGAGAACACGAGAGAGAGAGAGAGAGAGAGATCAAACACATAGCTACTGGTACATACCCTCAGCCCCGAGGGTGAACTACTCCCTCCTCGTCATGGATAGCGCTGGGATGATGAAGATGGCCACCGGTGAGGGATTCCCCCTCCGGCAGGGTGCCGGAACGGGCTCCCGAGAGGTTTTTGGTGGCTACAGAGGCTTGCGGCAGCGGAACTCCCGATCTATCTTCTCCGTGGATGTTTTTACGGTATGTGGGACTATATAGGCGAAAGAAGTCGGTCGGGAGGTGCTCGAGGGGTCCACGAGACAAGGGGCGCGCCCTATAGGGGGGCACACCCTCCTATCTCGTGGAGGCCTCGGCTGCTTCTTGACTTGCACTCCAAGTCCTCTGGAACACGTTCGTTCCAAAAATCACGCTCCCTAAGGTTTCATTTCATTTGGACTCCGTTTGATATTCCTTTTCTTCGAAATACTGAAATAGGCAAAAAAAACAGCAGTACGGGCTGGGCCTCTGGTTAGTAGGTTAGTCCCAAAAATGATATAAATGTGTAAAATGAAGTCCATAAACATCCAAAATGGGTAATATAATAGCATGGAACAATCAAAAATTATAGATACGTTGGAGACGTATCAGTCATGCTATGTTCATGTGTAGTGTTATGCTTATGCTTGTTAGTATGCCATGCTCATTTGGATAAACGATCCATTGTTGTTATGCATGATGATTATGTTGCACCATGTTATATAATTCGCTTTTGTTATGCTTTTTTACTTTCCAATGTCACTAGTAGAAAAAGGGCCATTCAAACCGGTTCGTGAGGGCCATTTGTCCCAGTTCCCGAATCGGGACTAAAGGGTCGTAACTAAAGCCCTCTACCTTTAGTCCCGGTTCGATCGGGAACCAGGACAGATGGGGCTCCACGTGGCCGGAGCGGCTTGCCCAAGCAGGGGAACCTTTTGTCTCGGTTGGTGCCACCAACTAGGACCAAAAGGCTTCCACGCGTCAGCAGTTCAAGGGCTGGGTTTTTTTCTGAAGGGGGGGGGGGTTGGCCGTTTTTGGGGGTTTTGTAGGGTTAATTTAGGGGTTTCATATATTGTGTTAGCTAGCTAATAGAGAGGAGTGTCCTCTCTTATCTCCGTGCTTGGTCGACGCTACATATAGAGAGGACACGACACGCTAGCTAGCTAGTAAGCAAATGAAGGAAACCATTAAGTACAGAAGATCGTCATGAACATATATACACAGAGAGAAGTGATCGACCTCTCCTTCTCCGATAGATTGGTCAAACAACAAGTTTTCGTATATCTATCTGACACTACTGGCTACATATATATATATATATATATATAATATAAGATCTCTTACGTCCCCTAACATCTGAACTCAACTTCCACATGGTATTCTCCGTGTTTGTCGATGACGTGGTCAAGAAAGAATCCCACCAATTCCTCTTGAATTGCTCGTATGCGATCTTGTGGTAGGAGTTTATCCCGTATCTGCCACATCTAATTTCAAGAAGGGGTTCAATACATATATATGAATGAAACTAAACACAAATGATGGTAATAAAATAAAATTGTGAATATTATTGCTTACGCACTTCATATTGTTGTTTAGAGTAGCCCCGCTCACAAGGTGGTGTGGTGGATGAACTGCAAATGTAGTACCCACACAAATCATTCCTGGGTTCCTGCCACAACCACTTTACAAGAAATAGAGGTCAATCAAACTGATAAGCAAGCATGCTAAATGGTATTGACGAAACTAGCTAGAATCAATGGGAGATGCGCCGAACTAGCTAGTAGCTAGTACTTACTTTTGGGTGGTCAAATCGCAGTTGCGCCGGCAGTCCCGGAGCTTGTGCGGTGAACTTTTTCCAAACCCTGCCAGACAAAGAAAACAATTACTTGATATGTGGAAATGAACAAAGTTGCCGATATGGTGCGATAATGATCAATTGAACTTACTTCTCGAGCATTTTAGTCATGGTCGCATACTCCTCGGGATTTTTTCGTTTGGAGTTTATGACGGTTACTAGTCCCTGCTCAAGCTTAATCTCTAGCAGAAAAAAGTGGAACCTGCGCATGCATGCATAACTCATCAATTACATTACTATAACCTCAAGTAATAAGGGAAACCGAATATGCACAAGACAGTAACACTCACTTGTATTCGTAAGGAAAGAGTATTGTAGCTTTGTTTTGATTTCGAAGTAACGATGCGAGCAACTTGGCCTCGGTTTGTCTGGCATCATGTTTAACACTCCATTCATCCATGAGATTTGTGTTAATGAACTCAATATCACCTACTTATCTTTTCTTCAATTCAGCGATCTTCAGTCTCATAATATAGTGAGGATAATTATATATATATATGCAATGAAAGAGCTGAGCTATATATAGAGACTAAACTAATTACAGAGAAGTAGTACTTACAGACAGTAGCAAGTAATGATTGTTTTATCGAGGGCCTTTTGATTGAAAAACTGGAAGAACTCCTCATATGGAACTAACAATAGATCAATTCCAACGAGGTCGTGCTCCTCTTTAACCGATAGTGACAAAGTATTTTTCCCAGATTTCCTGCAGATGTCCATGTACCAATCATGGAATCTTCGCATCATCCTTATCAGGGAAGTACCAGGTCTGACGAGAGGCTTCCCGTGCTCGAATCTTAATGTGTCCACCTCCATTATTCCAAAAATTATTGCATCATTGTTGGCCATGTAATCTCCAGGATTGGTACCGGGCAGCACCCCTGGAACACTACAAAAAAATACACTTCCGTGATGATACGTGTTTGTCACAATAGGTCACGTTTTTTGTCATGCATGTACATCCATGACAAATTTATGACAGAATCAAGATAGTCATACCTGTGTTGTCGTAGAAGTGTTCCATGACATGACCAAAATTATCATCACGGAAGTGTCCACTTCCATGACGATAAATCGCGCGTCACAGCAGTGCTTTCGTCAAGGGTGACCGACACGTGGCATCCACCGTAACGGAACACCGTTAAGCTATCGGGTCCGGTTTTGGATTCGATAACCCATTAACAACCCCGACCAATGGGGATTTTCCACGTGTAAAATCATCATTGGTTGGAGGAAACACGTGTCGGCTCACCGTTGGGATAGATGTCATCCACTCATTGGACGGAAGACACTTATAATACGTCGACACGTGGCACGGCCCAACAGAGGCCCATTCATGTGAAAAGGCCGGCCCAGTTAAAATTAGCAGGCCAGCCCATATAAGGCCTACTTGTGTCAGGTCCATTTAAGCCCACGGCCCATACGAGATGAGCCAATTTGGCCCGTCAACGGCCCATTAAATATTTGACACCATTGCAGCCCATCGTCAGTTCGACCCCGTTAACAGCCCGCTATATATCTGGGCTCAATATCGGCCCGATGAGATTTCGGCCTGTTAACGGCCCGTTTAATGGATGGGACAATTTTCAGGATGTACATCTTTCGGCCTTTTAGCGACCCATTTAAATGTTGGTCTAGTTTCCGGCCCGGTGTGTCTTTCAGCCTGTTGACGGCCCATAAATCTAATGGGCCATTTGTTATCGGACCTGAGTTTCGGCCTTTTAGCGGCCCATTTAAGTGTTG
Source organism: Triticum aestivum (assembly GCF_018294505.1). NCBI lineage: Eukaryota > Viridiplantae > Streptophyta > Magnoliopsida > Poales > Poaceae > Triticum > Triticum aestivum. Next base: position 560,761,139 of record NC_057810.1, on the reverse strand, counting down.
GGCCAATTTTCTGGCCCGGTGTCACTTTTAGCATGTTGACGGCCCATAAATCAGTTGGGCCATTTTTAGTCGGACCTAAGTTTTCACCTTTTAGCGACCCATTTAAGTGTTGGGCCAATTCCCGGCCCTGTGTGACATTCGGCCTTTTAACGGACCATAAATGAGTTGAGCCATTTGTAGTCGGACCTTAGTTTTGGCCCTTTAACGGCCCATGCCCTTCATTGTCCAATACCATCCCGGTTTCTCTTTCGGCCTGCTAAAGGCCTATAACACAGTTGGGCCATTTACAATACGACATGACTTTCAGCCTCTTAGCGGCCCATGGTCTTCATGGTCCAGTACAAGCCCGCTGTCTCTTTCGGCCTGCTAAAGGCCTACAGTATAGTTGGGCCATATGTAGCCCAAACTTAGTAACGGCCTGTTAACGGCCCGTGAAATAAACTAGGGCCACCTGTTGCCCGCTTCGATGTCGGCCTGTTAACGACCCGGGAGGTAAGAGGGCTGACCATTAACTTTCGGCCTAGTAACGGCCCATTAACTTAATGGGCCCACTAAAGTTCGTACATGTCTTTAGGCCAAATTAGATAATTTGAGCCCATTACGACGAGCAATTATGCACAGGACCAAAACCGATCACGCAAAGGTACGACATATAGGGAATAACGTTGCACATCCAGCATATATTACAGGAAATTACATCCACTGGGCAATCAAAGATTGATGCCAGTGCAAATAAATTAGCAGAACCTAACCATCTACAACGTCACAATCTGCAACCTCAGCACAGATGACGCCTATAAGCATGTGGGAAAGTTCTTTCTGCTTTGCTACACTGTCTTTGAAAACATTGATCAGTTATTGTGTCGCACGACTCTGCACCTCTGATTCATCCACCATTTCCATCATTGCTTCAGCCATTAATTGGTTCACAAACATACATTTATTCCGTTGCGTTCGAGACAGAGGATACTGAACAGATTCAGATGGCGATTTTGGCAGGCTTGTATTATTGATGGTGGAGAGTGTCTCGACCACTTCATCATAACATAAATTAGGACGGGAACCAAACAGATTAATCATGAGTTATTGCCATATTACCTGGCCTAGATTTACTGGAAAGAAACAATGGGGTTGCCTTGCTATTTTTAGAGTTTGTCTTCTTATCTTCAGCAGCCTGCACAAAATTAACACACTAGCATTGCTATCATTGGCCAAGTCAGATAATAGGAAAGCAACATTGACACAAGGAACATTCGGGCAAGTAGCCTACACCAAATTAAGACAATATGGCACAGCTATCATAAGCCAGGTAAGGTAGTACGAAAGCAACATTGACACAATGAATGAATGGGCAACCAGAGAAGCACTACAATTCAGTAATGTGCGTGATATGAGATAGTACATTCATGCAGCTCAGTATGCAAAACTACCAGGCAGTTTTCCTTACAAAAATCAACATTGGCGCCTTTAACATTTTGCTACAACTAATTTTAGATCAGATAAAGGTTAGATTCACGCCAATTAACAAAATACATGTTGATGTAAAAATATAGTGATATACAACAGGTACTTACATTAGCATTGGAGCACAGAGAATTCCCGCAAGATATTTTCCTCAAATACGATCCCAATGGAGGAACTCTTCTATTGTTTAACCTTATTTTCTAAAAGAGAGATGGGTAAGAAACATGTAGAAAATATGATCAGAATGCTATAAAATTTCATGATGCGAGGATACGCACACGCTTCTTAGAATGGAGTTGACATTCTTTTGCTGGACTGGAGCGGACTAGTTCTTTGTCCACTGGAATCTGCTTATTATCAGTGGGAGTTGGGTTTCTCTGTGCTGGAGCAGTATCTATGAAAAATGGAGTTGGTTTATTATCTCCTGGCGTTTGGATCTTTTGCAAAGACCTGGTTTGTAAACCTTCAGATTCTAACAGAGCCGTCTTCCCCTTGCATGCCTTATATAGAAGAATGGTGATTCAGTTATAAAACATGCTACAGCAGAGATGGAATAGGTACTGAAGAATAGAAAGGCATGACATATTGACATGTATTCCCTCCATCCGGAAATAAATGGACGGGTCTAGGCGTATTTCAGTTCTAGATACATCCAGTTTTATGCATTTCTGCGACATTTAATCCGGACGGGGGGAGTATGATGTAAGAGCTAGGGATACGACAGGACAACATAGTAAAAAAAACACTGAAAACCCCACTGCAGAACCAAAGTATTCAAACCCACTGATATGAGATAGTACACTCATGCAGCTCAGGATGCAAAACTACTAGGCAGTTTTCCTTGCAAAAATCAACATTGTGGCCTTTAATCATACATTTTGCTACAACTAAATTTAGATCAGATAAAGGTTGAATTCATGCTGATTAACAAAATACATGCTGATGTAAAAATATAGTGATATACAACAGGTACTTACATCTACATTGGAGCATAGAGAATTCCTGCAAGAATCTTTCCTCATAAATGATACCATTGCAGAAATTCTTCTATCTGTTAAGCTTATTTTCTAAAAGAGAGATGGGTAAGAAATGTAGAAAATATGACCAGCATGCTATAAAATTTCATGATGCAAGGATACACACACGCTTCTTAGAATTGAGTTGACATATTTTTGCTCGACTGGAGCGGACTAGTTCTTTGGCCACTGGAATCTGCTTATTATCAGTAGGAGTTGGGTTTCTCTATGCTGGAGCAGTATCTATAAAAACTGGAGTTGGTTTATTATCTCCTGGCATTCGGATCTTTTGCAAAGGCCTTGTTTGTAACCCTTCAGATTCTAACATAGTCGTCTTCCCCTTGCATGCCTTGTATAGAAGAATGGTGCTTTAATTATAGAACACGCGACAACAGAGAGATGGAATAGGTAATGAAGAATAGAAAGGCATGACATATTGACATGTATTCCCTCCATCCAGAAAAAATGGATGGGTCTAGGCATATTTCAGTTCTAGATACATCCTTTTTTATCCATTTCGGCAACATGTAATCTGGATGGAGGGAGTATGGTGTAAGAGATAGGGATACGACAGGACAACACAGCAAAAAATACTAGTTGAATGTAAAACTATATGCTAGCGGATACGTACAGAAATAACCAAGGCAACATACACGTGTATGATTGGGAAAATAAGATGGCATTGCAACAGAGCACTAGAACAGCACTTCAATGTAAAATAAGATGGCATTGCAACAGAGCACTAGAACAGCACTTCAATGTACGGCAGACAGATGAAGTACATACTGATGAATAACAATGCATAATATATTCATAAGCATGATGTCCAAATTAAGCAGATGGCATTGCGATAGAGTAGAATGACAGTACTTGAATTTGAAAACATGTTATCATGAATGGAATAGGTACTGAAAAACAGGAAGGCATGACATATTTACATGCATGATCAGCATGCTAAGCACATGGCATTGCAACATAGTAGACACACTCCAGGACATTATATGCATGTTGTACCCATATCACAGCCCAAGTTAGAGCAAGGACCTTGTGGGGTGAAGAGGATTCATCATCTTTCTGTAAGTCTTCTGAAGAACTGCCTTTACATGTTCCATCATATTGGGTATCATTGACATCAAGTTTATTGGCCTTTACATTGCTCCATGAGGTTCTTGTGGATATATCAGTGTGTGCAATTATATCTGACATGCATGGGAGACAACTAGTAGTTAGATTTATGTAAATGAGTGCCTGTAGGAGACGACATAAATAGTAGGACTGGGGTTAACTAGCAGCAACAGGTCTCATAAACTAAAGGGAGAACACAGATGAAAGCTACAGAATATGTATCGTTTGTACTTGAGATTAACTAGATGGCACACAAAAGTATTAAAGAACAACATAGGTAATACTAGAAGTGGTATAATACTATAATCACCAGCCTGTGGGATAGCATTGGCTGATGGATGATAACTATGGAACAACGTTACCTAAAGAACAAGTATCTTAGCTGAACTATGGAACAGCGTGAACTCCTGAACAAGACCCGTAAGAGATCAGCATGAATATACAGTGAAATGTGATGATCTATTTTCCGTGCTTAGATGAATAACAAAGCCATAAATGTCGCACACAAGTAAGATGAGGGTACAACCTATCTGGCTGCCATCCATAGGAGTGAGCATCATGTGCTAACTTGTCGATGGCCCTGCAGTTGTTGTGGCTGTCCATGTCGGGCACGCGCATTCGATGCAGGGAACTGTTGAGTGGGGACTGTAGCTCCCTTCTGGTGTATGCTTCCCTTGTTGGAGCAGCTGCGGTGAGTCGGAAGACGGTGTGTCTAAAGATGCAGATAACGCATAAAGTTAAGAACGACATATCTCTTTGATCTGAAGAAATACACTAAGAGATCAACAGCAAGGTACGAGAGTGGTCACACGTCTGTTGACTAAAGACTAAATTGGGGTCACACGATTTTATTTTATTTTGGTACTGTCCGATCTACGCCGGATGGCTTGATGGCCGTCTTGTGCCTCCCGGCTGACACTATTCAGAATCTTCCCCGAAGAGCCAGCGACCAACGGCAGAGCAGCCTGCCTCCGCCGTCTGTGGCCCCGTCCAAAACCCCGCTCCCCGCCCCACCGCACTGCCATGGTTGCGCCGCCCCCGGGCCAAGCCACAAAGACTCCCTGTCATCCAGATCCGGCGGCGGCAGTACCTTCAACCCATGCAACTCTAAAAGATAGCCATCTAAGCGCTGCTTCCGTGGTGAACATGCAGCCCCGCACCCTTACGTTAGACACCAGCCAACCGGCTGCCTAGGAGCTCCGCCGCCTCGAGGGGTGCTGCTTCCCATTGGGAATCGATTGGCCCAAAATAAAAATTTAGACAACTGACGCCTAAATAAAGTGATTTCAGATGAGGTTGCGACCTATGTGGCGGCATGGTGAAGTAGGTAGGTCCAGCTATCGAGTCGATGAGGCCGGCGCGGTTGCGGTGGTGACCGGCGACAGGGAAAGGACGATGTCGCGACGGTCAACGGATACGTGGAAGCAGCGCCAGGACTGTGGACGGATCCGAAGTTGGAGCTGCTCCGGCGCCGTGAACAACGGCGGGGGTGAATCGGCTCCAGTACGGTTCACGTGGCCGTCGTCGAGGCAGCACCAGCAGCACGGAGTAAGAGGCACACGGACCTGTGCACAACGGTAATTGGACAGCGTCTCCGGCATTAGGGAGGAGGGCGGCTTTGAAATTGGTGCGGTGGGGGGTGCCATGGATGTAGGGCTGAGGTTTCACGGCTCGGGAGAAGGGAGCTTCTCAGGGATAAGGTGATTTGGC